>NW_020653749.1:653694-758144 GCF_003589595.1 Hyposmocoma kahamanoa | reverse complement strand
TCCGTCATTATTTAAATTGTTATTATTGTTATTGTTATTATAAATTTCGCTATTGCCATTTCCGTCCATGTTGTTATTGTTATTATTATTGTTGTGTACTTCAAAGCCTTGCCGAAGTTCCTTATCATTTTCATATACACTTTCCCTTAAATTGTTGTTATTATTATTGTTGTTATAAGCTAGACTGTTACTATATCCGCCATTGAAGTTGTTATTGTTGTTATTGTTGTTATAAATTTGGCTGTTGCCATTTCCATCCATATTATTGTTATTATTGTTATTATTGTGGATTTCTACACCTTGCCGAAGTTCCATTTTATTTTCATCTTCGTCATGTTCTTTACTATTTTCATTATCTTGAATATTATTACCATCATTCTGTTCAGTCATATTAGCATAGTGTATCATAATATAATGTAAACCTTCTCTTAAATAGTTAAGGTTATTATTATTATTGTTGTTGTTATAAATTTTGTTATGGCCATTTCCGTCCATGTTGTTATTATTATTATTATTGTTGTGTATTTCAGCGCCATGTCGAAGTTCCTTATTATTTTTTTGTAAACCCTCTCTTAAATTGTTGTTATTATTATTGTTATTATAAATTTGACTGTTCCCATTACCATGGTTGTAATTGTTGTTATTGTTATTATTGGGTGCAGCGCCTTGTCGAAGTCCTTTCTCATTTTCGTATAACCCTTCACGTAAATTATTGTTATTATTGTTGTTGTTGTTCATTATCCTGGTTCCGCCATAATCGTCATTGTTGAAATTATTATTGTTGTTGTTGTTGTTATAAATTTGACTGTAACCATTTTCAAGATTATTGTTGTTATTGTTATTATTGTAAATTTCAGCGCCTTGCCGAAGTTGGACTTTATTATCGTCATTATTAGGTTGATCTGTATTAGTGTCATTAGCATCCGTGCTCTTAGTTTCATTTTTAGTATCATCTTTATTATCGGCATCTTTATTATCGGCATCTTTACTATCGGCATCTTTATTATCGGCATCTTTATGTTCATCCAACTTAGTAACTTTGCTATCTTCCTCATTATTATTCTCGCTGTTATTACTACTACGTTCTACTGCGTTTTTAAGTTTTTTCTTTTCAGTACTACTATCATCACTAGCACTACTAAGCTCGCCAGGTAATAAGGGAGTTAATAATACTGGATCAATTTCACCAAGATCCAAATTAAGACGTTGTACCTCTTTTTTATCACTTTTTGTGTTATCAGTACGTCCAAATAAATTAAGTATATTTTGTGACGATATTGTGCCTTTTAACCAACCATCGATATTGCTATCAATATCTGATTGTGGTAACACAACTAAATCACCATAATCGAGGTCTTCATTTTCAGGTTTGATTTCCTGAAGAATTTCTGGTTCATTTATTATGTGATTATTGTTATAACCTGGTAAAATAAAAACATGGGTATGATCTTCACTTGCTTCAAAACCTTTGGTACGTTGTCTTTTTATGTTTTGACTGTGTTCATCTAATGGGACCTGAATTTTACCATTCGGTAGTATAAACACATGAGATACAATATCATTTTTGCCCAGTGGTTTCAAGTTTCGGGCTTTTGGAATGGTCGTCAAATGTGCACCTCCACCGACTTCAAATCTAGTTACGGCTGGCAATATTACATTTCCACCACCTTCCATGGCCGATACGATTGGTAGTCGTGCATTTCCACCAACTTCCACGGCCGATGTGGATGGTAACTGTGCATGTCCACTAGCTTCTAATTTACCACTAACTTTTCCTAGGGCTTTGCCAAGACTTTGAAGATTTGGCAAGTCTACTGATATATTTTCTTTATAAGATGCACCGTGCTTATTAAGAGAAATACCTTTGTCCAGGTGGAATCCTAAGGTACGAGTTTGTGCGTTGTGTTTACTATGTACGGAAATTGGTCCTGGCTTTTTGTCAGTTCCAAATCCCCAGGTGGGCAGTCCTTCCTCTAGCCGTTTAGGCTGTGATTTTTTTACTTGTATAAGTCCAATATATTCTACATTTTTATCTCGTACAGAGCTAGCACTTTCCGTTTTTGGAGTTATAACAACGTATTCTTGAGATTCATAATCTTCTGATTGAAATTTTGGTTTTTCATCGGGTTTGTGATGAATTTCTTCTTCGTGACGGCTTTGTGTAGTCTCATTGTAAACTTCTTGTAAATGTTCCTTACCCTTTTCGTGCAAAGTAGAAACTGTGTTTTTGACTTTCGATATAATTACTTGGTGTGATTTTGGACTGATACGACGAATCGTAGATTTGTGTTTCTGCAAAATAATTAACAGCATTGTTATTGGAACGCTGAAGTAAGTGAACATAATTAACAGAAATATGTTGTCTCTACATACTGAGGTCGTAAAGCTTCAAAGTTCTTGTTATTTGAATAATTTATCAATGATCCTAATGGTCTTATATTTGAGTAGCAGTAAAGCTCCTTGTGAAAGAGTTCATCTAGGGAAATTCTGCCACCTTGCCTATTTCTGCTGCCAAGCAGTGACGTCAGCATTACTGTGTTCCGGTTTTGAAGGGTAAGGGTGCTGGTTCAATTACAGGCACATGGGCCTTGTCAATTTATGTTCAGGGTGACGGCCGCAGTGGCAGTGCTCCTCAGATTTTTGCGATTTAAAGCTCTGAGTGGCACTGCAACTGTTATGGACAGGTGTGTAGCTTACCATTAGGCACGCGACTTGTTCGTCCCGTCACTTGATATTACAAAAAAAGATCATTTCATTAGGGTTATCCTCCTAAATTACTCATAAAACTTAATTAAGTCCCTTGATTGTAATGATTAATATGATGATAAACAAGTAATTATTAAACTTACACTTTTTGTTACTGTTTGCTTCACGCGCCCTTTTTCAATTTCCTTATTATCGCCCTGAAAAAATATCGTAGAGTAGTTATATCGTACACAAGGTTACACAGTATTGTTGTAAACTAAGTTTCGTTAAGTTCACTAGAGGCAGGCCAGAATGTGAACCACTGTAATATGCCTAACTGGAACTGGAATCGTGAGGAGCTTAGATTAGATAATCTAAGCTCCTCACGATTCCAGTTCCAGTTAGGCTGCTTCTGCAGCGCAGAATAATCAGTTTTTAGTGGTAAAGATTAATACCGTGATGTAACTTGCATGTTGGAGAGGGTACAACACTACGAAGTTGTATGAAGTTCTGAACACGCATTAGATCGGTGTGATAGATTATGAACAATACACTGTCCTTAGAGAAGACCGAACACTGCATTGCGATGGTTGATTTAGTGCATACTTACATTGCCCTCATTGCCCAAATTTTTGACAGTAATTTTGTAGCGCTGTTTTTTGGCTGGGGCTTCGATAGCCTTCTTTACGATAGCGTTATCATTTTCAAATTCTTTTTCTATAATGTTACGGATGACGTTCAAAGTACCCTCTTCGATTCCGAGGCTTCGCTTGGCATTTTTGTTTTCATTAGCTGCTTGGATATCCTGTAACGTAAAATATTAAACAATTACACTATTTATTTCGTCGATGTGAGTTCCTGGTACGGTACCCGAATAAATTAAAGAAAAATTACTTTTTCGTCCACAAGCTCGGAAAGGCTTTCTTTGTCATTAAAACCGCCGCTAAAAAGCGTGTTTCGCACGCTATCGTGGAAAAGGTTTTTGAACTTGGAACTTGATGATGGACCGTGGTGCGCCTAACTTTTTCTTTCGATGAAAAAAAAGATAATTAAACATTCAACTACTCGAATTCTCGTACACTACTTATTTATGCAATATACATCCATTGGTACCTACATTTCATTCTTATTGATGTTGACATTAAATTGACAATAACTAACTGTGTTTATTAAATTATTTTAATTCGTCGAAGAACTAAAACAATTTCAATAAACACTTAATCACACCAAATAAAAGTATGAAGTAAGTAAGAATAAAAATGTATGAGGTGTAAATTCAGAACGCATGCGAAGATAAACTTTTCTTTTGATTAATAAAGCTGATATTTTATAGTTCAACTATTTTCCTTTTATCTACCATTTTCCTCGCTATAGAGAGGTGAAAAGTGTGTTACGCTCGGCAGCAAAGTTGTATTGCGTCTCGTGCTTTGAAACCCTCGCTGCGCTCAGGCTTCTATTTTAGCTTCCTATGCTGGCTCAGGTTTTAATACAAGCTCTCGCGTCAAACAACTTTGCAGCCTTGCATAACAAATAAATATGTTAACTTGGTACTGCCAGGACACTTGCAAAGGGCCTCAAAGCTCATACGACAACTATGTGAAATGAAGAAATTTTTCTCTTTAACGGATGAGTCTCTTATTATTCTACCCCGATGCAAAAAAAGAGATGGAAGCTTTTGTTTGTATATCAAGCATCGTGGCTCCAAAAAGGATGGATTGATTTCTGATGTCGGTATTTTTATGGTTTTAATCGGGATGGTTATTATGGCTCTTTTATTAGTTATTGTAGGGATCTCGCCCATGTAGTAAAATAAATATTTTATTGCCACTTGTCCTATCGACTTGAATATTTGTGATACTTTGTAAATCCGATGACAATGTAATAATTTGGTAGCCTTGAACAAACGCTGTACGTGCAGACTATCTTCAATATTGACAAGTATAGTTTGTAGTCAGTAGAGCTCCTTTTGGAAGAGTTCGTTCAAGAAAGTGCTACCTATTTCTGCAGCCAAGCAGTCAAGTGAGCATTACTGTGTTTCGGTTTTGAAGGGTAAGGGTGCTGATGAATTTACAGGGACATGGCCTTGTCAACTTATGTCTCAGGGTGACAGGCCAGGTGACAATCCAGAATTTATTATTTCTTTTTAAATTTGAAACTGCGACCAATCAAGATTTTGTAGTGTTTTCAATTAAGAGTGTGTGAGTTTTGGCGACATCAGTGCCTATAATAGTCGAGGGTTAAGGCAATTCCATTGTTTTTTTTTCTTCCGTGAAGTTACTAAATCGCGGCGGAACCAAACAGGCAGCCACGGGCGAGTCTTCCCACAGCGCGTTTGCGCGAAACGCGCGCCATGAAAAACGAAGGACGGGTCATGGGAAGCCGCCTTTATGCGTTTCAATTACCCTTGAGGTGACCACGGTAACGAACACAACGAAAGCGGAGTTAACTTTTGAAGTCGGTTCTTTTAAATTATAAATTCTCATTTTAGGAGACTTTAACCACGTGTTGCAAAAACGGCATACAGAAACAGTAAATGCATTTTTTTTCCATTAATTATTAAATCTATAATAAAATTTCATTACAAATAATTTTTTATCTATGAATTCATGTTTTGATGCACGTTTTATTTGAATATAGGTAATAAAAGGAATAATGTTAATGAAATAAATTAATAATTGTTTATGGAACATCCTAATTATTATGTGCGAAGAGTATCGACCTTAGTTCCATTAATCGAAGTAGAGTTAACCCATTGGAAGGGAAAATATAGAAGGAAAAGTCTTTTCGGCAACCTAAATACTATTTTGGCTTTTAGATGCAGTAATTAATGAAGAAGAGAAGGTATATCATAATTATTATGTGCGAAGGCTAAGCGAAATTCGACGTGTCTGCTACAGAAAAGATGAGAATGGTCTTGTACACGACAAGAACTTTGTCGGATCTAGCCACGAAAACATTTCGTGTCTGTTGCAGACGAGAAAATTATGAGTATGTACACGATACGAATGCTTTCGGACAGACGTGTGTAGGATAAAAGGTCTCAGTGCATTATGAGTCCTCCAGGTAACTGTCGTTTTACTAACCACTGTGGGAAGAAATATGTTGTTGTATATTTTGACTATTAAGAGGGAGCAGAGGAAAAATTCCTAATCTTCGATTTGATTTTAGAGGGGTATATCCACTTTAAAGTTAAAAATAAAATATTGTATGAGTAACTATACGATATATTCAAGCATAGACATTAATCAGAAACATAAAACAATAAAGTTTCCTCGATAGATAAAAATCACGAAATGACCTCTAATTTTCACATTTTTTCGATTCATCCTCGAAATGCTATAGGTTGTTAGGACAAAAATTAGATAATTAATTATATTTATGCATGATCGACAACTGTCACTACGGATCTTTTTTTAATCCCTTTAGTTTTAGAGTTATTCCGCTAAAATGAATTTGGTACTTTTAATGCGCAAAATTCAACGTCTCCTGTCGCATGTCACGCGAACTTCAGGCATATATTTGTTTCACAAATTTGGGCGGAGCCAACGTCAAAACTTTTTTGGCATGAGAGCTCTTAAGCAACTCCCGTCCACGCGTATAAACCTTCTTCGTTTACTGACAATGTACCTCACCCCGCCCCTGTATGGGGCAGAGCGCGTCGTGTCGGGGGTAGAAAAGACTTTTTTCTTGTCCGGCGCCGAGGCAGTGTACACAGTTCGTGTGTAGAAACGACACGAATTCTTGCATAGACCCGGCGACTTTACTTAACGGGAACACGCGCCCTACCGATGTTAAGTCCATCAAGAGAACTAGAGTTAAACAATTGGAAGGAAAAATATAAACACTATTTTGGCTCTGCATTGCCACAATTAATCAGGAAAAAATGTGTTCACAACAGTAATAAACGGACATATGTCCACATAATGAAAATGGGTCATTCGTATTAGCATATCTCATGTTGTTTCCACTTCGGTTTAAAAGACTCCACCCACAATTCCGCTTCGCTTCTATTATAGGAATCTACATATTGCATTATACTTATAAAGTTTAAATTTCAAAATATCGTACAACAGTTTGCAATACACGCACCAGAAACTAGAAATAAAGAGCAAATCATACTCACATCTAAACACGTTATCAAATAGTAAATACAAAAAACACAAACCACCTCCGCCCTCATTATATAGGTACGAATTACAGAAACTATGTACCTACTTCTTTCTTATATACTGCGGTTATTGCTTTTATATACGGGATGTGATTTCGACGTAGGCACAATGTTACTAACCTTATTTGTTATAATACTTTGAATGAATAAATGAATGAACGAATGAAATATTCTTTATTGCACGTTAAAATTACAACGACAACACATAATGTAAGTATCACAGAGTAAGCCAATGTACAACAGGCGGCCTTATTGCTAAGTAGCAATTTCTTCCAAACAAGAGTTGGAAAGGGAGGTGCAGCTAAAGAATATCTTGTAATGAAAGCGTCTTTATAAGCGAATATTTTGTAGGATAATAAAATAAATTATAAAAAGTAGTAATAATAAATAAAATAACAGACGACGATTATACCACAAAGCAAAAAGGAAATAAAAAGGGAATTGAGGGAAAAAAAACAAAATTAGTAGTTATGGAAATTTTCCTTAACACGTCGTTTGAAGGAATCAAGAGAAGGGGATCGTCAAATTGATTCAGGAAAAGAATTCCATAACCGTATAGCAGATACAGTAAACGAGTTTGAGTAAAAATCGGAGGCATGTTTAGTAGGAGTGTATTAGAGGACCGAAGAGGACGGCAGAGCGTTGCATAATGAGGGTTCCAAAAGTCGAATTATAGGTACGAGATTTTAAGATCTATTTGCATGTCATCGGGGATAGTGCAAATCCGCGTATCTACTATTGGCGCGTATCTGCACTAAACCAAATTTCATAGGAGACTGGCTACGACTTTCATTTTTTGCACAATAAGCATTAATTTATATTATCTACGGAGTGATAACAATACATCCCCGTAAATCTTACGCGGATTTGATTTGGCGACTAAATTACCGAAATGGAAACTCCTAATCAAATGTTAGTTACGCGTAATTGCACTATCTCCGACGAGAAATGAGAAATTAATATAATTAAACACATCAAATATTTAATGTGTATTTTAAATTGACTTACAATTATATGGACGTCGGGTCCGCGCTAAAAAGTGTCCGAACTTATAGGGCGTTAAAATCGTATACAGAGCGTCATTCACGCTTTAGTCTTCGTTTGTTCGACTGACAGCGAAGCAAGCAAAATTAGACAGTACTGCGATGACATTACAATTTAAATTCAACGTTTTAGCTTTTTCATATTCCTTTACATGTCACTACGTTTAAATAGGTTGACTTGGGACATTTTTTTCGTGGTTTTTGTATTAGACCCGTCGTCCATTTATTGTAAGTTTAATGGTATTTTATTAACAATGTATGACAACAAACTCTAACGAAAGCCAAACAAACGATAAAAAACAAAAAACCGAAGAGATAGAATAGAAGTGGCGAAGTACCGCTTCATGAACTCGCTGTACCACTTATGTAAGTATTTATTTTATAAAGGTTTATGTCCCGGTTGTAAGACTTTTAGAGTGGTTACGCATGGCTACGTCTATCAGCGATACATCGATACAATCGCGCGTTTGTATCGATGCCGTCGCGTGCTTGCATCGCGTTTACATCGCCTTGTGTAACCGCTCTTGGACCAATCAAGAGGGATTAGGAGTAGCCTCATATTTGATATTTTAATCAGCAAAAAGACCACGTTCTTTTTTTTAAACTTATTATGGCAGAACTTGATTCGCTCTGGACCTTTTGGAGGGAAAAGTTTCGTTTTTATTTTGACTTTCAGTTATTTTGTGAAATCTAGTTTAAAGTGGAATAGGATAGTGCTATTGTGCCTTAATCGAAGATTAAAACGCGAAATTATACGAATCTCGAATTAGAATACCAGTACCGGCCCGTTTTAAGGAATCCCGAGTCAATCCAAGCACGCCGCCTCAAATTGCCTATCCTCTTTGTGGCGGCCACATTTACAGAAACATAATTAAACTTCATGTTTAGGCTGATGGCTTTGCCAAAGCCTTAATTAATTAAAAAAAAAAATTATGGCAGAACCACTTAAAATGAAATTTTTCAGTTCAGTTTCGAGTTCATAGACAATAGAATTTTGATTCTATGATACTCGCACTAAAAAGAGCGCCTTTGTGATATGGTTTATGAAATTATAATTCACAGGTTAAAATACAGGAGTAGAAAAAATATTAAAAACATTTTTTTTGGCGATATCGTCGCGCAAAACTACGAAGCCATAGATACAAAAGTTGAAGTTGAAAACATTTTTTTCCATCCTCTGAGTTAAAAACCATCTTTTAGGGCATAGAAGCCAGCTTCTTGGCGTATGCGCATTTATTGCACTTGCTTGAGGCATCCTGTCCAGAGTTGTTGACTGTAGTTGCGCTTGTGTTATTGATTTTATTAATTTTATGCGGAGGGAGGATGAGATAATTAACTGCGTGAAAAAAATTTCAACGCAAGCGCAGCTATTTTGCACGATTTAACCTTCACTGGGTTCGCGGAGTAGCAAATTAATTTACTTCCATTTTTATTACCTAGGTCTGCCGCCAAGCAGCAATGTGATAATTACTCTTGTCTGATAATTTCTTGTCTGTTATGCTACAAATTATAAATAAATAAATAAATAAATAAATAAATACTGCGTTTCGGTTTTGAAGGATACGGGTGCTGTTGAAATTGGGACTTGTCAACTTATGTCTCAGGGTGAAGGGCGTCGTGGCAATGCCCCTCCGATCTTTGCGGTATAAAGCTTTGACTGGCACTACAACTGTTACGGAGAGGCGTGTCGCTTACCACCAGGCTCACGACTTGTCCGTCCCGTCACTTGGTATTATGAAAAAAGAAAGACTTCATTATCACATTTTCCTCAGCTGTTAGGGACCGGTTAAACATCCGCTAGTGTAGTCTGGTTTAAAAAGACGCACTTACGGTGTAAAATGAAAACAAAAAGTTAGACAATCAACAGTTGTTTTATTTAGTACTTTACTAATCTGACCCTTACATAGTGATGCAGTAAAGTAATTATAATTAATAATGTGGTAGTAATTAATAAAATAGTGCAACTTACTATGGGTGAGAGTACGCATATGTATCGGCAAGAGTAGGTATGCAACCCCTTTTTTGATTTCGTTTATCGGTCGCACAAATGCTCCCAATCTCTCCCATTCAGTTTAAGCTTCACGATACAACAAATGGTATTAAGAGCATTCAGCCCAATCTTCACATACCTACCTATAATACATATAGGCTCTTTTTAAATTTCTTGGCACCTTGGGCACCTCCATATCTTTCTGGTAATGACATTTTTTGTACTTCTTGTCTTAATTTTTGTAATAAATAACTAAGTATTATTATAAACAAAACAGTGAAAGAGTACGCACGGACTCTTGCAGTAGGTATATCTAGTTACATTCTCTTACACACTTCACCCATACGTAGCAAGTGACTAGAATAGTTTGCAATTTAAACTCTAGGCAAGGTTTTCAAAACAAAGTCAATTTTCAAAACATTTATGTTTAATTTATTATCTGTGCAAATTTGAAAAAACCAAAAAGTTTTAAGCAAACACAGGAAAATGTTCAGACTTATGCAATTTTTTAGTTTTCAATATTTTTTTAATATTTTCCCCACAGCAATGTCCTCTTCCTCTCAATACAAAATGGCACTGAAGTTAGTTTTTGGCCTTTATTTTTTCCATCCTCTAAGAGTTATCGAATGCGCCTCCTTAGACCAGGTTAAGAAAATAAAGTCATAGGTAGGTACATATCTCCACTATGGTTCGAACCGCCTAGACCTCTTAATTGCGAAACAACCGTTCTCTAGACCACCGCTGTGCACCTATAAGGTAAATATTGTAACTTTGAATTGTTCTTTGACACTAGCAGAAACTCGATAGCTCATATTCCAGATTGAATGAACGCCGACCGAACACAAGCACGCACACATACACACACACACACACACACACACACACACACGCGCGCGCGCGCACGCGCACGCACATGCTCATGCACATACACACACACACACGCCCACGCCTACACACGCAGTAGATTATTGCCAGTATATTATGTCAAATTCAATATCAGAGCACAGCCGAAAACAATTGGAATATATGTTTTCCCTAAATTTACAAAACATGTGTCAATACTAAATATAAAACGGTCTCTGCGACGCAACACAAGTATGTGCGTTAGTGAGGGCACAATTGCCTAGTTTAGGAACTTCAACAATCTATAGGTGTTATTTATTAATGTTTTGAGAAAATCAACGAATTATTATTAGTAGTGAAGAAGTAATAGGCACACGATCAAAATGGTATACTTCAGTTTTTTGTTTTTTGTTCTCTGCTTTAGTTATATTTTCCCCAGTGATCGGAAACCTCTTGACGGTCAAAGTGCAAGAGAAACTCTCAGAACAGCGGAGGAACTAGTTCGTGTCGAGAATTATTTCCCGACAGTTGGTAGTTCATGAACTACTCAAGGCTAGTGGCACTGGGCTCTATTCCTTTAGCAAGCGACAATAGAAGCGAGATGATCATAAGTGTACAAAACCACACCATTCAATTAAATTTGTATTGAATTGATATTCAATTATTTTTTTGTTAAATTACGCCACTATTTTGTTATAAATATTAATACAATGATCTCTAACCAGGGCTGGTAGTTGTAAAGTGACGAAATACTTTCATAGATTCTTATAGATGGCGTTACGGCTAAAAGTTGTAGAAAACCAAACACAAAGATACGAGAACTTGTTGCACATAGACATATTCGTGAGGTGCGGTGGTTCGTTCCGTGGCTTAGTTGGCATAGCGTTTGGCATGGTTTGCTAGAAGACGTCAGTTCGAATCCGGCCGGATCGAAGGGTTTTATTCTGTGCGATCTTTGTATTAATAACCACACCCTTTATCCAAATTTTATATAATAACCGATATGTATAACCGTGAAATTTCTTGTAAATATAACTACAAACAAAATTATTTTCAATAAATGTATAGTTAACTCAATAGCGTTAAATTACAGTGTACACAATTTACATGAATATATTTTATGTGTTAATGTTATAATATTTATGTATTTTTACTTGTACACGTAAATAAGTATTTATTTACTACCTACTTTGTTTGTTTAATGACGTGGTATTAACGCAATCAAATTGATTGAAACTTAAATCGTATGAATATAATTGAAAGTGTAGTACATTAAGATAAGGTCGATTTTATGTTGACGATGCTTACGGCAAATAGAATATGTTTAAAAAATTTTGAAAAATTTGGAATGATAAGAAGTTACGATAATGTAGAAGTTTGGTCCTAAGCTGAATTCAATGACATTCTATAGAAATTATCTAGAAATATAGAGTATTGTGATTTGTCAGTTACCCGAACAGTTATAAGTTTAACACACAGGCTTCGCGCAACGCGCAACTTACTATATGGAAGTAGCTCGATTACCACTGACATTTAGGTAGGTTCCTCCTACAGAACAGAGATCGTTTAAAATTATTCACAGGAATAGTGGCCGGAAGGGTTCAGAGAGTACGAGAAAATTCGGATATCTTAGAATAGTGAAAACATGGCTCTTCAATAAAAGTTGTCAAGGATTTTGGTCAAGTTCTACCAGAACCGAAAGTGTTCTGATATGACGAATTTAAGATGGCCGCCATACGAAATTGACTATTCTGAATCTTTGCAGCTGTCAATGATATACGACTGGTTTGTTCTGAGATATTTAATACCAACTACCCTTTTAATAAACTAGAGCCGTCAATTACCCTGCTCCCTCCCATCCAAACTCAACCAAAGCGGATTCTCTGCTGAAATATGAAGTCTAATTCCCAATTTGTCACAAGTCCCAAAGAAAGCCCTCGCGGGCCGCTAAAGCGGCCATGAGTGACGCGCGCTATTTAGTTATAACATACAGGTAGTTTCAAAATTATTAAGAATGTGACGGCTTATAGACAAATTCAAATTTGTAGTGGGCAAATGTGCAAAATGTGGGCAAAAATGTAACAAATACTTCATATATTTTAATTGACCAGAATTGATCTATCCTCGTAGCCGCAATTTTGCGGTAGGAGGAGCGCATCGCGTTAGCGGTTATTGTGTGCTTTTCTTATAATTTTCCTTTTTGTCTGACGATCTCAATATAATTTCTTATACTTTGATATGTAGTGCAATTTATACTGTAATGTTATATTTGAGAAATAAATTAATCTGAATCTGAATCTGTAGATATTTTATGATCCGTATGAATTTGTGTGTGAGAAAGGTAAGTAATATATGACACATTTTAAAATATAACAAAAATATATGAATAAAATTGTAAGTGATAGATATAATTACCGTTTGCAGTTTGAAGTAACTCGCGTTTACGCTATTTATCTTTTTTTTACCAATTATTGTCTGCACACTGTAGTCTTGCCGACCAGCACCGGTACCGACAAAAATTATATACCACATACCTACATTGATTTGGCTTCGTTGAAATTTCAAAGATCAAGTTTATATACTTCTACTAATCGGTAAGATTTGAGACCTTCTAAATCGTGAATTGTGACTTAGATGCCTAATGACCTAATTCATAGCTGATTTTGCGACAAACATTATTACAATGTTTTTGCTTGAGATTGAAGCGGATTATCTGTAATTATTGCAATAAAAATATCTGTAATTATTGTTTTCAAGTGAAAAAATTTAGCAAACAGCCATTTGACAGAAGTAATTTTTGAATTGGCATATGACAAGTTGATATTGCCAGGTGAAAGTCGTTCGATTTTTCTAATATTTAATGCCATGAGATTCTGGTACACCTAAACACAAATGTTCTACAATTATTTTCAGTCAAACTATTATGCGAATTTTCCTAGACATTGTACGGTCAACGGCACATCAGACTACACATTTTTGTTCGAAAATCGCCTCCAGTGCAACGGAACAAGATACGTCAATGTGTAGCTTGATGTGTACATTTTCTGTAGATTCCGAAAGACATCAAATTATCTACCATAATATTTGAATGCACATCAAACCAATACATAATACCTATAATATTTGTGTTCTACACGTTTACCGCGGTTCGGCGGCCATGTTGAAAACATTTTAGTTCTGTTTGCCATCGGAACGAAAAAGGGCACAACTAATATTTTTATCAAAGTCACAGTCAAAGTCAAAGAATCATTAATTCCATAGGTGAAATACATTGACACTCGAAAACGTCACATTTAAGCTACTGCTCGTTCACTACGCTGACCTCCCTGAGAAGAACGAGCAAGAAACTCTAGGGATTTCTTTTTTCAAATAAACTTAAAAGCTATGGAGTACACCTTGAATCAAATTTGTGTGGAATCTAGAACCATGTCGTATTTCCATACATCTTTATTTAAGACTACGCAGTCTTCAATATTGCAATACGACTTTTCAATCAAAATATTTTTAGTATGTAGTTTTTAAACTTAGGAAATGATAATCTTAATATACCTACATATGCTCCGGAATCTTACTTCGTTAAGCGAAATCGTGAGTTTGGACTTAGCTCTAAGGTTAATATTATGGACATCATTTTTCTTATTGAAATTTTATGAATATTTTTAAGGGCATATAAAATATTTGAGTAAATGTACTGTGATGCCACAGTCGTGACACCAGTCTCCTTAAACTTTTCTCTGAGAGAAACCCGAGAACCTAAATGGTACACATAACCAATCGCTCGTTTTTGCAATACAAAAATGGTTTGAATGTCTGCCGCTTTACCCCACATGAGAATCCCGTAGGACATTATACTATGGAAGTAAGTAAACTATTCTAGCTGTAATAACGTCGGTAAGCTCACGTATTCTGCGGACTGCGTATGCAGCGGAGCTTAATCTGCTGGCCAGGGAAGATATATGTGGAAACCATTGAAGTTTACTATCTAAGGTCACTAAAATCGAGTTACATACATATTCGGGATCAGGAAATGAAGGACAATCTAACAAGGTACTTTCTTGTAGAAATGTATCTCTACACAGCAAGCTCAAAGGGCATACCTGACTTCAATAATCAGATTATATAAAGTCATATTTGCCGTTTATTGCGTTGAAAACATTTTCCTAAATACGGAACTGTGCCCTTATTATGTAGTTGAATTACAATATATTAACACAAAAAGGTACATGGTAAAGATAAAACTATTCATGAGTCAACTATTAAAAGTAATATTTAAATTAATTATGCCCTTTGTATACAGTTATATATTTTTTTCTACTAAGTTAAAAAAGAACGTTATACAATGAAAGTTTCTGTATTAAACATGTGGCATACACTTATAACATAATTAAACTATTTAATATCAAATGTATGTTTTAACTTTACTATTATTAGGAAATGAAACTATTTTTCCGGATTTAAATCGCGTATATTTGTTTTTTCAAACAAACCGACGTTTCGGGCCCTTTACAGGTCCCATGGTCACCACCTCAGTCAACCGTGATCATAAAATAAAAATAAATCCGGAAAAATAGTTTCATTTCCATGTGTAACAATCGCGAAAACCTAAGAACTCGATATTTACTATTATTTTTATCATAAAATCCTGAAAAATATTTAAACACATTTATGTCTATGAATTTAGAATTTGCTGAATGTGCCTTTCTTTCTTCCGAAGGCAAAGTACTCGGAAAGGTTCAGTCAGTGTAAAAAAGTACTTTTTTAAAACTCTATTGCACACAAAATAGTACAAATGGCGGATTTTATTTGGTCTGTGGTGGACTTATTATGCCTATTCTCTATCAGTTAGCAGGAGAGCTGGGTTCAGAGCAATGGCATAACATGACAATTAAAAACGATAGGATCAAAGTTTATAAATAATTATAAGTATTTCATGAAATACTACAGATGGCAACATCATTCGTCCCATTCAAACGCTAACTCAATGCGGTTGGTGGTTCACACGTTTTCCAAGAGCTGTGAACATGCAGGTTTTATCAGAATTTCCCACTAAACAGCCATAAATGTACATAATTTAGAAATATACTCGTAGGTACATGCCGTCACGAAGGTTTCAATGATCGTCCTCTCCATTGAGTGTCTCTATTGACCATCTTGGACCTCTTTATGGAGAAAAAAATTCAATATTACTTTAGTTGATTTCATTTTTAGTTGTAGTAGAGTTCTGCATATAAAATTATCATTCATTCATTACGTCCAGGGAAGTACAGCCACCTTACTTATTTCAGCCGTCAAGCAGTAATGCCAGCATTACTGTGTTCCGATTTTGAAAGGTATGAAAAGGGTGCTGATGAAATTAAATTACACATGGGACTTGCCAACTTAAATTTCTGGGTGACGGGCACAGCAGGAGCGCCCCACAGATCTTTTGCGATTTAAAGCCCTGAGTGTCGCTGCAACTGTTGTGGTATTCGCTTGCCCGCCGAAGAAGGCAACCTACTCATTATACCTAACACTTCGACGACCGTCACTTTGACGACTTTGTAGTCCGCTGCCGAAGTCCTCTGAGTCGACTAGGTCGGTCAAACAAGTATCAACGTGTCGGCAGTCACAGATGCGCGCGCGGGTCAAAGTCAAAGAATCATTCTTTCTTTCCATCCTCTAAGATAAATTCAGACTAGAAAACGTCATTTTTTAAGCTACTGCTCGTTCACTCTTCCCTGAGAACGAGTAAGAAACTCTAAGCATTGCTCGTTTCAAATAAACTTAATTGGTACTTAGAATCAAATTTGTGTGGAACCTAGACCCATGTCGTCGTTCCATACATCTTTATCTAACACGTAATCTTCAATTTTGTAATGTGACTTTTCAATTAAAATACTTTTAATGTAAGTTATGCATTTAGGAAATTATAATTTGAATATATATGCTCCGGAATCTTATTGTAAAAACGTAATACGGCTCCCCGTAAAAGAATCGTTTACCTTAGTTAAACGAAATCGTGGTGCCATGAGTTTGGACTTAGTTCTAAGGTTAATATAAAGGATATCTTGTTTCCTAATGAAATTATGTATATTTTGACGGGTATACAAAACATTTGAACAAACGTATTGTGAAATCACAGTCATGATACCAGTCTCCTTAAGCTTTCTCTGAGAGAAACCCGAGAACCTAAACGGTACGCAGAACTAACCGGTTGTTTTTGCAACACAAATATGGTTTGTATATCTGCTTCATCGACAATCGACCCTGTGTAAACACGCCATTAGACATTTTTTCCGCCATTAAAAATTTTTCATTGAAAATTAAATCAAAGGGTGATTCATCCCCTAGTTTGACAAATATTTTCTTAAAATTTAAATCACCATATTTCCAACAAAAAATGAACCAAGAAAATCCGTTCACAAATGCAGGAGTTATCGCACAACAATACAACAAAAAAAGAACATCCTCCTTCTTTGAAGTCAATTAAAAATGTAATGTACCTCTACAATGTGACTGTGAAACAAATTAGTTTGTATTTCTTTGTAATGACAGTTTATAAGTGTTGGTATAAATAAATTTAAATGTCGTAATTCATCACAACGGGGCGCGTAATTTCAGCCGCGTCAACGTCAGTTATCTAAAGTCGTTTTATGATTGTAGGGAAAATGAATAAAAAAGTTGTGTTTTTCAACAATATATTTAATATATAAAAAAGTCCACGCGTATACACACATGTTTTACATAATTGCACTCGATTTAAATCACATAAAAATTATAAATTAAAAAAAAACTTATTTTTTTCTTATAAAGAACCTTGTATAACTTCTCTTATTATTTAAATTTTATACCTCTACTTTATAGGCAATCGTTACTTATATAGCTATTATTGCTATTACCTTTGTAAGTATATTTTAGAAATGCGTCGTTTACTTTTGGTAAAAAAGGATCTAAGCAACACACGGCTTTTGTACCACAAACTTTTCTGTGGTATGACATAAAACTAACTGATTCAATTACTTTGTAGCAACTTTGCATAGGCAGGGATGGGAAAATGGCTATGGCGAAGCGCTGTGCTTCCTTTATAATATGTCCTTTATATAGGGTTACTAGTAAAATACAAACAACCACGCAGGACCATATTACTGACATCATAAACTACGACCTTTTGGTCCATAACTTGGTTCTATTTTCGTACAAAAACAATTAAACAGGTCGCCTTACTTTACTCGTATCTTAAAACACAAAGTTACTGAATTGCAAAAAAGTTTTGTCGTCTCCTGAATAACCACTCTTTATAAGATACGAGTTTGAGAAAGAAGGTGACGAAATACCAATTCGATGCAAAACGCAGGAGCGGGACGTCGGATAAGACGCTTGCACATTTGAACCAGCTACCTTACTACGAAATTCAGATCCAAAAAATACAACATAATAGTACATTGTGAATGTACTATTATGATGCGGTAGTTACGAAATTATTAACGAGAGTTTGTTAGAAACTTTAATGGCTCGAGATTTTGTAATATAATTTAGCATTCCTAATGTCGACTTTGCCTGCATGTCATGACAGTGTTACGAGCAAGTGTGATGAAAAATTATGTTTCGTAAATAGATAATGAACATAAGTTGTTGATTATCAAGTTACTAATGTAAGCCTACGAGGTTGTTACTATTTTACAAAAAACTGTCGAGATAAAAAAAGTAAATTAAATAACGTAACCTCCGGTTAAAAAACCGACCTCAAAAGTCACTCATCCCCTAGTTTGCCACCCTTAGAGGTGGAATATTTTGTTGAAATTTAAATGGGACCACATCTGAGGTACCTTCTTTCCAACAAAAAAAGAATTATCAAAATTGGTTCACAAATGGCGGAGTTATCGCGTAACATACATACAAAAATAAAAAAAAACACAGACGAATTGAGAACCTCCTCCTTTTTTTGAAGTCGGTTAAAAATAAGTTCATTTCACTGGTCTAAAATTTTCAATTATTATATAAAGCTTCTTTAAATCTATTTTCCCATCCCTTAGACACTAGCGGCACCCCCTATCACAGATATACATATGGATCTGTATTTAACCTTGAATTACATTACGCCATATTGATATTACCTCATTCGCTGCGCATCACGTGATATGCTACGTAAATTCAACCATCCAACGTGGTTGGGATAAAACCACTAAAGTGTTATTATGTAATCGCTGTACGCCGATTATTATAATCCAATAAAATGAAATCTGCGTAGTTCGGTTTTTCGTATGTAAAAATGCAAACATATTATAATAAGCAAAGACGTATGATAAAAATGTGGTACAACTTCAGTTTGACAAATTTCGAACTAACGTTTTGGCGGAGTAATCTAAAAAACTAAATTACGTGTCATAATACTAAAACTTGTTCTTTAGCGATTGAATAAATGAATGAATGACATCACTGCCATTCGGTTGAGACTCAACTGCCATTGCGACTAGATTTCAGCAGGATAACAAATAATATCATAATTGCAATATTATCTCAGTGGACTTCCAAAGGAACTACACTTGGGGCTCTGGTACCGTGGTCTCTTTTGACTATTTTCAATTCTATAATTGTAACGATTTTATTCAAAAGACCGACCTGAAAAGTACGTGGAATTACATCTATTTGCCAAGTTTTATTGAACCTGTTACTGGGAAGTGTGCGAAACCGGATTCATCCCCCCCTTTAAATGGGACCAATACTGAGGTACCCCCTTTCCAACAAAAAAGAATTATCAAAATCGGTTCACCAATGCCGTATGAACAGCAGCCGCAGAATGAGGTAACGCGTACCATATATACAAAAAGAAAATGCAGTTGAATTGAGAAACTACTCCTTTTTTTTTGAAGTCGGTTAAAAATAATACAGGCCACTATCATGACGAATTCATTCTTTATTCTTTTTTCAAAATTAGTAGTACCACTCTTTTTAACCGACTTCAAAAAAGGAGGAGGTTCTTAATTCGACTGTATGTTTTTTTTTTGTATGTATGTTACGCGGTGACTCCGGTATTTGTGAACCGATTTTCATGATTCTTTTTTTGTTGGAAAGGGGGTATTTCCATAGTGGTCCCATTTCATTTTGAAGAAAATCATCCACCTCAAAGGGTGGCTGTTCACGCATGAAGATTCATTTTTATAAATAGCGCCTAACTTTAATTTAGGAGCAATTACTTTTAGCAATTATTTAGTTGATTTTGCTATTTCTCCAATTCAAGGCGTTTTTCTCTCGATACTTTGAGTAGTGTTGTAGTGAGAACCTATTTTTTTTATTATTACCAGTATCAAGTCCTGTATTGTGGCGAACTAGGGGATATTTCAATGAAACTTAGCAAATAGACGTAATTCCACGTACTTTTGAGGTCGGTTTTTTTAGTACTCTGTACTGAGACTTTCGCTTTGAATGGGCGAAATGGCGGTATACAGAAATAAAATTATTTACAAATGACCATTGGCCATGTCAATGCAAATGACCAACAAATTTTTTAACATTGTAATGCCCCTTTGTAACAAGATCAACATAATAAGCTCATTTGCTATTTCTATGTACAATTTCATACTGAAAAAAAGGAGCCATGGTCGTATTTTCAACCGACTTCAAATTAGGAGGTTCTCAATACGATTGTTTTTTTTTGTATATATGTTACGCGTTTATTTGTGAACCGATTTTGATGGTTCTTTTTTTATTGGAAAGAGGGTAATTCAGTATTGGTCCCATTTATATTTGAAGAAAATATTCCACCTCTAAGGGTGGCAAACTAGGGGATCAATCCGGTTTCACGCACTTTCCGGTAACCGATTTCAATAAAACTTGGCAAATAGATGTAATTCCACGAAATTTTGAGGTCAGTTTTTTTCATAGAAAAGTTGTTATATTTCATACTTTGGTGGACTATATTTAAGCCATCACTCGTATTTTTCCAGTTTCCCAATTATTACTATTTCGAATTAGGTCACTTTATTGTTGAAGGTAGGATATGGTCAAGTTTAGCTGGCATATGTAGCTTGTTGTTTGATTGATTTATAACGGATAATAAATAATGTTCCCTAGACCCTTTCCCCCGACCCCCTCCCGATCTGCGATCAAACTGACGCGATGGTTTTTGTGCTGAAGATTTCGATCCAGTATCCGTCTGGGTCCTGGATGAAGGCAAGTCCCTTCATCTTACCGTCTTGAGGTTTCTTTATGAACTTTACGCCAAGTTGCTCGAATCTGAAGAAGTAGACAAGTTGGTTAAAATAAAGATGAGTTTTAGAATATATCTTCAAAAGATTATTTGCGAAAGTATTGACTTGGAAATTTTAAAACAATGTTCCAAGCTATTGCTTGTTCACTACACTGACCTCATCTGAGAAGAACGAGCAAGAAACTCTAGGTATTGCTCTTTTCGAATAAACTTAAATGCTACGGAATATACTTTGAATGATAATTGTGTGGAATCTAGACTCATATTGTCTTTCCATACATCTTTATCTAACTTTTTTTTTTTACTCTTTATTTATTTAGGGGCTTTGATCGTTATTGAACATGCCAGACCCATTAGAAAAACGCTACCTCAGGAAAACATTTAATAAAGTCCAGACGAAAAATAAAAATACTACTTAACCAAACATGTATACAAAATCTCTGCGGCACTACATGTTGGCTCAGAGAAAACTGATTGAAACCACCCAACATTACATGTACGGAAACCAGAATGTACAAATAACCGCGCCCTGATAGGTTCCGTCCGAATACAGTCCATACAATAAACACCTTTTCAATTTAGGTATCACAGACAGCCCTCTATGCAGAGTGTGCATGGAGGGGGAGGAAACGGCTGCGCACATCCTACTACAGTGCTCCGGCGTGGCCAACTACAGGGCAAAGTACCTTGGAGTGCCAAGGTCGCTCCCCGAAGTCTTCAACAAGCCCAGGAGGCTGCTGAGATTCCTGGAGGAGCTTGGGTGGCACGAGTAGGACCCTGCACCCACCACACGCAAAATAGGCGCCTTGACGTCGAGTTGCGGACACCAGTCCGTTGCACCAAGTACCAAGTACACTCCATGAGCAAATGATGTACATCCTCAGGAATCCCACATACTTCGCATTCGGTGAGTTCACCCTCCTCATCAAATACAAAAATTTGTTTAATGGAACGTGTCCGGTAACTTAATATGCTCAAACCAAGGAAAACGAGGAGGCACACTCTGCATGGTCTTGTTTCCGGATTCCTTTTTCCTGGGACCTTATTTCGAAATATTCCTTCCAACGAGAACGGAACTTGCTCTTATAGTTTGCAAAAAAAAATACCTTTAACGTAAGTTAAAACTTAAAAAACTTAGGAAATGATAATCTTAATAATATGTTCCGGAATCTTATTGTAAAAACGTATAAATTTCCCCATAAAAGAATCGTTTACTTTGGTTAAACGAAATCGTGGTACTATGAGTTTGGACTTAGTTCTAAGGTTAATATTATGGATACCTTCTTTCTTAATGAAATTATGAATATTTTTACGACATCGATACATTTTTTTTAAAGTCATGACTCCCGTTATATCCATCTTAAAATATGTTATCAAATAATATTATTTTCATTCATAAAGCTTTCGGAATAAGATGGAGATTTCTTTTTACTACTTAAGGAAAAGTTTCGAATGCATTATAAATATTTGTTTTTGAACGTAACACGACTTATTTTGAAGTCTCGTTGAGATAATTATGAAATTTTTTTAATGAATTAATTAAATATCTTTTATTGCACGTTAAAATTACAATGACATTATAAAACAGTACTAAAAAAACAGAATCATTTGCTCATATAGTGGTTGGAACGGAACCTATCAGAATGTGGTAATTTCCATAGGTTAGTTATGATGCATTTGTTGTTGGGTGGTTTCAATCCGCTTTGTCTCAGGCAACAAGTAGTGCCACGAAGATTTCGTACATGTCTTTGGTCAGGTAGTGCTTTAATTTTCCAGTTTGGATTCTATTTAATTCAATTTAATTTATTTAAATAATCTTTTTGAACAATACAATACAATAATGCACACTTAAGGCATTCTAGACCAGTGAAAAATTGGGCCAAATAAAAAAAAATGTTGGTCTTACATTTAAAACAGAAAAATAAAGAAAAAATATCCAAAATTTTATAGTTAAATAATAATAACGCATACATTCATGTCCCCACACTAGAGAAACCCTGTGTCGCGTGCGTCATGGACACACACATAGACAACCACAAATTACACCCAAACTCACAAGAGAAACAAATGTAGGCCATACAAATATTTCTCCCGGCCAGGGTATCGAACCTGGGACCCCTGCGTGGCAGTCCGCATGGTAACCGTTCGACCACCGAGGCAGTTATATATATGTAGCTACTATAACTGTTTCACGTATTTAATTTCGTTATTCATATTTATTGTGGTCTTTTAAGTCGTCGACGTACTTTACACCTTATGTGATAGAAAATCTCTGTAAATAAATATCTGTGGAAACTTTTAATTAGCCCTCAGCATGCATGCACCGGTCTGTCAGGCGTGTATTACACTTCCCATTATATTCAAGTTACCTAGCTGTAAGTTCTCCAAAAATAATGAAAATGAAATAAAAATAACATTTTAAAAATAACCCTGTATATACGAGGCCTATTTCCGCCTGTGTAGTATGTTCAAACCATCGAAACACTCCCAAGAGCTGAGTTTCATTGATCAATTGTAAGAAATACCTGGCACAAGCGGCGTCCACGTCGGGCACCAGCAGCCCGATGTGGCCGAACCCGCGGGGGTCCTGGTTGCCGTTGTGATAGCTCGAGTCGTCGCTCTCCGTGCCCCAGTTGCTGCGAGAACAATGCACCCACATTCAATAAATAAATACGACTTTCTTCGAATCCCCGCGGCGGCATGAATCACGACTTTAGTTCCTAAATTACGTACATTTGTGACTACCTCTAATAACCGTGTAGATAAGACATCATGACGAAATCTGCATGTCGAAGAAGGTTTACAACTCTTTGAAAGTTTACAACCCTTTCACGTAAGTGTACTTTGTCTATAATCAATTTGTTTAGGCACTACACTGGTATACATTTTTTTGTTGAAACATATACTTTACAAATCAATAGGTATAAAAATAAGCTAAATATTTGCATTTTGTATTTGAAGGTAGGTAAAAATAATTTTATAAATGTATACTTCATTAAATAGACATCTCAAAAATGTCTACATTTAGTTACGTATGTAAACAAATGGACTATAATGGTAGGCTTTTTGGAGCACTAAATTATTATTATTATAATAAAATGGGTTTAGTCCCTAAACTGTATTAGGCTAGAATATTGGTGACGGGACGAACAAGTCGTGCGCCCGGTGGTAAGTGACACGCCTATCCATAACAGTTGCAGCTTTAGATCGCAAAGATCTTAGGGGCACTGCCACTGTGCCCGTCACCCTAAGTTGACAAGTCCCATGTGCGTGTAATTTCACCAACACCATTACCCCTCCAAACCGGAACGCTGTAATGTTCACATCACTGCTTGGCGGCAGAAATAGGTAAGGTGGCAATATTTCCCTGGACGAATTCTTTCACAAGGAGCTCCACTGCTACTAAATGTACATGAAACTAAACAACGAAACGGAATTTCTCTATGTGCTTGTTGTAAAACCTTTATCCATCATTAGGCCTGTCCTTTTATATGGCAGTGAAACGTGGCCCGTACTTGAGCGTCATAAGCAGGGGCTGCGTGTCACGGAAATGAAGATGCTGCGCTGGATGTGTGGAGTTTCACGGAAAGACCGTGTCAGAAACTCCCGCATCCGCGGCAGCCTTTACGTCCGTGACATTGCAGCTAAACTGCAATAAAGCCGCCTACGTTGGTACGGCCACATCTTACGGAAACCGGCATGCTACGTGGGAAACAAATGTCTGGCTATGCCACCTCCGCCGGGCCCCGGTAGAAGGGGCAGACACAAGAAGTGCTGGCTTGACGTCGCCAAGGGTGATATGCGTGCCAATGGTCTCACCACTAAGGATGCAGAAGACCGTGCAAAGTGGAGGAGAAAAAGCAGGAAAGCGGACCCGGAAGAGAGAGAGAGCTTGTTTTTGTTTTTTTAACGACTTTTTGCCGTAGCGCCATCTTTGACAATTTATTTCTTCTATGAGTCAGGTACCTTTACAGCTACAGCAGCTGACTAAAGATGTCACTTTAGTTGGCATAGCGTCTGACACGGTTTGCTAAAAGACGTTTGTTCGAATCCAGTCGGATCGAATCTTCGCATTAATAATTATAACAAACTAGTGGAAGAATTTCACATAAAACTAAATAAATATCATGTTATCTAGTAAAATATCATAATATTTACTATAACCAATTTTACTTACTAAGTTAATTCTAAAGTGGCTTTCCTGGTCATCGCCCACACGGCTCTCTGACTTTCGTCCTGTGGGATCTCTGCTGGATTTTCATACCTGTAACATTAAATTTAATATAAAATGAGAACAATACTGCCCTCGGTAGAAATCATTTCGAACCATAGCCGTGAAGAATGAGTCAGTTATTACAACTGATATTACATACAATAGTGCAAAACTACATGTTGTGTCAATCAAGTAATCGAGCTTGCAAAACACCGCAATATCACTGTGCTCCAGTCTAGGATTGACTGTTATGTAATTCAGTCTCTTTTGCCTTGAGTACTTTTGAAATTATTTTAAAAGCATAATATTATAAAAATAAAACACACTTCATTTTATGCGTTTGAACAATAGCTGATCCACAGATAATATAATACTATATTAGCACAGATGCTCTATTTTTTATTTTCGGACACTTATTTTGATTCTTAACGGTGATCAATAGATGGTACCAAGTAAACCCGCGATGCGATTGTAATAATATTTGTAAAGGCCAACAGATGGCAGCTGTTATATTGTGAAGGTTATTACTCTTGTGCAGGTGGTGATTATATTATACGATAACATTTATTATAAAATTGCAAGGAAGCTATTCCTTGTAATTTTACTTAGTTACTTTTAATACTTGAATGAAATACTCAGTGCTTAAAGATTACGTAGTATCGAGAATAAATTCAAAGAAGTGCCATCTATACAATTTATTACAAACTAACACATCAAAAAGAATACCATTGACAAACCTTCGACTTGTTGTCTTTTCAACGACAATTGTTTTCGCAATTTTCATTATTATACTTAATTAAATTTTAATTTCCGCATTCCTAAAGTGTTGTATAAATGGTTTTGCACTTCTTTTTTATATTTTATAAGTGTTTTTTATATTTTATCCAAGTGTCGCTATTTACAGTTTTAAAAACGTACTAAAGTGTTAATTTATATGAATTGACACCCCATGGCAGAACTTCTGTAGAAGATTACATACGAGCCGAACATCAATTACATGCACCCGGGACTTGTCAACTTACGTCTCAGGGTGACGATCGCAGTGGCAGTGCCCATAGATCTTCGTTTTTTAAAGCTCTGAATGACTGCAACTGTTATAGATAATCGAGTTGCTTAGCCAGGCGCCCGACTTGTTCGTCCTATTACTTGGTAGTATACATTAAAAAAATGGTATGGGACGTACCAAATACAGAGCCGAGCTAGTGTTGTATATTCTATCTTTTAGTTCTAACAAAGGGTGAGGTCAGATGAGTGTAATTTTGTGAATTGTGAGTACGTTTTTTGAATCTCATAGTTTGTTTCAGTTGCTTTTAAACGTTTGTACGGGATGTTTGTGTTATATACATAGTGTAATGGATGCATTAAAAATAGTGTATATTTTTGAAACATTACGAGACATTGTTACAAAAAGAGGCTGTACCTAATGAAACTGTAGGCAGGAACAGAAGACATAAATTTATTTTCAAATTAGTCTACTATTGTACATTTACAGACTTCAAAAAAAGGACTATGTTTTTTTTTGCATGGTCCCATTTAATTTTGAAGAAAATCATCCACCTCTAAGAGTGGTTGTTCACGCATGAAGATTCATTTTTACAAATAGCGCCTAAATCTTATTATAAGGAGCATTTATTTTAATGGTTGACTTTGCTATTCTCTAATTCAAGGCGTTTTTCTCTCAATATACGTTGAGTAGTGAGAACCGATTTTTATTATCTCCTGTGTCAAGTCCCGTTTAGTAACGAACTAGGGGATGAATCCGGGTTTCACTTTCCGGTAACCGATTTCAAAAAAACTTGGCTAATTGGTGTAATTCCACGTACTTTTGAGGTCGGTTTTTTTAGTACTCTGTACTGAGATTATTGGTCTCTTAACTTGTAGGTAGTTTAGTGCGTTTACGTAGTAGCGATCACACCATCGTCGCGGTGGCGCTGTCGTGATACACTTTACTGAACTCCAATGCGCGGCTATTCAGTGGCGACATAGCCGGCGTCGTGGCGGCGCGTATTGGTATGCGCTGGTGTTGATGCGCTACAAGTTCAACATACTAACATGAAAGTTTACGTGAATATCTAAATTTGTAAGGTACTAGAAGAACAAAGATCAACCCCGACAGTTTCTTGCTTAATCTTCTCAGGGGAATCTGCCTTACGAATGAGCGGTAGAGTTTAACCATTGTGACGATTTCAAGTGTAATAATGCTTACCTATGAAATAAGGACAATTTTGAATTTAACTAGCATTTGGCAATAAACATTTCTTTTACCTTCATTCCCTTGCCCCTCCATCTACCCGCGAAAACATGTCACAAAGTTCGGTCGTAATTAAGCGCGTGAGTCGGCAGATAACTCATTTTGCGTCGTCGTGTGGCACAAACCGGATTTGTATATGATGACGCGTTTACACCAAGTTGACGGGCGATCACCGATTGCCTGCGAAAGGCGGCAAGCTACCCGGTGTAAATAGTGAGTCGCCTGATGACCGTACTTCGCAGTCGACGTGTATCGTTGGACGACTGTCGCGTCTAGCCTGTTCCCATAACACGACTATCTGTCGTGACTGTGTCGTGGACGTTTATTTTATCGTTGAACGACTGTCGTGTCTAGCTATTCCCACTACGATTCTGTCGTGCAAACGACGTTTGAAGCAGCGATTGTCTGTCGTCATTTTATTGTGACATTTTATTTATCGTCTGACGACTATCGTTATAGCTCTTCCCAATGTCACGACAGTCTGTCGTCGTAACGTCAAAAAAGTCGTGACCGAAAGTGAATCGTGTTGTTCTACACACTACACTTTAAATTGTACGACTAACCGGCACATATTAGTCTATGCGCCCGTTGACAAGTGACGGTCGACCAAACAGGTTTCTATATGCCCACGACCGCGCCCCACCGCGATAAGGATTTTGTAGGCTATGGCGGCAGACGATTTGGTGTAAACGGCGAGTTGACTGCGTCGACTTTAGCTAGTTGACGTCAATGATATTATACTTCTGGTTGAAGTAGTCTACCGTAGTCGGCAGACGACCCAGTGTAAATGTGTCGTGAAACCAAATGCTGCATAAATTACGCGACTCGCAACTCACAAACATTACGCTCGTCTGGTCTCACCCTTATGCTTTAAGCAAAAAGCGAAAGGATACATTACCCCATAAAGAAGAGCGAGAACTTCATGGCAGGAAAGTGCAACTGTTTGAGGAGCGTCATGCCAAGAACACCGGTATAGAACGGTATGGATTTACGTGGGTCCTTGATGCGGTACATCGTTTGTTGGAACAAAAAGTCCTGGAAATAGATAAACAAAAGTGATAAATAAATAAAAAATACATAGATATTTCCCTAATCAATGCGTTTGATACCTGTAAACCTAAATTTCATTATCTATATTATATATATAGTATTTGGTGGCTATTGTTATAATTTAATTTATGTTTGTAAACTTACATTATTATTTATATTACTTACCTTCGTTACTTACACTATTTACATTGTTTGCTTTACATCTTACACTTTTGCTTGATATATATATGTATAGTATTTAGAGTTAGGTATATAAATTTGCGTGTGATGCACTTCGGTGGCATGGCTTACCGGGCTGCGATCGCTCATCATATGGTACTGGCAGAAAACCAGCACTGTTTGACTCCTCTCGGTCTACAGTATTTATGCTCAGTCAGGGCCATTTCAGCACAAACTGTAGTCTTAAGTACATTAAAATTTTATCATTGTTTTTCTCACAGTATTTGTTTTTCTCGCAATATGTGTTTTGTATAAATGTGTATAAAATTAATAATGAATGTTTTATGTGCTTTTATGTTATACTCTGTGAAGTGATTGTAAATGTTTTGTTTCTGTTTGTGTTTGTGCTGAATAAACGTGTTATCTATCTATCTATCTAAATATCAAATACATAACTAAGCCTTGTAATGTGTGCATGTCCTATCAAGACCGCCAAATTCTATGTGTCCTGTGTTCAATAAATACCACATACAAGACATTTATTTATCCACAAAGCACATAAAAACAAACATAAGTGAACGATTACAACAAAAGAATTGCTGATTTTCAGCATTCACCCTAAAAGTACTCGCTTGCTGCATTAGACTGGCCAGTGGTGTGTATACTACACACCAAGCAATTAATAGAGGCTGTCTGTGTTGCACTATATGTAAAAGGTATAAACATTAAAAATATATATACTTAAAAACAGAAACTATTCTAAAATTTTATTTATTTAGTGACGCTTAGTGGATTTAAACACCGACCAATTGCTACTCGATTTCTGCACAGACAGGAGCCCTTGTTTACACATTTTTTTGAAAGGATATATAGTTTTGGGATTTTATATGAATTTGTGTTTGTGTAGTTTTTTATATTGCTTTTAAGAATCGTAGTAAGTTTTGTGCCCTTTAAGTCTCATTTTAAAGTAGGAAGTTAAGCCTTTTTTAATGATATTCAATAATTTATATCATTAAAATGGGTCTTATTCAAATGTTGTGCATAGCTGAAAAAGGAGTGCAACTTAACTTACTTTTTTTTTTATAAAAAAGAAAACTTTTTTAGGTTTTTTTGTAGTTTAGTTACTAGTTCGTGTTCTGTAGCTGTGCCAATTAAAAAAAAATTTCTAACATTAAAGCTAACCTCATTCCGAGCTAAAGTTACAAAAGTAATTAATACAAATGCCTTACTTTTGTTTTACCAAAAAAATTAGTTTCAAAAAACAAATATACTACAAATGTTTATGTTCAAAAGGACATTGCTCTATTATGAAACAATTGTAGCTAGTTTGTTTCCATATTAACTACCGACTGGTGGCCCCACTTTGTCTGTGTGGAACAAGTACTATACTAATCTTCATTGTTTTATTGGTTCTTCATACTAACTGTCATCTCCTAGTTACCTCGTTTAAGATTTATTTTTGTGTCCAAAGTAGCCTATGTCTTCGCCTAGGTCCCATCTATTTCTATACTTTCTCATTTATAAAATTACTTGGGATTGAGGTTTATATTAATTTTGTTGAAGGAAAAATTTTTTTTATTAAACTTGACCAACTTCTGCTTTCCAATTTTTTTCTTCCGATACAATCAAGTCAACCTTATAAGAAACTGAGTAAAATAGCATTAAAAATTTTTTTTTTAAATTTGACCAAATTCTGCTGTTCCAATTTTTTTTGTCCTTTGCAATGAAATAATCCCTTTGTGAACTGAGTCGGTCAGCACTAAATAAATTTTCATGAATTTTATTCATTTTATAGACAACTCATGCTTGACCAATTAAAAAGTCCTTAATTTGTATTTTTTATTTTCTTTTTATATGTTGGGGCTGTGTCACTCAGAGCTTTAAATCTCACCCGAGACATAAGTTGACATGTGCCTATAATATCACCAGAACCCTTACCTCCCCTTCAAAACCGGACTTCAATACATTCCTCTTATGGATATGTCTCTCCACCTTAATCAATATTATAGGTACTTATTAATTTTAAGCATTGTTTGTTCATATTTAATAATCCATATTAATGATTGTCGTATCATAACTTAACCCAAAATAAACTTCAAGGGCAGATAATTCGACAGAAATGGAAGTGTTATCTATGATATATCTATGCCACATAATTTGTTAACATAAGGTCAGTTTCAGCAACTTAGATTTTTTATATTTTAAATTAATATACACTTACATTTGTAGAAGGGTCGGGAGTCTGGCACAGAGCCTCGACTTCTTGAGGAGAAATACCTTCGCTGGCCATGATTATCTGAAGAAATCAGTACAAAAACAGTTTAGATTCCTGAAACCTTGTAACCTATAAATTGCATAAAACTATCAATTAAGTACGTGAATTTCAAATACGTATTGTTTTTAAACAATATTACTTACGATATTTAGCTTATAAACTAATATTACTGTTTATTTACTGAGAAAAACCGGAGGAAATAACGCGAAAATACACCCTAAGAAAGAAACCGCACAAATGTCAAATAAACTAATGACATTTGTTTTTTTTTTGCGGACTTTAAAAAAAAATATTTAACGACCTTGGATATATGTAATTAATCAAAATATTAGTGATCGCGTACAATAGCAGACTGCTGATCTTTACTCCGCCGCCACTTTCGCTAAGCTGGCTGGCGACCCTGAGTATACCCAGGTAGGTATGACCCTCGGTTCAGAACCTTACTGGACTTCTTAATTAGAAGGTAGATAGGTGTAACAGGTAGGTAAACAGTTTATATCATTAACCATCTGTACATAATATGTATAAATAAATCTATTTATTAATGAATAGAGCTGATAAAAATAGATTTAATGAAATGTACAGTCAGCTATTGATCGATGTAGATGAATATTATGATATAAAATTATTTTAAAAAGGTGTCACATGGTTGATTTTTAAAATTGCAATTAAGTACTACTTGTAGTATTAAAGTAGAACCTGATAATAAACGAACCAGGAAAAGTATTTGTTTTTCGATATCTGACTTATTAGTATTTACTGGCAGCAGTAGGGGCACGCTCTATCATCAGTCATTTAAATAGGGCATAATGTAAATTATTACTATTTCTTTTTAGACCTACTGCATTGCATACTAAGCCACTTGGTGGTGATAATAACAAAGCCACTAGTGGTCACCACAAGCTTCAGGTGAAAATTTTCATTATATTGTATTCCATCTCCATTGACACAGCAAAAAATTGTGAAAATGACATTAATGCCAAAACATTTTCAAAGTATTATATTTCTATAAAGTATTGCATATTGAAAGTTCAAATTTATACAGAAAAACAGAGACAGCTGCATTCTTTCATATTTCCATATAGAGTGCAACGCTTATAGAAACCAGTATAACATTTAAGTCCTTTAAATGTGCTCAGTAGCCCTAAAAACAAACCAACTTATCCGAAGAACAGAGTATGTTGTGATTATTATAGCGAAAAGACAATAAATACATAATTTCGTTATTAAATTAACTTTTCCTATGTAAAGGTGTTTTGAGAATTTATGTATCTTATTTTGTTTCAGAAATATAAAATTGAGCAACAGTCGACCTGACATCCACAGCAAAGAACTAACGAAATATACTATGTCCTGAGAACAAGTAGTCCTGCACATAGATGTTTGTTCTACGAGTGAGTCGAAACAATATAACTTTTAACTCATTCTGTATAGATTTGACCAACATTAAGAATATTGATGCAAGCTGAGCATTTGAGTGTATCATAAAGTTAGATAGATAGAAATTGAAACCTAACCTAAGTGTAAATAATAAAGTGAATATTAAAGAGAGTTTCCTGGTGCTTTCTAGCATCTACATTCTTATTGATCATAGTTTTTAAAGATACAATAAAAAACTTTGCATTTAATTTTGATTTTATTCAGTGTTAGAACCACCTTACTTATTTCAGTCGCCAAGCATTAATGTGTTCCGATTTTGAAGCGTTAGGGAGCTGGCGAAATTACAGGCACATGGTGCCCCTCAGACGTTGCGATTTAAAGCTATTAGTGATACTTCAACGGATCTGCTACGGGTCAGGTGTGTCACTATCACCAGATACACTTCACTTTGTATCATAAAAAGAATTAAGGAAATGGGTTAGTTGATCCCGTATAAAATTCTGAAATAAGTTCTATGAATGGAATTATATGACATTTAAATAATTTTAAACTTTATTCCTTGGACCGTAAATAGAACTTTTCATACAGATACCTCAATTCTTCTAACCATACAATATCTCGTTCTACATTAGTAACAGTACACTCGTAGGCTGACATCATCCTAGTTCCTGTAAGACCATCTATAAAAACATCCCCAATAACACACAGATGTGAACCGACATCAAAATTAGCTGGTTCCTGCTTTGTTTCTGATATAGCAGTCATCATTTTGGATTTAATGTCTAAATTACTATCGCCATATCGCAATTGTTCAACAAAATCTCTATGCAAACTCTTCATCATTTCTTTGGACACGTTTTTGTTGCGTTTACCCCAATCGTAATATATTTGTACAGTTCCAGTTCCATCGCTCAATTCTAAGTTTGTAGAATTATTAGTCTTATTATACAACGTTGTAACAACACCGTGGACCATGATATTCTTGAAAGAGAGTCCGAATAATTCATAAAAATATTTGTTGTGTTCACTCCGTTTTGCACGAAAGATATCTTGTACATACAGTTTCATTGGATACCTTTGAAAGTTATTCGGGACTATGTCCATGATTTATAACATTTTGCAATTGATTAAGCAATTAGATCTGGTTTTAAAGTGACTAAATTCAAGCAGGTAAGCAAAAGTTCTGAAAAACGTTGGCAATTTCAATTGTATTTCTGACATTTAATTTCTTACATTAACATGGCATTGGCAGAATGGAATGTAGCCAAATTTGACGTGACTCATAGTCTGTCAAGAACACAATTAGAACTTTATTTTTAACTGAATTCAAAAAAGGAGGAAGTTTTCAACTGTTTTTTTGTATGTGATGAGATATTTCCGATTCGTAAAGCAATTTTGATGGTTACTTTTTTGTTGGAAAGACTGTGCCTCAGTGTGCCATTTTACGAGGGCTTTTAAAACAAAAATTTTACATTAAGTTATAATGTTGCGTCGTTTACTTGGATGACGAAAATCCGTGGTGGTTTAGCCCTTGCAGCTTGTCTTGAATCTTGATCTATCATATTTGAAATAAATGTTGTAAATGATAAATGTACACAAAGGATAATTTACAAAGTGCAGCTCCTGGAGATTTTTCCTCATTCTTCTCAGAGAAAGACTATATTACTAGCATCATAGTAACAACTTTTGTTCCATAACTTTTTTCAAAACTATAAAAATTCTCCAAAAAGAAACTTTTAAGTTTATGTTATATTATTTGATATTATTAGATCTTTTAATAGTAGTAGTAAGTTCAAACCTGCAAGCCTCTATCTACACTCCCCTGCGTTTTGCGTCGGGCTGGGTATTTACGCGCTTTCTTTTGTTACCACAGAGTTATCACCGTTAAGAGCGTTATATTTAAATATGTTTATTTTTGTTTGAAGTAAAATCTGATGTACGTATTATTAAAAGTCGTGGAATAAAAGTAGTTGACTTTTAAACCGTTCCGAAATATAAGGAGAATAATAAAAAAAAATCATAACGTGGTAAAAAACTTGTAATTAGTAATTACAGGTGTTTTTTTAGTGAATAACTGTGAAAGTTTTAGATAGATAATGATATATACATAGTTCCACGGCGCAACAATAACTAATCTTTATAAAGGTTTTCCACTAAATGCTATGAAGATAATGACCTGCAATCATAGTTTATACTTCCTAATAAAACTATAAGAGTCTAATTGACCTGTTTTCAATAAAAGCAGCGACATTCTCGATTATAGAATAACAGAGACATAACGATGGCGTTGTACAGCAAAATAGTCGATTTCGATACGGCGCGCGGCGGCGTCTCCGTTGAGCCGTGTATCGAACCGGCTAGAGTTGGGGGTAGTTATTGATACCTATATGTGTCGATGCTTTGTATACAGCATTGTAAAATCATATAGATACATCGATGAAGCAGAGCAGTTGAAATTTGGGGTTAGAAAATTATTGTTAAATCACGTTCTGCGATGTAATTAAATATTTGTTGTATACACAGTCTTTTATTTCGATGAGATTTAATTTAATTACATATCTATATTATTTTTAATCAACAGAAACCCAGATAACCATGTCTGGCATCGACCGCCTAGATTTGGAAAGTTACCGATAAATATTTACGTTTCGATGATTTGCTAGTCAACATTATTCAATAACAGAGAGATAACGATGGAGTGAGTAGTGGATTTCGATGCGACATCTGCGTTGAGTATTGCATCGACTTACTAGGGTTGGCAACTTATCGATGATTAATGTAACGATGATTTGGACAGTTGAGATTATTATATAATAACAGGGAGACAATGATGAAGCAGGATTGTCTATTCCGATATCGCATATCTACTCTGGTCGTACATCGACAGGCTCAGGTTAAAAGTTTATCGATAAATGTGAGTAAGCACTCTGGGCTCTTATCTCGAGTTGGAACATCCAGAAGGACTAATTTAGACAACATACGTAATCACAAATTTTCTTTGAAGAGCTAGAAAAAGTTTGGATAGTGTGCTGAACAATCACAATCTGGACGTTGACATATTCAACTGTAATGTTGACGAGCTACAGCGTAAACTCATAAATTCGTGACTGTTGACGCAGATATTGGGTTGTTATCTTTATGTATGTGCGTGTTTTAACACATGCTGGTTATTGTTAACATTTGGGGTTGCCACATTACTGCAGCGCATCAGGCATGTGCGCAGAAGCGCACACACGTTTTCATGCTATTCTTAGAAAGAGAGGTGTCTCATTGCTAAGCCATATCCGTGGCAGCTCTAATTGATTTTCTTCGCGTTGTGACTGGCAGCGTTGACTGCCAAATCAAACTACCTTTAATTTGAAGACGAGGATTTTATTTTTTCTTTTTAATATTGGTATCCATACATAATTGTGTAACTAGTATAAGATTATGGACTGTATCTATCTTAAACATATGAATTTTGATTTGATTGTTAATTTGTTCAAAGCTCGTGTTTGATTTGTCTGCAATTATTGGTGAAAACGTGTAATTATGTTGCTATTCCTGTTTTTATTAAGAGTTTGAAGATATTGGTTTGAAGGAATAATAAATAAACTGGTTCTGAAATATTAAGTTTATTGAATGTCACGATGTTTGGCTATCATGACATCAATTATTTTTTTGTGAAATTATTCTACTAGTTTGTTATAATTACTTTGGTACTAATAGAGTACAGAGAATATTGTTTAGTTTCAGACCAGCAGCAAGTTTGTTTGGCGGATAACATTATAATAATAAACTGCCTCCGTAGCCAAATGGTTACTATGTTGGACTGCCACGTAGAGGTCCCGGGTTCGATTCCCGGGCCTGGAGAAATATTTGTATGGCTTACATTTATTTCTCTCGTGAGTTTAGGTGTATTTGTAGTTGTCTATGTGTGTTTTTGGCATCCGCGATACCGTTTCCCTAGTGCGGGGCAATGAATGTGTGCGTTATTATTGTTATTTTAATAGGGGTATGGGCTTAAATGTGAAAACCGCCGATTTATCTGGCCACTTTGAATTAAAATTAAATCTGCATGGTGTCAGATTTCAGAGTGAAACTTATTTCACCTGAAAACTAAAACATTCTTAATTAAAAAAAAGTCATGATTATTTTGATTCTTCGACTTTCAATTGTTTTTGCATTCAGCTTTTAACGTGAAGACGGATACAGCCAATCATATTATACGGATACAGCAAAAATCAGAGTAATTTTCGAATACGATCGAATACACATGGTGTTAACGAGCAGAAACTGTTCGTAATGTCAATGCTGTATTTGGAGAGGATACGCACCGTGCGTTTTTCGACAATTTTCGAAATTTCCACTTGAAGCATGAGAAACGAGGAAGGCCAGTCACTATGGTAAATAACGATAAATTGAAGGTGATGATAGAAGTCGATCCTATATCAAACCACCAAGAAATTGTAATGGAAGTCTGCATCCTTAGGGGCTGTTAACTACTCGACAATTGGCCGAAGAGAACTCATTCTGAACGAGCTCACTCTTTCGGGTTCGCTGAATAGCCAATTAATTTACTTCCATTTTTATTAATATACTATTTGTACCGTTTCATTGACTTCTACAAAATTATCTGGCAGCCTCCAAATGGAGCCCTTTGGGTGGGGTACACCCTCTCTTCGATATCGATCGTATCGACCTATTGTCCAACACTAGTTGTGTGGAGAAAACACTCGACAAATAGCGGGGCAGGACGCAGTTTGCATAATTGCCGCGCCGTTGCCGTTCGAGGACTTTCCACAACCGTACACTGGCTTCGCTACTCGAATGAGAACAAAATAACGTAGTTGCGCTGAGTACCGACGAACACGAGGCAACGAATATCCCCATTTACTTATCTAAGTATGAACGTTTACATTGATTTATATTGTGGGCGATGGATGAGGAGGTCCCAGGTTCGATTCCCCGTAGGACTAATTTGGGAAATGAACTTCTCTAAATTAGTCCTGGTCTGGGTGTTCTGAGAAATGCCCTAGAGTGAATTCCGTTACTTGGTACTCATAGTTCAAGAATTTACCTTGAACTTAATTACCTTGAATTTAATTTGACATTAGGCAATTGGTAGTCTGGCACACATCATTACCCTTGTATCTCAGTGGGGTCGACAGAGATTATGGATCGTAATTCTTCTATCTTCTTAACATGTAGTTTGTTCGTATAGCTGCAATCTAATACACAGGGTGAAACTCTGCCCATCTCCTGATATCCCTTTTTCAGGGACACGTCTTCCAAGTGAACCATCTTGACTTGAGAACAATACAGTGTTTCAGGATATTATTAATATTATTTTTATGACACCATATGACAGGACGAAGAATCGTGCGTCTGGTGGTAAGCGACACGTCCGTCCATTACAGTTGCACTGCCACTCAGAGCTTTAAATCGCAAACATCTGAGGGGCACTGCCACCGAGCCTTAAGTTGAAAAGTCCTACGTTTCTATAATTTCACTAGTGTCCTTACCCTTCGAAACCGAAATGTAGTAATGTTCTAATGAATGCTTGGCGGCAGAAATGGCTAAGATGGCAGGCAGTAGACTATTTCCCTGCTCGAACTCTTTTACAAGGACCTCTACTGCTACTTACAACTTTTCAACATACCTACATAAGTGAAAAATAAGTATGCACTAAAAAACAATGTGCCACAGCACTTAATTAATTAAAAAATAACATTCTAATTACACGAAAGAGCAGCATACCCTCACCAAAAATAAAGAATCATTGTACTAATTTTCAAAATGGCGGCCGAGCCATAACCGTATCTTGCGAGGGAGCCGCCATTACAGAAATTAGCCCTGGGTCATTCTTTTATTTTATTATCTTTAATTAACATTAATAAATGTAAAACTTCACTTTGCTTTGTGTAATATTTGTTCCTGTCGTTCTATGAGTGACTGCTATAATAACCAAATTAACGCTAGCGTATTATACTTAAGTTTTTGATTGCTTGTTTATAATGTTTATTGCAGAGGTCGTGTACACAGCGAGACCTTGTATTGTACGAGCCACATAATCTTCGTTTCCGTCGAGGTAATATAGAGCTTTCCTAAGACAATGCGAGGAAATAAAGATTAAAGAATGACGGAGAGTGTACACTAGAAAAATTTTGCTTCTTGTTTCAATTAAGCGGAGTACAGTCCGTTATTCTGTTTTTGCTCTTTTCACTAGAATTCATTTTCGTGATGAAAATATAACAATACAAAAAAAAGGATAAGAAAAAAGAACTTCAAAGTACTTACGTTCATTTTATCGCCTTTTTTAAAGTGTATGCAGGTATTATATTCGTGCACCATATTTTTTTTTTAATTTGTACCCATTTATTTGGGAAGGCAAAGGTAAAGACAAATCTACCATATAGCCAGATACAGCCTCATCATATATATTATCGTTTTTCGTGCACCATAATTAAACGCAAAATAAGTAATATCATTCGCTTATGTCACTCCCTGCTCAATCGCGGTAGCGAGCAGTTCAGGTGTAATTCATAATTGCATCCAATTTCGGTCCTTTTACCAGTTCTCAACCTAAATAAATGTGCCAATTTTAATGTTAATAACAATCTGTAATTCTGTACAACTCGGCCTTTTGGGGTTAAGTGTCTACTTTATATTCATCCATAAGCATATCCGTATGTAATTAAGTTAGGGAGTGTTTTATAGTATTGTATCTGTGTTTTATATACATTATCTTGTTACAGCCTTTCTGAACCTTTTAACTATGGAAACAATTTTTGTGGACCGAAGTATCCTATTTTATTACCGTGATCCTGGTCAAGGCACATTAGTGGTTTACAACTTTTTCACAGTTAAGGAAGAAATTCGATCTTACGATATTAAGTACAAAAAGCGACTGCATCACCACCCTAAAGGCAGAATCCTAGAACTTAATCAGCTAGTTAAACCCATCTACAATTGGAGGGGCTTCAGCTGGGGAGTAGACTCTACACGCCACTAATCACGCAACCCACCTGGTCACAGTCATTCGACTAATTGCATGATTACACAATGAACTAATAAAAAAACTTTATTTTGTACTAGACAGATTTTATCAATTATTGCAATGTGAACTCTAAATCCTAAAAAGTTAGTCTTAAATTACTCATGCCTTTTCAAGTACAGAGTCAATCTTGACCTTTAAAACCGGATACCCATCAGCTAAGTGTAACTGCAACCCTATTTTACATATTTTTCTTAAACAACGCCTGTAACATATCCAATTTTAGAAAGGAACAATACTCTTGTAATGTAATATGGGTAAAGCTAAATACTTAGATAGAGCTGTGTGTATACAAAGCTTAGAGTTAACTTATTTACGAAATCTCGCCTTTGTCCAGTTAAGTTGTTGGTTAACTTTAACGTAAACTCGGCAATGCGTTAACTGCATTCGCATGCAGACAGAGTCTAACTTGAAAATTCTGAATAGTTTTGTTTGAATATTTCTGAAAGTTAAAGCAGGTGGGGTTTTCCTTTGCAATTTAGTTAGCATTTTTGAGAGAAAGAAGTTTAAGTCTTTGATGACTAGAGATCGGAATATGCAGACATATTTACCTTAACAACGATGCTATACATACTTAAAAAAAACAAATGTGTTACTAGCGTCAAAATTATTCAAAAATTAACTTTGCAATTAGTCTGTGTCAAGCTTAGACTATGGAAACTAATTACCATCCTCTACGGTGTTAAGTAAGGGCATGGACGTAACGTTTGTGAAATTGCATCCATTTTATTCAAATTTCAAGAAAAACGCCGTCGTGGGTATTTACAAAGTGAACTATTTATAATATTAAAGTTAATAAAACACAAGGAATCACATACTACGCGCAACTTAGCAAAAATATTCGCATTATTGCTATTTATTGTAATATGTGCGTGGGGCGCACTATAAGTTTCCGGAATAAATAAGAAAAAAATACTATAAATGGTCAGAAATGAATTTATTTATAGGCAATGAAACTATTTTTCCGGATTTGTGTGTACAATCGCGAAAACCTAGGAACTCTTAACTGGTTCTTAATTTTTGGAAATAAATAAAAGTCACAATGTGCCAGGTCGGGACTGTACGCGGAATGGGTTATAAGGTCAACGTTATTCACCTTCAAAAATTCATTTGGCTGTTTGACCGTGTGAGAACTGGCATTATCGTGGTGCAAGATGATACGGCGTTTACGGTTATTTTTACGGAATTTGTCAATAACTTCCGGCAAACGAATGGTCGCGTACCAATCATTATTCACGGTACAACGATTCTCCAAAGTAACAGTAGCTACGTGTCCAGTTTTATTAATAAAAGATGCAATCATCCGCTTAGAGGCACTTTGCACGCGCGCCACTTTGGTTGTTTCGGCTCATCTTGAAAGACCCATACGCTCGTTTGTTGCTTTGTTTTGGGATCGTAACTATAAAACCACGTTTCGTCTACGCTTACTATGTCTCACACCAAATTTGACGCCCCTTTGTTGAATCTGGTAAGCATGGCATTGCACCAAGCGAGGCGATCCGTTTTTTGAGCCTCAGTCAAATTGGGTGGAATCCACCGAGAGCACAGCTTTCTCACGCCCAAATGTTTGTGTAGTATTGATTGTATTTGACACGTGCCTATGCCTAAAGATGCCCGAATCTCCTGGTATGTCACATGCCTGTCGGTGCATACGGAGCACAGCATCGATGTTTTTGTTGTTCACATCAGTGGATGGGCGACCATCACGAAATTCGTCACTGAGATTAACACGACCGCGTTTAAATTCTGCAAACCAGCTTTAAATACTTGTCTTGCATGGTACTTCATTGCCAAAAGCAGTTTGAAGCCGAGCGAACCTCCGCTGAGCTGTTAGATTACACTTAAAGTCGTAGAAAATCATACTACGAAAATGTTCACGAGTTAAATCCATGGTGATGTAAACAACCAATTTCTAAAATGACGCTACAATGTAAAAACAAGTGACAGTCAGATGAAACAAACTGTATTCTGCAGCCAAAGAGTTCAATTTTCAAATGTTATAATTACTTTTTAAATATTGTTTATGTAAGTGCCAGTTCCGGAAACATATTGTGCGCCCTATGTAGTACATATTTCTGTAGCGAGTGTTTTTTTAATGATATCGAGGGAGAGGATGAAAAAGCCGTGCGCCTGATGCTAAGCGACACGCGTATCCATGAGAGTTGCAGTGCCACTCAATAAATAAATAAATACTAAATACTTACTAAAAAAATACCAGGTAGGTAAGAGGTCATGAAATCGAACATTGAATTTTGTATAGTATATACGATTTGAACGCTCACCCTCTTGTCTGGTGGCGCAGTCAAGGCAAAAAGTGCAAAAAATCCTCTAAAAAAAGTACGAGGATGTTCACCATCCTTGGTGGCGAGGGAAGTACTCCGCTGAAGATAAACTTACCTCGCTTCTGAGGGAGATTCCACACGTGGGACTCCCTTGGGACGTGATAGCTTAGTCTGCTGATACAACTGGATCCCAAGCCTGCCAATTTTATATCATCGTTGGGGGTCTAGTTTTGTTCTCCGTTTGTCTTGGACACATTTATATGTCGAACGGCTATGGAGTGGAATTCCCTGCCTGCAGATTTGTTCCCTGAACGTTATAACTTTGCCTTGAAAAGGTCTCAAGGCGAGAATGTATTGGTATCATTAAGGTGTGCATGATCCATCGTCGACCTCATCGTGACTTTCCATCAGGTGAGATGGAGGACAAATGCTCACTTACATTTGAATAAAAAAAACATCCGTCCGAAACATTTACTGCCAAATAAGTAATACTCGGCCAAATAAATAAGCAATACTCATTGACTTACAAATAAATGGACGACGGGTCTAATACAAAAACCACGAAAAAAATATCCCAAGTCAACCTATTTAAACCTTGTGACATGTAAAGGAATATGAAATAGCTAAAACGTTGAATTTAAATTGTAATATCATCGCAGTATCTCGCTGTCAGTCGAACAAATGAAGACTAAAGCGGAGTTTGACGTTCTGTATACGATTTTAACGCCTTACAAGTTCGGACACTTTTTAGCGCGGACCCGACGCAACAATTATATGGAATATAATTGTAAGTCAATGGTAATACTCGATAAAATTGAGCTAGGCGCAAGTGTTTGTCATGCTACATGTCATAGTAGGTAGATCCTTACGAAAGATTTCGTACAGGGAAGTACTGAACCTTACCTATTTCTGCCGCCAAATAGTAATGTGGACATTACTGTGTTCCAGCTTTGAAGGGTAAGGCTACTGGTGAAATTACAGACACTTAGGACTTGTGAACTTATGTCCCAGGATGACGGGCGCAGTGGCAGTGTCCCTCAATTCTTTGGGAGTTAAAGCTTTAGAGCTTTAAATTCCTACCTGCACTACAATTACTATGGGCAGGCGTGTCGCTTACCACCAGGTGCACGACTTGTTCGTCTCATCACTGGGTATCATAAAAAAATAGACATAGCAACATTGCCCGCGCACCGCGAAGGCCGTAGTCAATAAAATAAAAAAAAGAAGACAGATCGATCACGAAATAAATTCTCTTTGCCTTCGCCGCCTCCGCACGCGTCGCTAATTTTTGTTTTCTCGGAAACAATAAGTTAATTTATTAATTTTCAGTCCATTAGTATCTTACGTACCCTACCTAGCGTTGCACTGTTTTGTGCATTCTGGTTTGAATTAAAAACACTTACTCAAGAATTTCAACTTCTTTAATGGTGGACCAACAATGTTTCCTTTACTCGCCAATATCTTGATTTAGCATATTATTATTGAAGTAAGGGCACATCTGCAAAATTACAACTTTTCAGTAGAGGGGTTTGAAGATCCTACTAACGAAATTTTCGATAATTTTTTAACTGACTTTCAAAAAGGAAGAAGTTGTACATGTTTTTTTGGACGTATGTGACGCGATAACCCTTTGCATGGCATTTGTAAACAGATTTTGATGATTCGTTTTTGTTGGTAAGAGGGTCTTCAAATTTAAAAGAGACCACTACTGCGGAGTAGTGGTCTCTTTTAAATTTGAAGAAATATTCCGCCTCTAAGAGTCGCTGTTCATGCATGAAGACTTATTTTTATAAATAGCGCCTAAAGTTTAAAAGGAGCAATTATTTTAATGTTGATTTTGCTATGCTATGTATGTAGGCGTTTGCCTTCAATTGGAGCTTAGCAAACTCACTCGATATAATATAATACAGTGAGTACCGATTTTTATTATCTCCTGTGTTAAGTCCCGTACATGGTCTACTACTACTGCCACTACACTATATACATATTGATTCTATTTATTATGATAATGGTATGAGTAAAGATATATTTTTATTTATGTACTTTATTATATTTTTTCCGCAGTTTATAACCTTAGCTCCCACAGCCCTGGGTTGGCTGGAAGAGATCTTTTTTAGGGATAATTCCACCTTTGCTCACTTTCTGTTAATCTAATATTTCTGATGTATTTATTTGGTGCAATAAACAATACAATAATGGTGCTAGAGCGAAGTCGGATTTTGTCTAAGGGTGGCAAACTCGGGGATGAATGACTTTTGAGGTCGGTTTTTTTAGTAAGTACGCTGTAACTGAGATTGTTTACGTTTAATAGGAGAGTTTTAAAATCTCACACAATACATAATTTGTTTCATGTAGTTATTAACAAACGTTATTGTTTATGATGTTAGTATTATAATAATAGCCATGCGAGGTTGTTAATATTGTATAAATAATCCTGTATAGACTTTTGCTACTGAGAGCTATTGCTATAAGGGGACACGTCACTAGTTCTTCACTCACATTTCTTCAAACGACACGTTGGGATCTACTATGTATGATCCACGTCGGATAGTTGTTGGCAAATCGCCAGAGCGGCTTAGCACGTGAGCTTCTCTGTATAGTAGTGACGGCAATTATCGCTTGTTTAAACTATCGATATATCGCACCGTTAAGATAAAAAAAACGAAATTTAAAAAATAATAACAAATCCGGCCGGATCAAAGAATTTTTTTGAGTGTTCGATCTTTGTATTAATAATTATAACAAACTAGTGGAGTAATTTCACAAAAAATAATTGAATATCAATTCAATAAAAAAAAGTAAAGGTCATAGATCAAAGTCAAAGTCAAAGATTATTAATTCCATAGGTAAAATAAATTTACACTTGAAAACGTCACATTTAAGCTACTACTCGTTCACTACGCTGACCTCCCTGAGAAGAACGAGCAAGAAACTCTAGGGATTGTTCTTTTCAAATTAACTTAAATGCTATGGAATACACTTGCCGTGTCGTCTTTCAATATATCTTTATCTAATACGTAGATAGTCTTAAATTTTGTAATATGATTTTTCGATCAAAATATTTTTAATGTAGTTTTTAAACTTTGAAAATGGTAAACTTAATATATGCTCCGGAATCTTATTGTAAAAACGTATACAGTTCCCCATAAAAGAGTTGTTTACCTTGGTTAGACGAAAGATTTCTCATAGATGGCGTTACGGCTAAAAAGTCGTTGAAAAACCAAATACAAAAGATACGACGCAAGCACATAATAATTCGTGAGGTCCGCTGGTTCGTTCCGTGGCTTAGTTGGTATAGCGTCTGGTACGGTATGCTAGAAGACGTCGGTTCGAATCCGGCCGGATCGAAGGAATTTTTTCTGACTGTTCGATCTTTGTATTAATAATTATAATAATAATAAACAATAGATAATTATAATGATTACTTATTACTAGTATAATGTATTGAATAACAAAATATATCATCTAGTATTATAAATATTGGAAGCGCCTAAATGAACAAATTGGCAATTATACCTGCTAACGAACACGATCTTTGTTTAATACCTATTATAAAACTAAAACTGTTCTCAAAAGTTTGTGAATTATCATCTATTCACGAAGTTTTATTGAAATCGATTAACGGAATGTGGGCGAAATCCAATATGCCTTGTTTTTATAATTTCAAGGGACGGGACGAACAAGTCGTGCGCCTGATGGTAAGCTACGCGCCTGTCCATAACAGTTGCAGTGCCACTCAGAGCTTTAAATCGCAAAGATCTTAGGGGCACTGCCACTGCGCCCGTCACCCTGAGACATAAGTTGACAAGTCCCATGTGCCTGTAATATCACCAACACCCTTACCCTTCAAAACCGGAACACAGTAATGCTGACATTGCTGCTTGGTGGCAGAAATAGGTAAGGTACTCTACTGCTACTAAATACCGGATTCATCCCCTAATGTGCTGCTCTTAGGGGTGGACTACTTTCTTCAAATTTTAATGGAACCTCCACTAAGGTACCTTTTTAACAACAAAAGAATCATCAAAATGTGTTCATAAATGTCGGATTAATGGTGCAACATACACGTTAAAAATTCATTCGAATTCCTTTTTTTCGACATCGGTTCAAATGCATTTTTTTAAACTTTAAGGAGTATATTGTTTATATTACGTATTGCATATAAAAAAAGTTGTAAACTAATCTACGGGAAGTATTAATTCTGATTACTTGATGTGCTTTGGTGTCTATTGCTTTTTGTTGCGCTCGTTGTCTATTATGGATTATATTTATTATACATTACACTTAATGAATATTATATGTGAAGTGTCTACATAATGTACGCTATACCATTGGTATATTAAATTAAAAGATTTTTAGCTATCTTTTATTATTTATACCCAACGATACTTTATACCATGTAAGAATAAGAATATGTTAAATGTTTTTGTACCATAAATGAATTACATCCATTGAGCGTTCATTCGACCAAAAATATGTCATTCGTTGTTATGTCGACTGTACCGCCCCCGTTTCTCATATCGAACGGAATTTTGTTACGCTTGGCACGACGCAAATGGCATATATGGCTTTAAAATTATATCATTTTATTATTGAATGTGCAATACGATCTACATGTGGTTGTCATTGACAATTTGTTACAGTGATATTGCACGTGAGCCATATACGTTGAAAAGAAATGAAGGTATTAAAATATTAATCCGTCGTAGAAAGGACTTTCACCTTTTATCCGTTCTGTACTCTGTTCTCTTTCATCCCACCTCTCCTTCCTACCTCAAAGTTTGTTTCGTGTTTCATAGCTCTACTCTCAGTGGCACCTTACATCCATTCTTCTAACTTCTATTCCAACTCCTTCAAAGTTAGAAGCATTAAGCTGTGGAATTCTCTGCCTGAATCGATTAGAGCTTAGTCTGTGAGTTTCTCAAAACTCTAATCAAAGCTCATTCATCGTATACTCTAATTATTATTATTTTCTTCTTTTCTCACCTGTTTTAGATCTTTTGTGTTATTATTATTATGTTCTATATAATCCTACGCTTGTGTGATCATATGTATTTTTTTTGTTATATATTTATTACTGTTATTCTAGATACCTGTTTTAGACTATTTCTATTATAATATATATAAAGCTACAAGTTCTTACTCACTGATAGAAATAGAACGCATACTTCCCGATATGGTGGAAAAAAATATGGAATGGAATGGATGGGTAAGGGTACTGTTGAAATTACAAGCATGTGGAACTCTCTCAGGGTGCAGTGGCAGTGCCTCTCCAATCTTTGCGATTTAAAGCTCTGAGTGACACTACAACCGTTGTGGACATGACACTACAGGCGTAATGCTTACTTGGCATTATATAAAAAAAAACCTACCTCAAAAGTTCGTGGAATCACATCTAAAAATAGCACTTTATCGATAAACATAATCAATTCTTTCCAACACTACTGGAGCAATAATCGACGGTCCATAGACCGCAGCCTTATCTACTCTACTCTTGTGATTTTCTAGAGTCCTCTTCAGCTCTATTTTGACGCAAATTTTACTTTTAAATCCAGTTGACTTTACAAATCGCTCTCATGCAAATTTGAGATTTAAAGCGTTAGATTTAGAATTTCAATGTTTAATATTTTATTTATAACGTTTAGGGTTCAAAATTCTTTAAAGACTAAGGCAAAGACAGGAAAAGTGACAGGTGCCTTGCCGTTGATTGGCATCACAATTTTTTTCACTTTAATATTTAAGTTTATGTTCAATTTTGTAAATTGTGCCCAGAGACTTATTGCATAGCACAGTGTTATGCGTACGAACTTCGCATAACTTAAACAAGCTTATCGGGAACTAAGTTTAGCTTGAGGAAGCGTTTACGACATACTGCTTGCTAGATTATAAAATTTATATGCCGCGTAACACTAAGTTGAGAATAAACCCATTTAACACGAAAAATAACAATCTCTTTATTGCATCGGTGAACAAATCGCACTTTGAAATCTCTATGTTTGAAATTATCTAAGTATACACATACTAAAAGCATTTCGTTAACGCAAGCGTTACTCTTCTACTGAAATTGAAAACTTCTACTGAAACTCTTCTAGTGAAATTGTTCTTGGGAAAGAATTTGCGACGACTGCATTCATCCAGGTGTCCCAGAAGTTTCGTCTAAACATGGCGGATGTCCTTTGCAAAACCAGTTTTTGGTATTTTCAAAATATCATGGTATAGGTACATATGTCCGGCCATATACCTTGATGTGAAAGGTTCTTGTATACCAAGCAACATGACGAACAACTCATGCGCCTGGTGGTAAACAACTCACCTAACCATGAAAGTTCCCGTGGCACAACGTGTGTGGCACTACCACTGAGCCCGTCTCCCGGTGAGACGTAACATTACCCTCTATAAGCGGAACGCAGCAACGTGAGCATTACTGCTCGGCGGTAGAGATAGGCAAGGTTGTCGAGCTCATTCACAAGGAGCTCTACTGCTATTAAAAAGATGTGGTCGGAGGGAATATAAATAGAGTAGTAATGGTAATATATCAAACATTAACGATAGTAAAATTGTCGTTCTTTGGTAATTGCTAATGCGCAATTTACATTACTGCGAAACGGAATGGAAGTGCAGTATTGCAATAATTGCGTAACGAATTTTATGTATATTGTGTATCTAATGTACATACTAAATATTTTATTGTCGAACAGTGTCGGGAATTTCGGCAACTACCATATCGTATTAAGTAAGTGTAAGTTTAGTACTGGAAATATAGTACATTAAGCAATGCACATATTTCAAAAACCCACTTCCATTCCTTTCCACAGTACTGTGAATTGAGCCTATGGTGTTTGAGTCATAATGCCAGAACTTAGATTTATTTTTTCTTGAATAATGACATATTCCGGGATGAATTAACAAACAATATAACAATAAAATCCTGTAAATAGAATCAGTATTGGTATACGAGGAGCTTTGCAGTTGAATATCAGATTTGGATATTTTTAAGGATCCATTCCTTTGTCCAGACGCCGTGTTTTGCAATCGTTGTCAGGTAATTTAAAAGTAAAATACTATGTTATGTTTTAGTATTGATTAAGTAAACTTTTTGATAAGTGTCAAATTGTTGTATAAAGTCATATTATAGCTCATAAATAAGATTTAAATTATTTTTATATTTATATGAATCCAATTCAAATTATTTCAAATTGAAATTGTTTATTAATTGAATGTGACAAATAATATATGAATGTTGTGTACTCCTTAATGGGATATGTATTAGAAATTAAAATAATTATTTAATTTTGTAGGAAAGTGTAATACTTATGCTGTGGACGTATCTTATTAAATAAAATAATATAATACATAAATTAGTTAAAGACATTTGGACACTAAAATGACAAAATGTTGCGGTTGGTAGCATTCAGTTATTTCAATCAAAATATTCTTAACAACCATTGACTTACAAATAAATGGACGACAGGTCTAATACACAAACCACGAAAAAAATGTCTCAAGTCAACCTATTTAAACGTAGTGACATGTAAAGGAACATGAAAAAGCTAAAACGTTGAATTTAAATTGTAATGTCATCGCAGTACTGTCTAATTTTGCTTGCTTCGCTGTCAGTCGAACAAACGAAGACTAAAGCGTGAATGACGCTCTATATACGATTTTAACGCCCTATAAGTTCGGACACTTTTTAGCGCGAACCCGACGTCCATATAATTGTAAGTCAATGTTAACAACTCTTGATTTTAGCGTATTTTTTATATCGATTATATTTCGAACACAATCGAAAAAAAAGGCACGTGTACTAATAGAATTTACAATCTTCTGACCTAGCATCTTTAGTGATATTTACATTTCTTTAACACTGAGATTGCAAGACTTTGTTGTAATCAGGAGTGCGAGAATTGGTCGGTATCAGTCAATTTTATAAAATGCCTCTTACGATCGTCTAATGGATGTAGTTGAAAGCGACCAAGGGATAAAAAGACATGATGGGCAGCCGTGTCATCCAATTACCTAAATTGCAGCTTAACTGCGATTCCGTCAAACTTTGCGATTATGCGAGATGCTTCGTCCGCCATTTTGTTCGCTCGCGGAAATAAAGGTTGTAATATCATCATGGTTGGAGGGTTGTCTCTTTGTGTAAAGAACTCACCTGAGTAGAACCGCTATAGCACAGTATAATAAGATAATTACTGTAACACACGCGTGGTCGGCGCATCGACGACTACACGTCACTCGCCGTGACATAATTCTAATTGTACACAGGATGCAAAACATAATTTGAATAAGAAATGATATTATATATTTTTTTTTTCTGAGTGTTCGATCTTTGTATTAATGATTACAACAAACCAGTAGAGTAATTTCACAAAAAACAAAATTGAATATCAATTCAATAAAAATTTAAAATACAGTGAATAGCGACATCTCTCGCCAGGACTAGTAGCTGTAAAGGTGCTGACTGGGTGATAAATCTTTCATAGATTTCTCATAGATGGCGCTACGACTAAAAAGTCGTTGAAAAACCAAATACAAAGACACGACGCGAGCACATAGAAAAATGGTTGGGTCCGTTGGTTTGTTCCGTGGCTTAGTTGGTATAGCGTCTGTCACGGTATGCAAGAAGACGTCGGTTCGAATCCGACCGGATCGAAGGAATTTTTTCTGAGTGTTCGATCTTTGTATTAATGATTACAAGAAACCAGTGGAGTAATTCCACAAAAAATAATTGAATATCAATTCAATAAAAATTTAAAAGAAATGATATGTCAATATGAAATACTGATGTATTATAAAACGTTATTTATTTATAATTTTTATTAAAAAAAAAGGAACCGACATCAAAGTTTGCTTAAATGACATACAATATGAAACTAAAAAGTTAATAATCGGTCACCGAAAAGTGCGCGAAACCGGGTTCATCCCCTAGTTTCCCACTCTTAGAGGCGGAATATTTTCTTAAAATTTAAATGGGATCAATACTGAGGCACCCTCTTTCCAGCAAAAGAAGGATCATCAAAATCAGTTCACAAATGCCGGAGTAATTACGTAATATACACACAAAAAAATACATTCGAATTGGGAACGTCTCCTTTTTTTTTGAAGACCGTTAGAAAATTAAGGTATTCTTTATAGTAGTCTCGTCTCGTATGATTTTCAAATAACCTTTGTTAAATGCATTGATATTTTTATAACACCATAGGTCAATGACCATCGCGATTGGTTTCTCAATTAGGGAGTATGATTAGGAAATAGAAATTAAATGCTGATCAATTCTCCATTTGAGACACTTTTATTCAAACAAGAAACACATCTACCCGCGCTTTGCATCTCCAGTGTACTGTGAGATTATTCGAATGTGTGCATCTGTACTCCCACTTGCAAGACGCGCTACGATGTCTGCATGGAGTTACATTGCTTGCCTTACATCTTGTTGAGTTAGAGGTTATAGGTGATATAAGATATGTAATCCCACCATACCTCGGAAATAGTGTGCGTTGGCGGGAATAAAAGCCTCTTCGATGCTCTCCCCGCTGTCCGCGCTGGTTCGCACTAGCCCTGAGATGTCTAAGCCATACTGCCAGATCTTAGGTTTTAATTTATTAATATTATTATTACCATTAGAGTGGCTTCATTTGGGGCATATGTAGCGCCTCATCACTGCGACCATCAGCTGACCTATTCTGATCACCACTAATTACTGTTCAGAGCCATGGCTGACAGCATTGAAGAACTGAAGGATTTTCCTGGTTCTGACAGATTTTATGTCCTTTGTTTGTGGTGTGTATCTTCCCGGTATGCAGCTTCGTACACCCATCAGAGGATAGCTCTCTCTCTGACCAATATTTGACTTGTGCTTGTTCAAGGCACAATGTCCATTCCTGTCCAATGACAGAGCTTCTCTACAGTGTTTGGCACTGTAGGCAGCTATCAGGGCTTTTGAAAGCTCAAGACCCTTGCTCTTTAGCCACACTTCTCGGGATAAGTGTGTCTCTCGTTCAGCAGAGTGAGCTTTGCCAGGCTGAATGCTATCCCCATAATGGGTTCGGATAAAATATAGCTTTCCCTAGCAACAGACTTTGCTAGTTCATTTGCTGCCTCATTTCCCGCGACGTCAGGGTAGCCATAATTTCAATAAGAAAGAAGATATCCATAATATTAACCTTAAAGTTAAGTCCAAACTCATGGTACCACGATTTCGTTTAACCAAGGTAAACAACTATTTTATGGGGAAATGTAAACGTTTTCACAATAAGGTTCCAGAGCATATATTAGATTATCATTTCCTAAGTTCAAAAACTACATTAAAATATATTGATTGAAAAGTCATGTTACAAAATTGAAGACTACGTGTTAGATAAAGATGTATGGAAAGACGACATGGCTCCTGAATCCACACAATTCGATTCAAAGTGTATTCCACAGCATTTAAGTTTATTTCAAAAGAGCAATCCCTAGAGTTTCTTGCTCGTTCTTCTCCGGAAAGTCTGCGTAGTGTACGAGCAGTAGCTTAAAAGTAGTTTAAATGTGTAAACGTTTTAAAGTGTACATTTATTTTACCTATGGAATAAATGATTCTTTGACGTTGCCTGGAACACAGCGCAGGACCACTTTATTCCTGTCTCCGAAAGAATTCAGTTTAGTCACACAGTTCTCTACAATCCTCAATATTTGGGGACTGAGGATAGCACATGTAGAGCGGCTTAGGTTTTAATTTTCCTTAATTGTTTAATGGTTGAACGATTGATTCAATTGATATTTTCTTTACTCCTTATTTATTTTGGGGTTTTGATCGTTATTGAACACGTCAGCTCCATTGACCACATCGAACAGATGTGCATGAACCTAAACAGATTTGTTTACGAATACTAAGGCAAACTGTCTCGCGAGAAGCTGCGTTGACGGCCTATCACGGCTACGTTTCGTCCGTGCTCAGCTACGGTCTTGTACTATGGGGTAACTCAGTCATCTTAGAAAGAGCGTTTAAAGTCCAGAAGAAGTGTATTCGAGCAATTTGCGGTGCGTGGTTCGATGACAGTTGCAAACCGCTGTTTAAAAGGCTGAACATATTACCTTTGCCATGCATGTACATTAGGGATATCTGCGTATTTGTCAACTCTCATCCTCAATATTTTAAAACACGCGGTGAAGTCATTCAAAGGCAAACTAGAGCAAAAATTATGTTAATGTAACCTCGTTGCCATAAAGTAATTTATAAGAATAACTGCTTTAACATGTGTATAATTATTTACAATAAATTACCAAACGAAATTAAATTGTTACAAGGACATACTTTTAAATTAAAATTGACAAAATGGCTTTTGACACATTGCTTCTATAGTAACAAAGAATACTTAGAATTTACAAATTCATTACATTAATTATAAACTATAGAGACTAAAGAAACATTGAATCCCATTAATATTTGCACATCTGCTTGCAGGTTGAATACAATGTACGATTTCAAAAAAAAAAAGTTATCTTTGGCGCGTTCGAAAATTCTAGCGAGTTCCTAATGTGCGTCGGAAATGTTTAAAAAAATAGACGATTTAGTGAATTGTTCGCGGTGTAATTTCGGTCCGATGTTTCCACTCGAGAGCACCTTGTCCGCGCTCAGTGTCTCTTTGTCTCTCATCGTTCTATAGGCGAGAAATACCATAATATCGCTTATTTCGGATAGTGGACTATCCCATTTATTTTCTGTAGTGCCATTTTTTTTTTCATGTTTTAATAGTCAAAAACGTACTATAAATGTTGCTGCAATCAATAAATAGACGGCTCGTTTAAAGCTCGACAGAACAGAAAATAAATAAATATTAGATAACATCATATAAGTTACTCAGATCTCAAAGTACGAAAGCACTTGGGTTATGGAAATCGGAAACAACGACGGTACCACAAACACCCAGATCCAAAACATAGGAAATTTAATTTTTCTACATTGACTCGGTCGGGGTTTGAACTCCGAAGTAGAAATTACCATTGTAAATACTGTTTTATAGTCTTTAGTACTGATAAACGCCTAGATACTACTTTCAAACCGACAATGTTTATTATGTAATTTGGAGTTTTATTTGCCTATGTGAAATCTTAATATCGGATGACTACGCGAGCCTAATATCGGATATCCGATACTGGGTTACTATTTTTAAATACTATTTAAAGTTTTTCAAACATGCAATGAATGAATATTTTTTTGTATTCGATGGTTTGTTTTCTTTTTTTACAGCTTTGTCATAAATTTCACTACCAAAAAAAAAGGCAGGCGATCACTAGTCGATGAAAAAATCTTGCGAAAATGTGAACAGCTCCAAGGATAAAGAATAAAATAAAAAAGTAGTAGCAGTAGAGTTCCCTGTGAAATAATTCGTCCAGGGAAGTACTGCCACCTTTTTTTTTAACTATTTCTATCTATTTCTGCCGCCAAGCAGTAATGTGAGAATTACTGCGTTCCAGTTTGGAAGAGCAAGGGTGCTGGTGAAATTACAGGCACCTGGGACTTGTCAACTTATGTCTCAGGGTGACGGGTGCAGTGGCAGTGCCCCTAAGATCTTTACAATTTAAAGCTCTAAGTGGCACTGCAACTGTTATGGACAGTCATCACACTTACCACCAGGCGTACGACTTGTTTGTCTCGTCACTTGGCATTATATAAAAAAATGTATACTTTTTCAAAAATAAATAAATTAAAAAATATATGAGTGCACTCGTCGTGGAGATCGTTGGGGACCTATGCCCAGCAGTGGGCGTATGGCTGAATGATGACGATGAGTGAATTCTTAGCAACCAAACTGGAAAGAAAATCAACATTTGATATATGAAGAAAAACTGATCAAATATACTCTTGATAGGGTGCAAAAGTATTATGGGTTGCAAACGATTTATATTAAACATATCGGCTGTGAACTGGCAATCGGTACTATCTCAATTTTGACAAGTTTACAGGATGAAGAATTATGAAGAAGTATGATTATGATCTTATTGCATAAGAAATATAGCAAATAAAAAATATATAGCAAAAGTTTAATGACTGTCATGTTGATACGTAAGCATCTTCGCAAATGCACAAATGATCTACTTACCTCCCCTCTATTCCTATCCTGAAAAAACGCACTGATTTGAGGGTAGGACATTCCCCATTTTGACGGGTTCTATTGTAACTACACCGCGCTAACGAACGGTCATTTTTGCCGTAGCAGTTGTCTAACGGCAATGCGAAAAAATCATCTTTACGGAAAATCATCTTAGCATATCATCTGTCTGTGAGAGACCAGAGTAGGCGGCGCGACAACCCTTTACCGGCACACGTATAAAGACCGGACCGGACCGGACCTGCACAAAGTATCGAGGGAACAACGCAAGGTCAGTCAATGTGGGTGGACACACTTTGGCCCCGTCAATGACATTATTTAGTATCTGTAACAGACAGAAACTTAAAACTGTTTTTTTACTTTTAAGTTTTTTTTGAAGTTAATTGGAAATTCCTACCTATCCAATCAAAGATGGATTATACAAGTCTGCTTATTATCTAATAAATATAAATTAACAAATTATTTATTTCGTTTCATTTATTATAATTATTGTATCTAAGACTGGATACTCGAAAATTATATTTGGGTCCATAATAGCGGATAACTGATATAAGGCAACCTTTCGAAAATAGTTTATTTTCCTTTTCTTTTTGTAAAACATACAACTTAAAAATGTTTCAATATAATAAACATGTAAGTAGAATTGATATTATTTCTAATAGAACTTAAAGTTCACACCATATTATAATGTAAATTATAAACTTGATAACCGTTCATTATTAGTTTTGCTTAATTTTAAAACAAAAGTGTCCTATATTTGGTGCTACTAGAATGTAGGGAATTTTAATATAACCTCACAGCAGTATGTCACATAGACTCTCGAGTTATTTAATTATTTATTTAGCATGCGATGCGTGCTAGTAACGTAGGAGTTTCTTGATTGAGGAATATATTATACGCTTATTCATAATATTCACATCTATGCATATGACCACTTCGGTAGCGGAGCAATTATTTTTTTATTTATTTATATCAGGTAACAAAGACCCATGTATACATACCTTATAGCCTAACATACATAACAATATAAAAACAAAATACACCTATATTATATATACCTTAAAACAAACATACATACAATATAATAATAAAAACTAATCTACACGATTTCCCTTATCGGCGACGTGTGGCGCAATCTGGTGTCAGGTAACCGGCCGCGGAATCGCCGATATATGACACCCTTCGGCCAAAATTCCTCTTTCATGAAGGTCGAAAGATGTTCGGTCGGTATTCTCACCACAAACGAATTGAAGTTCACGTTGCGGCGAGACTTCAACCGCTCGACCCTCAGGGTGTATTTGGTTTTATGCCTGATATACTCCACTATCTCCTCAGACTTCGTGGAGTAATGCAGCCGCGACAGGTGCATCAACGTCGTCGGTACGGCCGGACGCAGCAGGAAGTTCGGTCCTGTCGGAGCTGTGCCACACTGGTTACGGCTGGTGGGCTTCCTCTTCACCACCTTTGTGAAGCCATCCTCGTCGCACTGGACCGTCTGCCTCTGTGGTTTTGCAACTTCAGAGACAGGCACACGGAAATTGTTTTTATCCTTAGCCGATTGCCGCCGCTCGAATTTCGAAGTAGCGGGTCGGCTAGTTGAAGCGGCTACAGCGGCTACAGCGGCGTATGCACGTGTCGGGGTTGACGTGCACACGCGTGACATTTCCACCGAGGCAGAGGGGCGGGCAGCGGGGCGCGGCGCATCATGCGCGGTGGCAGCAACGAATGGTGACGCATTGTGTGCCGACTCGAAACTGCTGACCGAGGCATTATTGGTTTCGTTACAGATTTAGCGAGTGTCATTTAATTAAAACTAAGCTTGAACTTCCCTAGCATTATTATCTCCACTCATTGGAACAAGAGATAGATCAGTTCCATAAGGACCAAAATCCCTTGTCATATCCGCTGGCATCTCTTGACTCCTCTCTGGCGGAGACCGTCCCCGTCGCGGCAGCGCGAACCGCAGCTTGTCCCAGAACCACGGATCGCTTTTCTCCAAGTACGTGTTGGTCCGGAGATAGGTCTTCAACTCCGGGTCCAAGTCATCCGCTTCCTTAACATCATCTAATACTACAACGATCAACCTCGTCCGGCCCTCGTTCAGCATACTCGCGCGCGCCATGCGGAACTCCAGCATTCCCCACATGGATTTAACGAAATTCCTCGACAGAACTATTAACGTTCGCCGCGAAATATTTATCGACACCGATATCTGCTTTGAGATCCACTCGCCAATAACCCAGTCCCGCATGTGTACACATGTTTTATAGTCTTCTTTTTCTAATAAAGGCAGCAACTCATTTAAAACATACTCCTCATCGTCGTGAGTGAAAGAGATAAAAACATCGAACGGGCGTTTCGCGTCGAACTCCTCTTCCTTTAAGCAGCAGAGACACCAACCTCTTGCATATAAGAAGATTTGAATAGCCTGTCTGTATCTGAAGTATGTGGTTACAACCAGTACAATCAAACCAGCAAATATGAGAAAGACTGGAAGTAAAACACGAAGAACTCTCTTCGGACAAGGTGTTGACACGGTGACATTACTTATAGGCTGGCCATCTGTTGCACAGGTTAGCATTTCATAATCCTCTACCTGAAACAGGATAAATACATTTATTGGTGCTTACGGAGTATGGACCAGTTTGGTTTTTTTTTGAACTTTCAATCTTTGGCTAAAGTATTTGCTAAGATAAAACTTATCTGAGAGCAGAGTATTCCCATAGACAATATTTTGAAACTCTTGTCCCATATTTAGGTTTTCCCTTAAACTTTTAGGTCACTCTGAAACCATATGATAAATTAATAAAAAGCCAATCGAACCTGTTCTTTATGTTCATTCAAAGAAGTGAGAAATTCTTGATTTTGGCAGTCGCATACGATGGGATTGCCAGCAAACTTCATGCGTCGATCAAGAGTAGAGAATAGCGACTTTGCTGTCTCGTCATCAATGTAAGATATCACGTTGTTGCTTAAGTCAATAAACTGAAAAACATACGAAACAGAATTTTGTTTGAGGTGATTGTCTCTCCTACTGCATTGTACGTTTCCATTTTACTTTGTGTGATTAGAAGAATAAATTCCAAGCAAACACAAATTACAAAGACGTGTGAAATCAACCATGAGCCAAATAATTATGAACGAAACTAACCAGGAAAATAAATATTTAGATTTCTTTTGCTGATTGGTTGATTGAAATACGAGTAGAAAATCCTTTAAGTGTATATTGTGTATTTAAAGTAAATTCGTCAATAAGGACTAACCTTAAGCGTTTCAGGAAGACTGTTTGCTGTAAAGCTCTGGATGCGATTTTCTTGAAGATGCAATTTTTGAATGCCTAGTTCCCTTGGCTTTGCTGCATCATCACTCTTAGGAAATAAAAGAACACTAGGATTGCCAACGCCCTTTTTTCAAATCAATTAAAACGTGATTCAGATAATTCGCCAATAACATTTTAGTTGTTACCTCAAGAAATTTGTTGTAGTCATTCTCTTTGAACGATACTTCTTCGATGACATTACGCTCGAGCCGAAGCTCTAGCTGACTGTTGTTGAGTTTCGGTAAACCTAAAAACTATGGAATTGTAACATTAGAACTAGTTTAAGAAATAAGTTGTAACACCTTCGTAATTTTCACTGAAATCCTAATATCTCAATGACTCATTCAAATTATCTGGTTTCAAACTAGAAAATAATCTTTTAGAGTAAGTATCAGCGCGAACATTAACTCTGAAACCTTACTACCTACTGTATTTTCTAAATTGGTTTAATCAGGCATCGGGAACGTTTCCATCGTCAACCAATCCATATTTATAGTCCGCAATGGATAACGTGTCTTTACCTTTAATTTCTTAACTTTGCAACTCGAAAGATCTAGAAATTCGAGAGAAAGCGCACGCAGGTTTTTGAAACAAAGCTCGGATGTTGCAGTATGGGAAGCCACCACTCTTTTTAGCTTTGGCAACCACAGAGACCAAGGATCCTCGATCATCGTTATTGGATTAACTGTGCAGAGAAAAAAGAAACTTTACTAGAAGTATTTCAACAAAAAGATACCTGTGAAGATACAACAACACGTGTAACGTCTAATCATACATTACCATCGAAATAATCTGTACCATTTATTCCCTCAACCCTCGCAGTGTGAGAACCAATGTTATTGGAATAGCTTAGGTAAAATGTAACGGATAGTGTTGTAAGATTCTATGTATACAGATTACACAGAGCTATTTATGCTTCCAAATTGGATATGACTCGGTATTTGGAGTTTGTGTCTTTGGTATCTCCATGGAAGAAAAATAAAACAATAGAAGTGTCCTAAGTTTCGATTACTATATCAAGCACTATCGCCAAAACTCGCACTATCATCTTCTCAATCTTGATGCGCGGATGTAAAGGCAAACTAATTGAATTTAGTGTTTCGGATCACTCTGGACAATTAGTGGAATGCCCAGTAAAAACAACGTGAACTCTGAAACATTGGTATATAAAAAAAGAGATTACAGCAAGGAATATATGGATAAGTTTAAAGAGTGTGTACAACAAATAAATTGGTTACAGCTAGGAGGAATATCAAATACAAAAACGGGATTCTCGGTATTCTTCGAACTGTATAAGTTATTGTATTTTTTATGTTTTCCGATAGTCAAAATAAAGGTATCACTTACAAAGAAACCTAAGTGGATGTCACGCGGTATTAAGAAGATGTAGCAGAAAGAAACGACATATATTTTGGAAACATAGATTATCACGTTACACAGAACATAAAGAAGAACTGAAAGGATATACAAAAAGGTTGAAACGTGTTATACAGTTGACTAAAAAAGCTCAAAATATTTTTTTTATCAAAAACTCAATAAATAAAACTAAGGCAACATGGCAAGTAATAAACAGTTGTAACGTTAAAATGCCTAAAATAAATGGTAACAGAATATTTTACAAAGATAAATATATAACAGATCCAACACAAATTGCCAATGCATTTAATAACTACTATATAGACCAAGCACAAGAAGTAAATCTGAGGAATAATTCAGCTGCAAATACGCACACCAAAATATCATACAGAAGTAATTCCATGTTTATGAGGCCTACGACAGATAAGTACATTGAACGAATAATAAACAATTTGAAAAACACACAGAGTACAGGATATGATGAGATAAATACAATGGTACTAAAGTATGTATCTGAATTTATATCTCTAATACTGATATTTAATAAATTTATCATTAGAGCATGGAATATTCCCCGAAGAATTAAAAATATCAGTAGTTAAACCTCTATATAAAAAAAGATGACAAAGAAACTGTTAACAACTACAGGCCTGTTTCTCTCATTCCAGTTTTAGCTAAGATTTATGAGAAACTTATGTATGAAAACATGCTATCATACTTAGAGACAAATAAAATTTTAATCAATAATCAGAAGGGCTTTAGGAGGGTCAATCAATTAATTTGGCTATTTACGAGTTACTGTCTACAGTTTTAAAAGCAGTAGATAAAAGTAAACCTATCATAACACAATACATGGATTTGACAGAGGTTTTGATTACGTCAATCATAAAATCTTGTTAGAAAAACTGTATAGATATGGGATCAGAGGCAATGTACACAAACTATTAGAATCATACTTGACTAATCGTAAACAAATGACATGCATCAATAAAATATCGACTGAAATTAAAACTGACATGTCTTACTTTTCAACTAATAGAACAGTGTTACATGGAGTACCCCAAGAAAGTGTACTAGGCCCTCTATTGTTCCTGATGTATATCAATGACTTTCCTACAGCTACAAAATATCCCATGCTAATGTTTGCGGATGATAGTACTGTAATTTTTGACATTGAGAACCACAATAGACTTGACCAAGAAATAAACAATGAAATAATATCTGTAATAAAATGGTTACAAGATAATAGACTACAAATTAATCTGAGTAAAACTGTGTATATGAATTTTAGACACAAAATTAATAAAGTATATACTCAACATAACATAAGCTATATGAATACAAAATTGAAGGAGGAGGAAGTTACAAAATTTTTAGGAATATACATAGACAATAATATTACTTAGAAATCTTGTGTATGAGAATAAATAGATTTGCATACGCTTTGTGGAGACTATCTAAAGTTGTAGACCAAGGTGCATTACTAACGACTTACCACGGATATGTAGCCTCAATCATAAGATACGGTATTATGTTCTGGGGTAATGCCAAACGAAGTACGGACGTGTTGATTGCATAAAAAGGTGCATTCGGGCAATTTGTGGGTTGTGCTGTATGGACAGCAGTATACCGCAATTTCAAAAACTGAGATTATTAACAGTTCCTTCGATATATATATTTGAAACGGTTCTTTTTATTCGGAGAAATCTCACACTCTTCAGCAAGGTGGAAAGTACACGAAGACACAATAAATTGAAACTGGTTGCCTGTAAGACTACCCTCTTTCATGATAATATTTGTGCGATGGCGCCAAAACTTTACAATAAGCTGCCTAATTATATACTTGAGACTAACGACAATGGCAATTTTAAAAAGCGATTATTTAAAAAGCATATTATAAAGTCAGCGATTATTTAAATGACAAGAACATAGAATAATAGCTAACCACCACAAAATAATGACATCAATATGTATAATTAAGAATTAAAATTAAAATTAAGATTTGACATTTTGTAATTAAAATGTAGTAGTATACAGTTAAATTAATTGAATTATGTAAATTGTATGCCGTAAAATTGGCAATACGTACTGACACAACAATGTTAAATAAGACCTTATAGACGCGTTATAATGCGTACACAATAAATTATTTAATTTGATTTGATTTGATAATGATTAATTGTAGTTTCTTATTTAAAAAGAAGTAACAAATTGAAGACTGTTTATTTAATTTAAACTTTACCTTATAATAATAATAATAATAATAATAACGCACACACTCGACATAGCCCCGCGCTAGGGAAACCCTGTGTCGCGGGTGTCATGGACACACAAATAGACAATTACAAATTACACCCAAACTCACGAGACAAATAAATGTAGGCCATACAAATATTTCTCCCGGCCCGGGAATCGAACCTGGGACCTCTGCATGGCAGTCCGGCATGGTAACCGTTCGGCCACGGAGGCAGTTAAACCTTGTTGACATACTTTTGAAAGTTCTATACGTATCATTGCAAGCTATGACATTTTGATTTTATATTGAAATTTCCATCAATGTGCTCTCATCTAGCGGTCAATAGCTGAACTGAATAAAAAAACTCGAGATTTTTACTTAGTTCTCCAAAAAAGAAGCAACCATATTGCAGCGGTTGTCATGACAAAAAGCAAAAAAAAATCTTTTCATAAAATAAGACTAAATGGTGGTATAAAACACCACCAAGGATAACATTATCAGTGCGACTTTCGTTTTTGCACTCCAAAGTAGCAAAACTAAGCATTTTTACACGATTTTCGAGGTTTTGCGCAAGATAATAAACACGACCATGACATACTAACCAAAAATGGTGGACTGAGCTCAGGTGAATGAGGAACTCTGCATACTGTTGGCACACGTACCACTTCCACTAAGCACTACTATTGTATTTATTGTTCTGTAGGTATTCAATTGGGATCTGAGTTAGATGCATAGTGCGTTTATTCTTATTCAAATGCCTTTTGGGGTTGGATAACAAAAATAACACTAGACCTCGATTTCAGTTTCCACATGTGTATAGCATAATGAAATTAATGTCATAATAACAAAAACGAATACAGTACCGTGACATAAATCTAAACGTGGATTATTAGTAAGTGTAAGGTTCTTCAAATGTGGCACCCTTCCCAATGCCGTATAAATAGATTGGACGGTACGCCCATCGAACAAATCGTTATCCGACAAATCCAATTCAGCAAGCCTCGCAAATACAACATTGGTACTGAAAAAAAAATATTAATCATAAATAGAAATTAAAAATAAGTAAAAGAAATGCAGCTGACGAATATCCTTTTGTTATTTTTCTTTTAATCTAATAGATTAAGAAGGCGAAATTAAAACGGTTACAACGTAAATGACAATGAATGACAATACATAATCGTGACAATCAAGAAAGTCAGTATACTATCTATTATATAGTATATTCATGAAACTATTTTAATATATTAAGACTACATATATGGAATTTGCGAAGTCGAAGCTCATATATCTATTCCAATAAAAGCGTTGTGATAATTTGCCTCGATGAAAGAAGATCCAGCGCGATCACAACCTTACGAGACTGACGTTCGTCCAGCGCAGACGCTCCCAAATTTTTTGTCACGTACACCATGTGCCAATTTTTTCTATTTTGCGTTTCTAGTACTCAAGTTAAGTGTGTTTTTAACAGCTTACATAGTGCTTCTCGCTTAGGTAAGTTTAACTACAATTACAGTTAGTGGGAAACTTTACAAAATGTATTCATCTAACAGAATATTTTAACTGGAGTGGACCCCCATGGGGGTCAATACTCGGCAACACATTTTGCGACGGTAAGAACATTTGCGATTGTTTTGTAAATTACGTCTATCACAAGGATCTTCTGCCTGTGCAGTGAGTAATCTTCTTCTTCTTTTTATCCTATCAATGGTATACAATTTAGCCTAGAACTTAGCGATGGTGTCAGCGTCTTTGGTAGCTACCATGCTGAAGTGTAAAACATCTTTGCCACGTTGTTAAAGGATTTGCTAAGATGCGTCGTTTCTTCACGCCTCACCAATTATGCCTGTTGTAGGTGGACAAAACACAAGTTAGGTCTTGCGTTGAATATCGTGCGCACCTCTAAGATGGCTCCGCCAAGAACCTTCTCGATGCCTTGGACAGTTTGCAGCGTAACGCCTCACGAGTCATTGGCGATGAAGAGGTCTCATCACACCTTGAACCTCTACAACTGCGTAGAGACGTTGCGTCACTTAGCACTGTAGCGGCTTACTCTTCTCTACTTTCTTCTTACTCTGCTCACAGAATACACAGAAGATTTGTACCGTATAGTAAACGGTAGGTTTGCTACAGAGCCTTTTATTGGATCTACTATGGGGAGTGATCTGAAGAACTGTTTAACCTTATCCCGCCCTCCCCTTTCCCGCTCCGAATCACGCGTGCTGGCCTTCGTAGTCACCGTTTTACAACTAGCCGTATTCCTTTGAGAACTAAAAGGTTTGGTGGCACCTTCCTCAGTCGCACAGTTGAGAAATGGAACTCATTTCTAGGCGTCTTGTAGGCTTGCAGGGTGGAGGTGGTTAGCGTAGTGATTGTATCAACACTGAACTAGCTTCCTTCAGGTGGTATGGAGTCATCTGCCTGTCATGTATATATAAAAAAATACCACTATATTATAATATTATAAAAATTACTTACAACTGAAAACGAAACAACTGGCTGTTACGTATCTTGATGCTTTCAATATCCATTGCTTTGGTAATGCCGATATCTATCTCGTTCATGAGGTGTGGTAAGTAGTTGATCTCTAGTTTACGAAGACTGCTCGCTTTTGTAAGCTGAAATCAGAAATACATTACATGTTAGTACTGTGTTGAATTCCGCAAACAATATGTCAAATATATCATAAAACGTACACATATGTTTTTAATACCACGCTAGCAACTTGATAGAAAAATAAATATGCCAGAAATTACAACAATCATCTGATCTGTATCACAAAATTTGGGGAACATTGAATTCATCTATATATTAACAGGAACACCAAGACTGGTGTAAATATAAGTTTTAGTTACTTTAGTTATTGTCTCAGAAATTACATTCGTCACTAAGGCCATTTCCCCAGCAATTTTTTTTTTTTTGACGGGGGGGAAAATCTTTATGGATACCCCTGAGCCCAGGGAAACTCAGGGGTTATGTGGGGACTCTTCCTCCAGACTGGAGGGCCTACCCCACTAAAACCCCCCCGGGTTTCCCTCTCGCCGGTTGAGTCGGCCCCGTGGGATCAGTGAACATTCACCACGACGCCGCCCGGCCGCCCTAGCTTACGCCAGGGCTCCTGCGCCAACGGAGGGGCGAGTCGGTTGTCCTCCGACCCGTCCCCCAGACGAGTGAGGCCGTGCAATGCAGGCTCCGGAGATATGAATACAAACCTACAGACTTAACTAGTAACGCTATAAAACACTAACCACTCGGTGAAGAGAATCAACAGAAAGATACTGCAGGTTAAGATATGTGAGTTTGTAGCAAGTAGTTAGCCAACCCTCATCAATGTCCAGGTTCTCCACGCGCCAATTGATCAGGGTCAGCTCACGGAGGTGGCTGCAACCACCCAGTGAGTTTTGAGACGTACCGCTGTCTAAAGTCATCTGAAAGTGTTTTGTATACACAATAATTATGTAGATAAATTGCGCTATCATATCAATCATCTAGTGACAAACGCAGGAGTCATGTACTGTGAATAATAATAAAGTGTCAGACAAGCTCACCAAGTACCTGGTGTCCAACTAGTGAATTATGTGTAACACGCTGAACACCCAGATAAGAACCAATAATTAAGAAAAGTTCTTATCCAAAATTATTTCAACTAGGACCACATACAGCGCGCACAGTACAAATCGTTGGGCCACTTAGGGCATACGTTTCATACCTATGTGTAACGATGCTGACCTCCTTCATTCATTATCATCCCACTTTTTTACTATCCTCTTTTCTGGTACCTGGTCACTCTTACCAAAATTTTTGAAACGAAGACGTGCCCATAAATCACAAATTTCCTTCACTTCCCTATTGTAAAACTTCACGTCGATTACTATTAAAATTAAATTGTTATATTGAGGTGAGTATTGTGTTATTTAGTTATTATAAGACTGTACTTTTTATTGTACGTTTTTTGGTTTGGCCCACAAATCCCCACAAACATAGTACTTGCTACCCAGTAGGGATTTATGGAATAAACCAAAAGGGCGGACACGTACAATTATAATAAAACTATATAACACAATATTGTAATTTTATTATATATTATAGGGGACCTATCTGATAAGGTAAATTATCGGTTAATCTCACTTTCTACTACAGTGGACAACATACTGGTTCACTCGGTCATTCTGTGTACAGAAAACCAACACACACGGACAAATATTTACATGCCACTTCACATCATCACCCAAAACACCTACATTCGGTCGTCAGGTCATTAACCAATAGAGCTTATGATCTTTGTGATTCACACCACCTACCACAGGAACAGGAGCACGTTAAGACGGTTTTGCGACAGAATGGGTACAAAATAAAAACATTTAAACCAATACACAAAAGGAAGAAGCAAATTGACGTACAGAGACTACCAGTTTTTCTGCCCTATGTACAAGGGGTGACAGATAAAATAGCCAGGTCGCTAAGGAAGTTTTCCATAAAAACTGTTTTCACCCCCTTAACCAAAATAGGAAAAATGTTACGTTCACCAAAAGACCACCTTCCTTTACAAACACCGGGTGTCTATAAAGTGAACTGCAGTTGTGGGAGCTCGTATATCGGTCAGACTAAACGAACAATTGTCGATCGTATGAAGGAACACATCCAAGCAGTAAAAAACAATGATGCACAGAAGTCGGCTATAGCACAACATCTCACACAGACTGACACTAACCACTGGATCGAGTTGCATAGCCCCCAGGTACTCTCGACAGAACGTCACTACATACCACGGTTGGTACGAGAAGCCATCGAGATCACGAAGTACAAAACATTTAACTGTGATGATGGTTTTAAACTGTCCAGTGCATGGAATCCGGTCCTTAGTGCGTGCAGTAATAAAAACAAAAACACCTCGAGTTCAGTTTCGCGTGTGGATACAGTAAGTGTGGTTTGTGTGAAAAAAGTGAGTGACAATGGTAACGCCACAACAAATCGCGATGAAGGTAGTCGTCGACAGCGCAAGAGGGTAGACAGATATGTCTGCCCATAAAGCTGTCATCTGTTGTTGACTGGACGGCGCCAGTCAACCCGTGACCATGGAGCGTGCAACCGTTCCGAAATATCGGGAAAATAAAAAGAAGTTACACCGTGGTAAGAAACCTGTTACTAGTGATAATCATTTAGTGAATAACCACGAAAGTCTTAAAATCTATATATACTGGATAAGGTGCTTAATTCCATACTTAAAATCGAGTTCTTAGGTTTTCGCGATTGTTACACATAGGAAATTAAACTATTTTTCCGGATTTAAAGCGCATATATTTGATTTCAAAGAAAAACTTAAAAAAATAATTTCCTATCCATACTTGAAAGTCAGCTTAACCTTCAAGAAGTCCAGTTTGGTTTTAGGGCGGGTCTGTCGACTGAAAGTGACATTCTGTGTTTAAAGCACACTGTCAAGTATTACACGGCCAAAAAACACCTATTTATACCTGCTTCCTGTCAAAGTCAAAGGACCATTTAAGCCCATTATTATTATATGTAACCAGAAATAGAGACGAAACAAGGGCCATCCGTCCCTGGCAACTCACCAGTCAAATGGGCCTTATATCACTTTTCAATATCAATTCTCGTTTGCGCTGAAGTCACAAATTAGAAAGCTGGAATAGTACAGCACCAACAACTAACCTATATGTACAGGCGTACGGAGACCCGAATAATCAAAAAATATTCTGTATTTATTATAATAAAGATAATATCTCTAACAATGGGGGCTGTTCCATTCGATGGTGTGGGAAAAATAGCAAAACATCTAATTACAAAACAAACGGAATCACATTTCATCCGTAATTAAATATGTAATTTTTTCAATTATAGTCCACTATAGCTCAAGTTAAACTGGTTTTGCAACACAAATATGGTATGTATGTCTGCCGGTTTACCCCACATGAAAATCCCGTAGGACATTATGCTATGGAAGTAAATAAAGTAAACTTGTCTAGCAGTACTAAAATCGGTAAGCTCACGTATTCTGCGGACTGCGTATGCAGCGGAGCTTAATCTGCTGGCCGGGAAAGATATATGTGGAAACCATTGAAGTTTACTATCTAAGGTCACTCCCAAGAAGACTGTTTTGTTAACAAGGTCTAACTTTTCTCCATTTATTTCTATGCTTGGACTAGTCGATTTTACGTTGGGTAATTATTCAAATTTAACACACTTAGTCTTCTTGGCATTACCAATAAATTATTAGCATTAAACCAATAAACTGCCTTAGAGAGGCTTAGTTAATATGGTCATAGTTAACGTCATGTCTGTCTGTTTTAAAAATCAAGGATGTGTCGTCAGCAAACAATACTATTTCGCAAAAATCCTTAATAAAGAATGGCAGATCATTATAAGAAATAAGAAATGTCCAAGTATTGAGCCCTGCGGAACACCCATTTTTACCGGAGAACCCAAAGAAGTCACTCCATTTATGTCTACTTTCTGTATTCTACTGTTGAGATGACAAAACAAGTTCCAACGCCTTGCCATTCACTCCATAATATTCCAGCTTCTTAATAAGAGTAATATGGTCAACACAATGAAATGCCTTTGACAGGTCACAGAAAACACCAATAGCATTCTGGGACCTTTCCTAAGCGTCAAAGATGTGTTTTAGTAACGCTACCCCCGCATCGCTAGTCGATCTACCACTAATAAACCTGTATTATTCACTTGAAAATTGTGATTCCTACCGAAATAAGACAGTAATTGAGTCAGCATAACCTTTTCGAATATTTTACTTAAAGCTGGTAAAATTGACATGGGCCTATAGTTGCTAGAATAAGTTTACTTTTCTACCACTTTTGTATAACGGAATAACATTGTTGAATTTCATCAAATCGGGAAAAGTACCTTCGTCAACTCACCTATTGAAAAAAATAGTTAAATGTAGGAAATTAGATAATTTACTGAGTCTATAACTTTAGTTGATATGTCCTGCAGATCTTCATTTTTTTTAACATATTGTGTAGATTTGTAGAATTGCTTGCTAGCTTTAGTGATTATGATAGTCTTATGGATTAATATGATGAAAATTAAATACACTACCACAAATATTAACATTTTTCTTTTGGAGGTCAATAGCAAGAAGAGGGGAGGAATTTAACGATTCTCATATAGACAGATTGTAGTTTTATCTTTTAAACTAATAATTACCGTTTCTATTAATGTGATGTTCGGCAACGTCGGCAGTTCAGCCCCTCTCAATTGAAAATGGAGCAGCGTAGCAATGTATTGCACGACGTCGTCTGACACACGCGGTTTGGCTGTTATAATCTTCTCATCATAACTGTGAATTGCCACGTTAAAGGTTACACATAGTGTTTTAATTGAATAAATAGTATCATTTTTTTTTTCGTATCAGTTGGATCTCAAATGTTGAGAGTTTTGGTTTCAGTTTATTATAGTTTCTTACGCGTGTATATTGACTTAATAAATTGTTTAAAATTTATGGAAAATTTCGTAAAGAAGCTGCATGTTGGAAATTTCATAATAATTTTTAATTTTCTATCAATACATAAATATTAGACAACAACACATACGGTCTATAATCGCAAAACACATACGGTCTATAATCCCAAAGCAAGTAACTAAAGCTATTGTGTTATGAAAATCGGAAACAACGACGATAGGCACCACAATACCCAGACCTGAGACAATATAGAAAAGTTAGTTTCCTACATTGACACGGCCGGGGATCTAACCCGGGACCTGAGATCATCGAGGCATCAAATAACTGGATGGCACAAGTCGTACGCCTGATGGTAAGCAACATCTTAACCTAACAGTTGCAGTGACACTCATTAAAGAATCACACAGATCTGCGTCCGTCACCCTGAGACGTAAAGTTGACAAATCCCACGAGTCTGTTTCACCATCACTCCTATTATTAAAACCGTATGCTCATATTACTGCTTAGCAGCAGAAATATGGTGTGGTGACAATACTTCTCTGGACGAAGAAAATCAGCTGTAAAGAAACCTCAACTTTTTTTCACAGTAAGGATAAGTAACCAGAACGAAACAACGATTTACCTTAATTCTAGAGAAGTGTGGTTAAGTCCCTCAAACTGGGAGACTCTGAGCACTGGGGTGATCGGTAAATTCTTCAAATGTAATTCTGACGATTCCACGTTTAGCTTCTTTAACACTGAAGTAAAGCGATTTTTAGGTAATGGACAGTAATAAAAGGTTATACTCTGAAAAGATAATAACAATTGGTTTTCAGTTCAATTATCAATGTTTGGCAGTTTTTAATCTAACATAATACAGACGAACGGATAGGTGTTACTATAGAAAAGTATATAATTTTAACCACTTATGCTTTGTATTAGCTAAAGGAGATTACAAGGTGGGGTATGTCGACGCGAACATAGAAGCCCGTAATATGAGTAGGTCTTTGTACTATCACATATCTAATTCCACAAAGCTGGTTGTAAGTTTTGAATTGTTTAGTCTTGAATACATTAAAATTACCTAAAAACACCGACCTCAAAAGTCATTCACCTCTAGTTTGCCACCCTTAGAGGTGGAATATTTTCTTCAAATTTAAATGGTATATTGAGGTACCCTCTTTCCAATAAAAACAGAATCACAGAACAAAAATCCAGACGAATTGAGACAAGCGCCCGATGCCGACGCGTTAGTTGAAAACCAAAATTTAGCAAGTTGTCTGTAGTACTTAAATAGAAATATGTCCACATAAAAATTGTGTGCAATGTTAGATATTTTATTCTTAAACAATTCGTTTTAGTCTTTTATTGTAGCCTGTTTTCAGGATTTCATGTGATCAAATAAAGTACATCTTACCGTGTTACAAATTAGTACATTCTTTAGACAATATCCTTAGGTGTATCGTATATTTTTTATAGGACCGTCATTTAATAGTAACACCTAAACTCGCCTTAACCGTCTTTAAATTCGCAAATCAAGACATTTCTTCTTTTGCTTGGTATTCCTTTGCATTAGTACCAATTGAAACAATTAATGAAATACATACAGACACTGAAGTTGTTTCAGCGAAGTACGGGAAGGTGAAGTCGTCAAGATACTCGTAGTTAGTTAGATCGCATTGCAATTGTAGCTCTTTGGTATATTCCAATAACGTCAGAGTGGAGTCGTACCCTGGAAATAACACGTTATTGCTAACGACATACTTTTAATCGTCTTTTTAAGTACGGTTTAGGAAAATAAACCACATTTACAAAGGGAATCTCATTGAAATTACGATAATTAACAGGTATTCATTGTGTGTCTAGTGGGTATTAACTTTTATTATGGAACAGCTAACTTAAAATGGGGTCAACGTGGTGCAAGTCGTTTGAAATCATGTAGCGGCTGTTGAAAGATTATCAGCTATTATAGTCTGTCTTTTTCGAAGGTGGAGTAAAATGACAGTTCCTTGCGCGAAAGTCTTAAGCGCTTGCAAACAGATTGTGATTGAATTCATCTTATTTGAGAGTTAGACTCTTGTCGGTGTAGCTTATTCCGCTCCTCACGGTTCATAGCTAGTTCTTTGACCTTTTTATAGCTGTTCACTTTGATCTTCTTTTTTATTTGTTCACTATACGCCTTTCTCGGTCTTCCTCTTTTTCTTTTCCCTTCTGTCTTCCCCTCAATTATCACTTTTAATTAGTGATTGCAGTCGATAAATATTCTATCAACTGTAATCAGAATGTTATCATCAACGGCCTTATTATTCGTTCAACTGCTTGGCACAGGTTCATTTTAATTGTCATTGATTGTAAGTGACATACCCATATCCTGCATTTAGAACTTTGTGTTATTATAAAGAGTAGACATATTTTAAAGCTTTTCATTTTAATCCAATATAGATAATAAAATCCGTCTGTTCTTATTAAAATGTGAACGAATAAAAATTGATTTCGATTCTAGAACACCGACTATCAAAATCAAAATAATGAAGGCAAGAACGCAATTAGTAATCTTTAGAATGTCGCAACAGTCACAATTCTGACACTTTTGGTAAAATTTTACCTTCTTTTACAATTCATCGAAAATACTGCGACAACAACGTGACTGTATAAAATTTTATAAAATTTGGCAACCCCGCAAATGTCATTTGACTCCATCTTCAAATTACGCCAAAGACAGACAAATTAGCTTTCGACGTTTGCCGAGACTTATTAGGAATCTCAACTGGACGATACAGATAATGTTTCTGCATCACTCATTCGCAAGTACCATTCTCGTCCTCATTTTCAGTATCAAATCGGCGAGATTGTGGACGAAGACGAGTCTATTATGGGTGGTGGCCTTCCATTTGTAGACAGTACTCCGTCCGTGTTTCTCTCAGTCACGGTTGTTTCGTTTCCTAACTCTTCAGCAACAGTTGAGTGAGGAGTTTTTAGGAAATGAAACTACTATTCCGAATTTAAATCGCGTATATTTGTTTTTTCAAACAAACCGACGTTTCGGGCCCTTTACAGGTCCCATGGTCACGGTAGACTGAGGTGGTACAGTCGTCAACCAGTTATGTCTAATATTAATGCAAACCACTCTATTTTTTTCACTATAGTTAGAATAGTTATTAATTAAATACCTTATTTTGAATTTTACAAAGAAAACATTCCAATTTACGCTACATTAAGTTTTACAAATCATTTTATTGAATGAATTTTTATTAAGTTCAATTTATTATTAATTAATAATAGAAATTTGAATAAACTAAAACATATTAATTAGTACCGCAGTCTTATGTCTGTTTGGGATTTTTCATCAGAGGAAATACTGGATCCCAAACTGGTGGTACTGAGAAACCATCTTCCCTGTTGAAATTAGGATGTTTTTTAATTTCAATGACCTCTCGCAGCATCCTGGGTAGATAACGGACTTCTTTTGCAAGGACCTGGGGTTTGTCAAACTTCATTGAATGTGTACGTTTATCCATGACATGCTCGCAGACTGCAGTCTGCGAGCATGTCATATCCCAGGTCACACACTTTGATCTGAGGTAAGTATGATCAAAAGCTTAGGTAACTTCCATTTTAAGCGATCAATTACTAAGACTTTTGTGTTAGTGGCTATTAGCGCAATTAAATATTTAGGTAAAAAAACAACTAGTTTCATAACAGAATAGGAAATTGAGCTCATAGATCCTTTGATAGGGTTTTAAAAGTATTCAAACATAATAATTAAGGTTCAATAAATAGAACTTTTTCAGTAAAATAACAGTCAAAGTTCAGTTAAACTGATTTCCTTTCTCTTACTCCTGATGTCTAAACCACCATGTTTGATGGGGAGGGCAGCTTGCATACAGACGTTGAGAATGGATTAAAGAAGAGCTTTTAGGTCAGAATCTACTGACATCAACTGATTATGAAATTTCCAAGCCGGACAGCAGCGAAGTACGTATGCTAATTTAGGAATGAAGAGGCAATATTTTAAAATACAGATGGCGTAGTGTCTAGGCTCAGGAGCCTATCTGAAAAAGGCTGGAATTATGTCATCGAATATAAGTACACCTAGGAGGTTAAGCTCGGATTCGTCGGTGAAACGAATATTGGAGGCAAGAGTATTAAAACTTGGAATGATTGTATTGTATCCCTGTTGGGATAAAATTGATGGATGTCTATTAACTATAATTGTATAATTTTGTTTCTTGGTGTGTCTTTAGATGCTCTTCATTTCTTTTTTTTCCAGTGTACCTATATGTGTTTTCTGTATGCGTACAAATGAATCTTTATGTCTCGTGTTCTTAATTGCCGCTACTCTTTAGATTACATTCCTTCGGGTCTTCGCGGACGCAGCTAATCGTTCACAATGGTTATGAGAGCAGCTAAGACATATCTTTTACTTCATGCGGGATCATCAGCTAAAGTTTCATTTCGCCATATTGTCTCCACATCGTCCGCTTTGTGTCCTAAATCAACGCAGGGACTTCCATGATAGCCAATGCATCTCGTTCATGCGCTTTTGGCTGTAGTGATGTGATCAATAGAGTGTTTGCCTTATCAAAGTTTGCAATAAAAATCCGTTGGGCTACTTGATACGGTTGTGGTAAGTATAAATTGATCTTCATTTATTTCTTTCTTATTCAGGGAACTTCAGGCGTGACCCTGATCAGTGCCTCTAGCATGAGATTACAGTGATAGTCATGGCTAGCGACAACGTAAAATGTTTGTATACAAAATGTTGTTTCTTCTTGTGACCGCTAGGGGCACTGTATAATTTGCCATACAAAATTGTAAAGTAACTTATGCGGTGGTTAGCGACAACTAAACGTGTGATACTAAATTGTAAATTGAGACAAATTTCAAAATTTCAAATTCACCAAACTTACAATTCCCATATATATAGTATATGCAAAATGGGTGAGGTTTTCCAAGAAACTTAGCTAGCACGTTACATTCTCCAACGATAGTGTCGCCATAGGTGGTGGTGTAGTTACCTATCGCCGTGGTAGTGTGAAGGAACAGTGTTATCAAGAACAGTCGGACTTGCATCTAAAAAAATAACAATTAGGTGAAATTTCTCCTTTCAATAGTTTACTAATGATCTGTTGCTTTAAAGGTGAAAGAAAATATTGCAGTGAAATCAACATTATAGCAATAGATTTACAAAGCTTCGAAGACTCGGAAAATGCCTAATACGCATTGGCAAGGGTATCTAAGTGTGGTGAACAAAGTCGGAGTGGAATCTAGGTGAATGATGTATGTAAGTTACGTCAAAGAATCACCACACTGTTTATTTGGTCTGAAATCTAAGGTTGTCAGACTTAGCACTTAAGTAAAAGAATGCTTCATTTATTGAATATACCATCTGCGTTTTTTATACTAAAGGAAAAAACAATGGAAACGCTGGGTAATTTTCAAGTTTAAGGATGATTGTGAATTTAATAAATTAAATAGATACTGCCTAAACCGCCTTTAAACAGACCCGTGCTCAGTAGTAGAACGGGTATAAAATTATAGATAATCACAACATAATTTAATTGTAACGAATTATTTTTAACCATAATAAAAATCATATTACATAGAAAACTATATGCAACCTCAGCTGGAAATATAATATGTGATAATAATTATGTATACCTTATTATATCACTAATAGAAGCACATTTAACTATAAATACATAATGTCTTTGGAAATGCAACAATTTTTGTTTGAGAAAAATATTTTTATTTCATTTCCTATTTGTGACAATCGCAAAGACCAAACATATTCGCTTACATTTGCTATTTTCATTTCTTGTAATATATATGCTTTTTAAACTTTAAAAACTACTCGAAAAATATACAAAATATTTTTTTTATTCAAAACAAATAATAGATATGATAGATAAACTAATTTCACATTTTTCGTCACGATATTTAATTCAAGACATTATTAAACTTGTAGTTACTTTTAACTAGAACGTAGAAGTTACCGGTCGCTTAAGGATAAATAACTTAGAAGCCATTGCACGAGAGATTAAGTGATGGGATGATCAAGTCGAGCGCCTAGCGGTAAGCGACACGCCTATTTATAAGCAGTTGCAGTGCCACTGCCACTCAATAGCTTTAAATCGCAAAGATCTAAAGAGCACAGCACCTTCGCCTGTCACCATGAGACATAATAACTCATCTCGGGATCTGTCGTCAGTACCACCGAGACGAGGATGGCTTCATAAAGGTGGAACAGAAAAAGAAGTACACCAGGCGTGACCTTAGTGGCACCGCCTCGACTGGCCCTGATCCTAGTACCGACGACGTTGTTATACGTGTCACGGCTTCATTCCACCACAAAGTCTGCGTATATTGTGGAGTATTTTTTTTCCGAAAATGATATTCAATTTCAATGTATGAGAATCGCGAAAACCTTAGAAATGTAATAAAAAACAGTTGTACGTCACACTGCTGCCACCTGTTCTAAGGAGAAGTCATGGCACTATGTCCTTATGTTCTTACGCTTCATATTCGCTTACCTTTGCTATTTCCATTTTTTTGTAACACATATCGCACTGCTGTTACAGTAGTGTTGTAACTTAAAATATATGAAATACAAGATTATACTATAGCCGAAAGTAAAATTTGATTCTTTACAAGTCAATAAAACTGTTGTTAGAATATTGTACGAAACAATTATAATATTTCTTTAATTCAAAATGAGACACACTTTTAGTGAGCCAGTTCTGGACAAAACAGCCCTTACTTAAAAATATGAACTTACCGTTTCTATTTTATTTTTAAATATATTTGGCAGATAAGAAATTGCTTCGATATCTGAAATAAACTTTAGCCTTTAAATATTAATTTCTTAATAGTCTTTCACGGGAAGTGAGTAATTAGTTTTTCGTCGATTCTGTAAAAAAAATCACTTTTTGAGATAATACACTATTGTATTAACAATGCGATATAGTTTTCAAACTTCACAAACTTCTTGAAAAAATATACAAAATAAACTTTTTTTATTCAAAACTAATACGAGATATAATACATCTTATACTAATTTTCACATTTATCGTTCACTGTATTTAAAGACATTGTGTGACTTAAAATATTTGTTATTTTTAACTAGAACTTAGAAGGTACCGGCCGCGTCGCTTAAGGATAAGTAACTAAGAAACGATGGCTCGTGAGGCTGGTTTTTATAACTGTATACGACGGACAATTTTCAAATTTTCTGCAGGTGATTGTACACTTACAACCACCTAAAAAAATATTATAAAGTATACCTGCATAATTTTTTCCTTTACCTTTGACCATAATATACATAAAATTTTGATATCCTGTTGTTGGTCGCGATGTTTTTTTAATAATTTTAAGTTTTTTTCTTCTACTTTGTTAGCAATGCAAATATTTTTTTATTTTAATAAAGAATACATGAATCTCAAATATTTTGGTATTCTTGTTAATTACAGTCTTTAATGTCTCAAAAACATGCAGAATCAGAATTTCACAATTAGTAATGTTTATTTCAAATAAAGTCTTTGACAACTGTTACTTTATATTTATTAACAAACCTTATATTTCACCTTACTTCTCAAAAAATCTTTATTTTAACACGTAATATTGAAAGTTATGTACTGGCTTATAGCCCATTTATAATATGTGACATATTTGATTCACCGAATTCAGCTACCACCGAAATCAGGATTTTTTTAACCAAAGGCAGAATTTTGTATAAAATATTATGAAAAAGGCAATAAATAGAAACCTTCAATAATCTACGTAAACATTTATTAATATGACTAACTGTTCAAAATCAGTGTTGTGAAATCAGGCTTTAAAAACAAAAAATATTTATAAATCGACCAGAACAACGCAAACAAGTTTCATCTAATGACTGATAATTAAAATCAGTTTTCAGTTCAGCTATTCAGTCTTTATTCAATCACACAAAGTATTTCCGTACCTCTCTTTAAAAAAAAAATTTAGAACGTAATCTGTAGCTACAAAAGTAATAATTTTTTGGAAATTTGCGCCTTTAATATCTTTCATTGCCTTTTATACTTGACGAGGAAATTCAGTAATTCATGCAGCCTCAAAATCTCTCCTTCAGCTTTTTCTTCGAATACCTCTGTTTATCTTTTTTTTAGACTTTTAACTACTTTTAACTACTGTGAGACTGAAAACGAATTGTGCGATCGCGTCATAAATTTCTTTGAAGATGTAACGAATATACACCTGTTACCTTACATTGTAATGATGACCTAGTAAGGATAGGTAGGAAAAGTACAAACAGACCAATCGTTATTGAGTTAGTGACAAAAAAGTCACAAAATTTCTCCTGGAAAATAAGTATTTATTTAAACATACGGGCTTATCAATTTCTGAATTCTTAACACCAGAATTACTGAAAAAAAGAAAACAACCCAGTGAAAGCCTCCGTAGAGCTCGTAAAGAAGGGCACCACGCAGTTATCAAAAATGATACATTAATAGTAGATGGGAAAGTATACAGCGAGTTATACACTTCTGCCACCGAATCCAGACTAGACACAGAGCCCCAAACCTTCAATAGTGAGCATGTAAACAAAGGTCCTGCTACTGAAAACCATAGGTCGTTGAACGGCTCTCAAGCTACAACATTCGACAACACAACAACCACCTTTCCCACAAAAGAAAAAAAAAAATTTCGTAAATAATTTTGAAATTTTATATCAGAACATACAAAGCTTTAAAGGTAAAACCCATCTAGTTGAATCACTCACAGAAGAATTAAAACTACAAGCATTATGTTTCACTGAGACATGGATAACCACAAGGAAAATAGACTTGTTAAAAATAAACGGCTTTAATCTTGCCTCGTACTTTTGTAGACATAATTCTGAAGGAGGAGGAGTCAGTATATTTATAAAGGAAAATGTAGATTTTATTGAACGGAAAGACATAGTAAAATTGAGTGTTGAACGTATTTTTGAGATTTGTGCAAGTGACCTTACTCAATTAAATACACTACTAATTGTGATATATTGGCCTGTCAAAAATAGAGAGTTTAATGTTTTTTATGGCTCTTTAGAAAAACTCTTGCAACAACTCGTATTATCAGAAAATCGGAAAAATATTATTATAGGAGGAGATTTTAATATCAATTCTGTAGATAAAACTAAACTTACTCGAACAATACTGAACCTTATGAAGAGTTATCACTTTAAACAACACATAAATGAACCTACACGTGTTACATCTACCTCAGCAACTTGCCTAGACTTGGTTTTTACCAACTTCAATGCCAGGGAAATCAAAATATCCGTAAATGAACTAGGTTTGTCGGACCACAAAGGCGTTTCGATTTCACTGCCACCACCCAGCAATGAAAACATGACATGGTATACCGAGAGACGATTATTCAACGCGCAAAACCTGAATTCCTTCTGGTTAAAACTTCAAGAAATTGACTGGAATGTTGTTATTTTACCAGATAAAAATGTCAACGAGAACTACAACAACTTTTTAAAAACAACCTTTGAAAAAAATAAATATCCGAAACTCTACAAAAACGACATGGCTGACTACAGGTTTAAAAAAATCTTGTAAACATAAACGTTTATTGAACATATTAGTTTCTCAGACCGATAACATAATATTAAATAGACATTACAAAAAATATGAAAAAGTATTAAAATGTCTTGTAATTAAATAAAAAAAATTACAATACATACAAAGAATAAAAAAATCAAAAAACATTGTTAAGGCTATGTGGACAGTAATAAAAGAACACACAAACAAAGCAACAAAGCGCACTTTTAAAAATATTACACTAAAATTTAAAAATAAACAGGTAGAAGAGCCTAAAACAGTAGCAAATATATTTAATGAATACTTTTCGTCCCATGGTAGCAAAGATGGCCAAGCGCATGGCGAGCCGGTTATCGATCGCCCATTAAATTCTTTTTATTTAACCCCTGTTAGCGAACATGAAGTACACAAGACCATCCGTAATCTAAAAAATAAAAAAGTTTCGGACACGATGAGTTTCCACCTTCCCTCATACGAAAGTGCGCCAATGAACTAGCTCTTCCACTTACATTCCTTATTAACCAATCGTTTAACGAAGGCACTGTACCTAACTCATTAAAAATATCAAAAATCATCCCTATCCATAAAAAATGTGATACAAACAATCCAGCTCAATATCGGCCAATCGCATTGATACCTACTTTTGCAAAAATCTTCGAAATCACAGTCTCCAATAGACTACACTATTTCTGCGAAAAATTCAACGTATTTAGTGAATGTCAGAACGGCTTCAGAAAAAATAGATCAACAACTTTGGCTCTATATGGTTTATAAATGAAATACTTAATATAATAAATAATAAAAATTATGCAATCGGTATTCTACTTGATATGAGTAAGGCATACGACAAGGTGCCCTATAAAATACTATTAACAAAACTGTACGGTATAGGAGTAAGAGGCTTGGCACATAAATGGTTCCAATCGTACCTCTCCGATCGCAAACAATTTGTCCAAATAAAATACCATAACCCCCATTCAAGATCGATAAATAATGTGGAATCTGTCAAAACTCACATGTTGGGATCCATTCCACAAGGCAGTGTACTCGGTTGTTTGTTGTTCATCATTTATATAAATGACCTACCCAAAATGCTTGATGAACACTGCGTCCTCTTCGCAGACGACATCTCCATTGTATTTCCGCTTAAAGACGACGGTAACACATTAAACTCCCACACTTATACTATTGTAAATAAAGTGACTAACTGGCTCAGAATCCACAACCTAGAATTAAATGTCGACAAAACTAAATTAATGCAATTCCACCCTCACCAAAGGAGCAACCTTAATATTAATTTTTCATTTGACGACATAGCTGTAGATTGCGTAGGCACGTACAAACTCCTTGGCCTAGAAATAGATACTCATGTCGATTGGAAGGTGCATATTCAAAAAATATGCTCCAAATTGGCTAGCTTCACTTATGGGCATAAGTGAAGCTAGCCAATTTGGAGGTGAACAATAATTCTTTTAATAAAAAACTTACACAATATTTGGTCCAAAAATGTTTTTACACGTTGCAAGAGTTCTTCGAGAGCAAAGACAAGATGTTATAAATAACAAATTATATCAATATATACGTGATTAAAAAATTTATTAGCAATGAATATTTCTAATTTTTACTTAAATAATTAATTATTACTTTTATCTCCATTATTTGTATTTTATTGTTATAATTTTATTTTAGACATTGATTTTGATTGATTACGACTGATATGAAATGTTAATTTATAGATTTACAAGATATGATTAATAAAAAATGATATTAATTTTATATGAGACTTTTAAGGATTGTTAAGAATAAAAATATTTTAATTTATCTATTCTACATATACAATTAATCATTACTCTTGTTCTTGTTACTTCTATTTTATTAATATAATATTATTTTGATACTAATTTGATGATTGTGACTGAAATTTAATGTTATTTTTTTATAGATTATAGCTTTACAAGTTTAGTAATTCAATATAATTTAATTTTATGTTATAACTAATTGCTGTGCCCTGCAGGGTTACATGGCTGCACTTATGTTTACTTTAAGAACATGTATATTACTCACGTAATGCATTGAATAAATAAATAAATAAACCTTTCTTATATAATCGGACCGATTTTTATCTTTGCTTTTCTAGCATGTTCCTTCATATTCTTGATTTCCAATTTTTGTTTTCTGTTTTGATTTTCCTTATTCATTTTAAGTGGAAAGCAAGTAGTAATATAAAAATGTGAAAATTAATAATATTAACTAAACATTTAGGTATATGAAAAAAACGTATACAATTCCTGCTTTTCAAAGAAAATATGGCTTAGATGGCAGGTTTTTCCGAAAAGTTTCCACCGAAGGGAAACTTTTCTGAATTTGGTGGCATAAAATTCATAAAACCATGGCCACGGGATTCAGAAAATATATATATTTTTGAAATTATTCGTAAACGACAATAGTTGTAAAATCAATAAATTGTGAGTATATTTTATTCGTTACAACACATAGTATAAAAAATATTGCATACAACCATAACATTTAGTTTTTGAAATATCGTGTACACCGAATTAAAAAAATCAACCTGGACCAAATCCACTGAATTACGTATTTACACGCAAAAAGTCCTAAAATTGGCAACAAATCATCCACCTGTTCTCTCCAGCCGCAGAGGCGTGATGTGCGAATAATACGAACGAATTGCGAAGCTTCTAAAATGCTTCACTTTTGATGTGTAGTGTAATTAGTAACTACCACCGAATTCCCGCGTAAGCCTGGGACACGCAGCAATCTTGGTAGTGTGATAAAACTATTGTCTAGTTTATTGTGAAATTCAGATTAAAAGTACTGTCATCTAATTTACTATACGTGAACTAAAGTCTAATATTGATACGGTTTCAATTTTGAGAAAAATGTCACTTTTGTGTTGTCAAACTTTCGGATTTTTTTTCCATTAGGCCCGAAAGGTTTATTGGGAAGATTTAGTGCTCTCCAGTTAACTTTCGACCTATATTATACTGTCTTTTTTTTGTAGATTTTTGTTTTGATTAATAAGTGGAGTTTAGTGCATTGACACAGAGTTGCGGCTTTGGAGAAATATCCATTTGAATTTATAGAAATGTTTAGGGAAAAACCAGTGACCAAGGGTCACTCGCCTTCCCTCTTGCTGTTTTGCCTGTTTTGCCTCGATACTAAAAGTATCGAGTTTATTACTTTATGATATTTCTTTGGAAAAACCGACTTAATATTTCGATACCTTCGATACCGCTTTTTATTTTGTTTCTTCTTTCGTTTTCATAAAATTAGTTTTTGTTTTTTTTTCGAATTTTGTTTTTAGTTTCTTTGTTTATTTATTTGTTCATATAATTTGGGAGCATAATGTTAGTAAATAAATATGGCTGTTTACAAAAATAACAGAAAATGGCCAAGAAATAAAATTGGCGTGGTGTATATTGGAGGCATCGATTCATATTATTTGATTCTAATAGTGGTGGTCTATTGGAAGAACGGTTGCTTCTCAATTGAAAGGTCTACGGTTCAAATCCCTATGGCAGCTTGTACTTGCACCTCTTGCTAACGGTAAAGGCAATATCATGATGAAAACTTCCCATCACTTGGATAACATTTTTTTATAAGAAATAAAATGACAGACATAATATTAATAAGAGGAATAATAATCTCAGTACAGAGTACTAAAAAAACCGACCTCAAAAGTACGTGGAATTACGTCTATTTGCTAAGTTTCATTGAAATATCCCCTAGTTCGCCACTATACAGGACTTGATACTGGAAATAATAAAAATAGGTTCTCACTACGACACTACTCAAAGTATATCGAGAGAAAAACGCCTTGAATTGATGAAATAGCAAAATCAACTAAATAATAGCTAAAAGTAATTGCTCCTAAACTAAAGTTAGGCGCTATTTATAAAAATGAATCTTCATGCGTGAACAGCCACCCTTTGAGGTGGATGATTTTCTTCAAAATGAAATGGTACCACTATGGAAATACCCCCTTTCCAACAAAAAAAGAATCATGAAAATCGATTCACAAATACCGGAGTTATCGCGTAACATACATACAAAAAAAAAGAACATACAGTCGAATTGAGAACCCCTCCTTTTTTGAAGTCGGTTAAAAATAAACTAGCTATTCTTGACAGTCGTCTTCACAAAGTCACAACTTCATTTAAGGGTGTGACGGTGTGACCTCCTTACATCGCATTCCCACCTTTTTATCGCCTTTCTCCGGTTCCTGGCCACTCGTATTTCAATTTCAATTTTGAATTGTTCCATAGTTCTTTTGCCTCGTGTTCTGATTTTGTTTCGTTACACCGTCACTCCCTGCTGGATCACGGCAGCTTAAGGAGCTGTTAAAATGCAATCGTCTCTAAGTTTCATTCCTTTACTAAGTTTATAATCGTAACTAATCTAAATCATGTGCCAATGTTAATAAGTTTATAATCACTACAGCCTTTATCATATACCTATGAATACGTATCTGTAATTCAGTATATCTCGGCTCTTTTGGGGTGTCTACTTAATATGTTATATAGTTATATATTCATCAAGTTAGGGAGTGTTTTGTAATAATGTACCTGTTTTTTATATACCTTTTATTGTTACAGTTCTTTTGTTACCTTTTCATCTCCTTAACCGACTCCAAATAAATTTGTGGACCTGAAGTTTTCTGTTTTACTGCCGTGAACCTGGTCACGGCTTGTTAGGGTTACAACCCTTTCAAGGGGCAATGTATGCTTCTATAAGATTCCAGTTGAACAAGTCATGCGCCTAGTGGTAAGCGACACGCCAGTTCATAACAGTTGCAGTGCCACTGAGTGATAAAGATTTGTGGGGCAATGCCACTGCGCTTGTCACCCTGTGACATAACTTGAGAAATCCCAAGTGCCTGTAAATTTATCATTACCATCGTTATAGACTAAACTTTTTAGAGACTTGTTCTTGTTCTTTGTGAATGCGTTGTTGTATATCATGTATTTACTATAGATATGCGACAAGACTCTATCTTATTAACTCTTCAACTTAAACATATATTTAAATTTCAAACAACAGGGAAAATAAAAATGTATTGTTATGTATTATAATGCATTTTAATCCTAAGGAAAATATGCAATAAAACAAATTATCAAATTATTGCAATAAAACTATTGCAATTCTTATAACAGATAAGAAACGCCAGTAGATAGATAACCTATAACTTTTAACATATAATTAGTTTTGCTAATTAAAAGAGTCTCCCAAATGCGTCATTGTGTTTTTGTACAGAATTACGTCAATAAGTATATTTTAATTTAAAATGTATTTAAATTTAAAAGATTAGATATTTATTACTTTCTCTTGTACTGATGTGGGCATAGTATTATAATCCTATAGTAACCACAAAATTTTCACAAATCCATAATTGTTTAAAATGTTTATGCCTTGATTTAGTCTCCTCTTCCTAAAACACAGGTCTAATACCTAGTTTAGGAGTTGGAAATTCGTGTATAATTGTGAATTATGTTGTACGTTCTTAAGTATTTGTAACATTTTGTGTAACCTGCATATGTAAAGTACGAAATAAATATTATTATTATATATTATTATATTTGTGAAATTATTAAAATACAAATAAATATTAACCGACTTCTATTTTTTTTGGTTTTGTTACCCGATAAGTCCTTTGTGAAACGATTTTGTTGATTCTTTTTTTGTTGAGAAGAGGGTATACCTCATTATTGGTCCCATTTAAATTTAACGAAAATATTCCACCTTTAAGGATGGCAAACTACGGGATGAATTTGTTTCGCGCACTTTCCGGTAACCGATTTTAATAAAACTTGGCAAATAGATGTAATTCGTAATAAGTAAATATTAAAATAATATCTCAACATATTAGGTCCAAAGACGTAATCATTTGGCAAAAAAGAACTAATTAAATATCAAATATGACGCTACTTAAATCCTCTACTGCCTCCTGATTGGTTGAAATACAAGCAGTACTTGGCCAATTACGGACACTTCTATTCTATCTCTTTGGTTTTTGTTTAGTTAAAGTTTGTTGTCTTGGATTGTTAATAAAATAATCTTTAAACGTTGGTTGTGTTTTATTATTTTGATTTACACGTGGAAAAAATATTGTATGCAATCAAATTAGGTTGGTTCTCAAATCTCGTACCTATTGCTTAGGTTTAACGAGGTTCGCCGTGTGTGGCGAAGAGGCGTCCGTTCGGCGAAGTAAAACATCGTTATTAAAAACAACAACGATTTCTCTTTGATTTCTTTCATAATTTCTCTTTATTCGTTGATTATACATAAAGTGCGAGCTAGGAGGGAAAATCTTAACATCGCGATTCAGAATTTCAATGCCATCTAGCGGCAAATTGTGGAATTAACGTTATGCTACTAAATACTATTAACATCTCTATGACTGATGAATAAAATAGAGAGAGTAGCAGTATAGCTCCTTGTGAAAGAGTTCGACCAGAGAAGTACTGCTATCTTGCCTATTTCTGTCGCCAGCCAGGCATGTTAGCATTACTGCGTTCCGGTTTTAAAGGGTAAATGATGCTTGTCAATTTACAGGCACATGGGACTTGGCAACTTATGTTTTAGGGTGACGGGCGCAGTGGCAGTGCCCCTCAGATCTTTGCGATTTAAAGCTCTGAGTGGCGCTGCAATAGTTATGGACAGGCGTGTAGCTTTCCATCAGGTGCACGACTTGTTCGTCCCGTTAATTCATATTGCCTTAATAACTGCCTTCGTGGCCGAACGGTTACCATACAGGACTGCCACGCAGAGGTCCCAGGTTCGATTCCCGGGCCGGGAGAAATATTTCTATGGCTTACATTTATTTCTGTCCTGAGTTTGGGTGTAATTTGTGATTGTCTATTTGTGTATTCATATCACCCGCGACCCAGGGTTTCCCTAGTGCGGGGTTATGTTGAGTGTATGTGTGGGCGCGGTGAAATTATGCGTCATGGCCATTGACTTACAATTATATGGACGTCGGGTCCGCGCTAAAAAGTGTCCGAACTTATAGGGCGTTAAAATCGTATACAGAGCGTCATTCACGCTTTAGTCTTCGTTTGTTCGACTGACAGCGAAGCAAGCAAAATTAGACAGTACTGCGATGACATTACAATTTAAATTCAACGTTTTAGCTTGTTTTAACGTTTAAATAGGTTGACTTAGGACATTTTTTTCGTGGTTTTTGTATTAGACCCGTGGTCCATTTATTTGTAAGTCAATGGTCATGGCGAAGTACGCTCTATATATTTAGCTTTTACGTTTTAACTTAAATGAACGTCCCGGGCGCGCGGGCGAGACTGGTTTGAATTTGGTCTACGCGGCGATCCAGCGGCGATCCAGCGGCGGCCGGGCGGCGACCGCGCGGTTGTATTAGTCAGAGAAATTTAAATATTGTTGCCAAGTGAATAGAATTCAGATTCGCCATTAATGTACATGAAGGCGTGGTAACTGGGCGATCGTCGCCCGGCGGCCGCGCCAAAACTTTCTCCTCGTGTAATTGGGCGCTGAGAGCACTTTTGACATGGTCACATATGGCTTTATATTATTTAAAGGTGCGATTTTGTTCCATATTTGCGACATTTACTAAGATCTCTTCCATCTCCTTCATAAATATACTACGCCAAAAGGTAGCAAGAAACATGTACCTAACACCTATGCGTTACACATACAAATGAAGCATTTATACATAAAACTAGTCACCTGAAGATTATTTCTTAGTTGTTTACCTACACCGGACAGCGGTTTCGCTTTTAGTTAAACTAATATAAAATTAATTACAGCAAACATAACAGGAAGAATTGTTTTAAAAAGACGCGTAAAAACTTGGGTTTGTTTATAATTAATAACTTATTTACGCGCACAAACGTAGGAAGTTGATAGTATACAACTGAATAAGTGTAGTTCACCGTGCCCAGTCAAGATGTGTTATTATTAAATACTTTATAAAAATAACTAAACTATAACAATTGAAATTCAATCAAAACATGTGAGGCAAGTAAAGTTTTGTCAATATTACTTAGTTCTTTTTAACCGACTTCAAAAAAAGGAGGAAGTTCTCAATTCGAATGTGTTTTTTTGTGTAATCGGTTTAAATTTGAAGAAAATATTCCACCATGCGTATTGTCGGGTAACAGATTTCAATAAAACTTGGTAAATACATGTAATTCCACGTACTTTTGAGGTCCGTTTTTTTAATACTCTGTACTGAGATTATGCTAATACAAATAAAGTCTTTATTTGTTTTCCATTATTAGGAAATATACATTATAAAGTTTTGTATTACATAAATAAATAAGTATTATAATTTTGCGTTTTATGTCACTTATTATAGAGACTAAAATAAAATGTTGATTAACTTTGTTGAGGAAAATCGAATATAGAGGAAGTTCCAAAGGATGCGTAGCTGGTTTTTCTGGTTTCATTCATTCAATTTTAATAAAAATGTAAGCGAATTAAGAGTCTACACAACCTCTCAATTACCTTCAGTTGATTCCGAATGACAGTGAAAGTGTCGAATCAAAATCACTTTGGAAAAAATATTGTATAGTAAAATTGAGAATGCATTGATTAGTATAAGGTGTAAGACACGATTCCTAAACATTTTCACGATGGAAAAAAAAATGCAAATTTACCATGAAATTTTACAAGAAAACCGCTGTATTCAATAGGTACCTTACATACACCAATGACTTTTATAAAATCAACTGATAAACATAACAGTATTCCCTTTAACGGCTTATATGGTAATTTAGTGAACACTTCGATGTCGCGTTCTATTTTGATCCCAACGCCATCTAGCGGCAAGGTGAGGTTACTAATATTTCTTGTACGTGGTGTTAGTGTTATTTATTTATTATTTGATAAATCATAATGGAAGTTATGTATTATTCAATTATTTTTTATTTTGTAAATTGGCACATTACTTCCGATTAGCTTTCCTCTACCCCCCAAAGGTTGTCAGGAAGAGATCGCTCTTCGCGATAAGATAGCCTTTGCCCACATTAGTTTTAAGTTGTACATGTACTGTTCTTATTCTTGTGTGTGAGAAATACAGTGTATATCTTTCTATCTACTTCTGCCGCCATGCAGTAATGTGAGCATTACTGCGTTCCGGTTATGAAGAGTAAGGGTGATGACGAAATTACAGACACAAAGAGATATCTACTAATGTAAAGGGGCAGTATCAGCAGTGCCCCTCAGATCTTTGCGATCTAAAGCTCTGACCCTGCAGGTGGTATGAACAGGCGTGTCGCTTTCTACCAGGCGCACAACTTGTTCCTTCCGTCATTCAATTGGTATCATGAAAAAATCTTTACTCTTTTTGTTTCAGATGGGTTTCGCACTTTTCCTAGTAACTCTAAGCTGGCTCTACACTGGTGTCGTGTTACAGTACACTACCAGTTACGGGGACACCGTTATAGGGGACCGCTTTATTTTTACTATGTTTTTTGGAAAACCCGATTGCGTTTACACTGTCGACTATCGTAAGTTTCTTTTTAAGATACGTATACTTTACGCCCTTTTTCCATCGGGGAGGCACATATCACAGTCTTCTTCCTGCTACGTTCCTGATACACGTCTTTCGTTTGACCAACATGCGTCAATGTTTTCTTTTAACATAGGTACTTAAAAAAAAAGTAAATTATAGTTTGGAAAAAAAAAACATTAAAATACTGTATTTCTAAATGTTGATGAAGCCACTATCTGTAAGCCAACAACTCGTCGAATTTAATGAGTGCAATCTCCATGCAAAACGAAGCCGTTACTAACTTTTGTTCTCGCGTATACATTTGTTTGTTCTGTAAACATAATCTTATCATATTCAGTTAAATTTAGCTAAAATTAGTGAGCAAATATTAGTTCATTGGTTTTTTTTAACACTAAGTGGCGTTGGGGCCGTTTTATGAAATTCCTCATGGAAGAATGGCATAAGCGGAGTTCACGTCAAACATGTTTATTGCTCCATTAGATATAGAAAAATATAACCCATAGCTTCTCCAATTCCTGTAACTCTATCTACAATATTAGTCACTAGATAAATAAAAAGCAATAAACATGTTTGACGCAACTCCACTTATGCCATTCTTCCATGAGGGATGCGATATGATGACAGATAATCTCAGCTTCAAACAATTCTGTCATACAAACGATAAGGCGGCTGCCGTGAACCGATAAATTGTCGTCAAAATCTAATCGGAACAGCTAGTCACGACAGTTGTTCAACGATAAAATATACGTCCACGACAGATAGTCATGATATGGGAACAGGCTAGACGCGACAGTTTTCCAACTTAAATAGGAGAGTTATAAAATTCAACATTATTATCCACATAATTAGTTTCATGTAGTTGTCATGTAATAAAAGCACTTTACTTATAATTACATGTGGTTTTATGATACCAAGTGTACGATGATGTCGTATTCTATATAACTTACATCCATTACTATTGCAAGAGACGCAACCTTAGCGCCCAGTTACACGAGAAGAAAGTTTTCGTAAAAGTTAAACAAATTCGTGTTGAAAAAAAAAATTCGTGTCGAGCAAAATGCATCCTTATAATATGTCAACTTTTACGTTTTTCAGGGCGTGAAGGCATCCTAATGATGACCGAGGCGTTCAATATTACCACATATACATGTCACAATCATGCAAATGACATATATAATAGTTTGGAAGAGATCAAATTTCCTTACTTTGAAAAACCTACAAAATTACCGGTGAGTGTTACCGTATTTGAATTTTCTGCCGTAAATGGTATAGCAGATGGTCAGTGATACTGGGACTTCAGATGATGCGGGACAAATATAGCAAATCGGAAAGTCGTTACATTTTATTTATTTATTTATTTAAACTTTACTGTACAAAACACTGAAGTACAAATGGGGGACTTAATGCCATAAGGCATTCTTTACCAGTCAACTATTGGGCCAAACAGAAAAAAAAAACACAATAGGTTGGTGCTACACTTAAACAAGAAGAACAATATACTAGAAAGCTAATCGATAATTTATATGGTATAAATAAATAACATAAGTATGTTTATACTTATTATACATACATAATAAACTTACATATAAGCAACATTATACAGAGTCTTGATTTTGGCAATTGTCAAACAGATACTTGCGCAACATGCGCTTGAGAGATAACTTGGTCTGAGCTTGTCTTACATGGAGCGGGAGCGCATTCCAAAGACGAATTGCATGAAGGGTAAAAGAATTAGACAAAAAATCAGTGCGATGAGAAGGAATAGAGAGCTTAAGGCTACAGGAAGATCGAAATTCGCATACCGGCCGAGCGGTTCGAAATTGAAATAAACATTTAAGATAATCAGGTGCAACCGGGTCAAAATTTTTAAGGACCTGCGTCCACGGATGGGAAGCCAATTTAGTTAACAACGAAAAGCAGAAACGTGGTCATACTTCTGCAGACCAAAAATAAACCTAGTGTAGTAATAATTATTAATAAAAAGATCGAACACTCAGAAGAAAATCCTTCGATCCGGCCGGATTCGAACCGACGTCTTTTAGCTTACCGTGCCAGACGTTGTACCAACTAAGCCACGGAAGAACAAGCGGACCTCACGAATTTTTCTATGTGCTTGCGTCGTGGCTTTGTATTTGGTTTTTCAACGACTTTTTAGTCGTAGCGCCATCTATGAAAAATCTATGAAAGATTTATCACCCAGGTAGTACCTAATGCAGTTGTTAAGAGGACGATCTAATCTCTTCAGTAGCAGTAACAGTAGGTTGCACATTTGGCAAAGTGAGTATTCAGCTTATTTAAGGAGAAAGAAGAAGTTATACTGTACGAACTTTGCGGTTTACCTACACCACTGGATTTTAGGATGACTCCCGCGCCGGGTTGTTCTTGGCGCGAAGATTGTCCATTGTCATATTGCGAGGAAATGCGGCAAGCGTGATAGGCACCTTTGCGCTGGGATCATTCAGGGGCTGGCTTTTTAACGAGTGTGAGCACTAAACCATAGCTCTGAAACATGTATTTTGTAATTATGTTTTGATGGATTAAAATAAATATTAAAGATTTTAGTTCACTAGATGTTTGTATAAATAAATACCAGCAAAATATCGGCTCGGCTTTCAAAAGAGAATATTTATGTATCACTGTAGTGATCGTAGTAAATCTGAATTGTGACATTATTATAACCACACCGATTATCCACCAGAACTTGAGACCAGACTTGACCTGCACTATGAGTACAGGAGCAATGGAATGCACTTTGGGGCCACAAGCAGAACATTATGTTCTGGGAAACTTCCTAGCACGTTGTTGTTTATGAGTAGCAGCAGTGGAGCTCCTTGTGAAAGAAGTTCGTCCAGGGAAGTAGTGCCACCTTACCTATTTCTGCCGCCAAGCAGTAATGTGATCGTTAACTGCGTTTCGGTGTTGAAGGGTAAGGGGTGCTGGTGAAATTACAAGCACATGGGACTTGTCAACTTATGTCTCAGGGTGACGGGCGCAGTGGCACTATCCCTAAGATCTTTGCGATTTAAAGCTCAGAGTGGCACTGCAACTGTTATGGACAGGCGTGTGGCTTACCACCAGGCGTACGACTTGTTCCTCTCGTCAATTGGTATTATAAAAAAATAACAGAAAAAACAAAGATCTGCAAGAAGCAGATAGAAAAATTCATAAGGTCTGCTGGTTCGTTCCGTAGCTCAGTTGGGTGAGTGTCGGTGCGGTGTGCTGAAGGCGTTGGTTCTATGGTGGCGCTGATCAATATCCTGGAAGTAGTTAATGTTAAGTAAATGGCCGTGCATATAAATTAATTCCACTTTAATATGAAATATAAGAAGTTCAAAACCAAGAACAAAGATTGCAACAAGAACAGAAAAATTTGTAAGGTCCACTAGTTCGTTCCATGTCTTAGTTGGCATAGTCTGGCATGATTTGCTGGAAGACGTAGCCGGATGGATTGAAGGATTTTTTTCTTAGTGTTCGATCTTTGTGTTAATTATTATAACAAGATAGTAGGAGCTAGGAGGTTAGGAGTAATTTCACAAAAATAATTGAATCATGGCGGTCAAATATCGTAAAATACAATAAACTAAAAAATTATAAGAAGTCAGTTTTTTCCTTGTTCAAATATTGATCATGAGCTATAATCATTTACTGAACCAAAGTTCATTCATATACAAATATGCGTGTCTATAGATGGCATTGTGTGAATTGAAATGTTACAAGTAACATATAAATTAACGTTTCCTGAAATGGGTAGATGGCGTTAATCCTAAACAAAAGAAAAGAATAGCCGGCACTATCCATACAAATCTGTGCAATAAGCGCCATCTAGTTGATTTGTTTGTTTGGAGTTCTTAGGTTTTTGCGATTCTTACACATAGGAAATGAAAGTATTTTTCCGGATTTTTATATTTGTTTTTTCAAACAAAACAACGTTTCGGGCCCTTTACAGGGCCCATGGTCACGGTTGACTGAGGTGGTACAGTCATCAACCAGTTATGTTGAATATTAATGCAAACCACCCTATTATTATTATTCTTTTGGAACTCAATATCTATTTATACTGTTTCCAATATGGTTGAGGCATCGTGTTGGAAAGTTTAACTAGACACTGGTATACCGTACCTAGCTGTTAACGTTACTGGTGAAATTATAGGCGCATAGGACCAGTCAACTTATGTCCCAAGGTGACCTTTGTGATTTAAAGCTCTTGAGGGGCACTGTTATGGATAGGCATATAGCTCTTGCTTACCAACAGGCGCACGACTTGATCGTCCCGTCCCTTGCTATTATAAAAAAAAATTGAAGGTAGGAAGCTCTTTCCATGCACCAATTTACAGTGGTGCCCCTTGTGCCCATACGCTTACGCTAGGGAATATCTCAACGCTGTCAGCGACAGTCAATATAGTTTTAAGATATGAAATTAAATGTTGTAACCCTAATATAAAACAATGTGCTCCAAAAAGGTAATAAAATCGCTATCTGTAAGCTTTTCTGAAACCAATTCTATGAGCCCAAATACAATAATTCCGCTGCAATTGGTTCAGGAAGTGGGTTGCTGGCAGACAGTTCAGGTTGCAGCATTAGATCAAGCTTGGACAAGTGGAAATAACATACATTGAGAAAAGAGCTGATGATCTATAAATACCTGATTACAAATGTTCGTAAAATATGACCAAGAACCATATAGAATGAAAATTGATTATCTTTTACAGAGTGTGCAGATCAGAGGCTGTATTTATCCAAATCAAACATACGCAGAAATATTAAAGACTCTAAACGTCGACGTGGATCATTTACCTAAACTGGAATTGTCAGAACTTCTTGCATCTCCGCCATTGCAAGGTTCTTTCTTCAATGGACTTAAGATCACTAATCTTGAATTAAGGTACGCAAAACTTGTAAAAACACTTACTTTACCTAAAGGAAAGTAGAAACGTGGCCGAGGCTGGTAAATAAAGGTCGTGTTTACTCTAACTAAAGATTTTGATTGATTTTGGACCTCTCAAGGGCCCGCAGAGTTACATTCTTTATCTGTTAACCTAAGTACGTAGATGAAAAGCGTTTAAGAAAGAAAAAAAGGAAAACGTTTATTTGGTAAGTTGAGTCTAATACATTAGACTAAAGCAAGTAATTTTAAGTTAACAAGTGTACATAATGGCGCATAAGAAGAAAATGATACGACGCAGCAATATATATATCGGTGGCGAGACAGACGCTGATTTTCAATCGTTCCTGTTTCAGCGTCGACCGCGTCCTAAGGAAATGGTACATTCTCAACATCATGGTACAATCTAATCGTTTAGTTCGAACAGGACCCCGATTCAGAACTCTTCGATATCTTAACCGAATCGTTCGATTGGATATCGTTCTCGAATCGAAGGGCGCTTTCCGAGCTATTCAGAACATTCGAGTCAAACATTCGATTCGGATCCGGATATAATATTGTTATCCAACAACGTTTGTGGAGTTATCCGCTCACGCGATGCGCTCCTCCTACCGCAAAATGGCGGCTATTTGGTTTCGCAAATTATAAAAGCATTCACTTTAAATACAAGTTTTTATAAATAAAAATTATTATTCTGCATTGCTAAATAAATACCCTCCGTACTACCAACAAAATCATCTCAAATAAAATGCAGTAATACACCGCAAATCCTGCACTTAAAAAGCACTAATGAAATTTTTGGTGTAGTTGGATAAATATGATAATATTCCGTTTGAGTGGTTCTAACGTTTACCATGAAATTACTCCTTAAAGTATAGTTTATAAACATTTATATTCAGGGTAAACTTAAAAAACGCTACTTACGGTATGTTAATAAATAAACACCGAAATCACCAGCCCAAACAATTGTCGTGACGTATTATTGAAGTTGTTTATTTCTTTTAAATGACAGACCCAGGCATTAAAAACTTTATGGTTTGCTAGAGTAGTTACCGAAATAGCAATTAATATTAGTCCTTTTACCTGTTATAACTTCGATATCCGATAAATCGGTATAAAATCATCACCGGCACCTCTAGGTGTGGTATGCGTCTACGGCTGCATGTATCGCATGAGCGGTTAGTCGGCGAATATAGATTATAAGAAAAATGTAATCCTTTTATATACATTTTTAAGACTTTAAAGGCCTAAAATATATATGAACTGGTATTGCATTAAAATGAATTTATAAAATTGAACTAAATTTATTTCCATATTATTTTCTTGCTTTGTAAACAATAGGACGTTCGGTAACTTTCATTCGATAACTGTGTTCTGAATAACGTTTGAAGCCTTTGCCGGTCGAGAAGTACTAGTAGTCGTACGGGTGTGACGTCATTTCGGTTCGGTTTCGAATACGACAGTTTGACTATTCGGTTATTGTGAATAAAAATGAAAAGAATACGAACGATATCTAATCCTGTACCTGTACCGTTTCACCAATCTACTGGAGTATCTATAGTTGCTATAATCGCTTATAGTGACGTTAGTTCCCACTTCTTGGGTCCCTTAGTTGCTAAGTACCTATTGAGGTCTACGTAAGACCCAGATTGTCATGTTTTTATTTCAAATGCTCTAACAACCCAATCCTTAATGTTGTTTTTAAGTTATACAGAAGAGACCCTGATAAAATCTCGGGTGCCAGATGACGTTACCAATTATGTTTCGACTCTAAAAGAATTTTACTTGATCGGTGCTGTACTTCCTACATTACCAAACAACTCTGCACTGGAAACTGTAAGTTTCAAAGTATTTGTTAATTATTATGATCCGTTAAAATGATAAGATAAATTACAATGTAGGTCCAATACTTGAGAATCTAGTTTCTGTTTTAGGAATACAGAAACCCGGCAGAGGCCCGTAAGGGTTCTAATCAATCTATCATTAAGACCAGCCCAGACATAAATATAGGTATATTGATCATAACCTGTTAAAAAAATTTGAAAATTGAAAATTCAATGCGTCATGCTTGTCCAATAAAATGCTGCAACTAATAGCCCTATAGAACACCTGCAACTAATTGCAAATGACGGGTTTAGGTTAAGAGTTTACTATCATTACAGATGACCCTGGATAGTGGCAGATCCCGAAACGCGCTTGGCGGCTGCAGCCATCTCCGGCAACTAACGCTCATTAACTGGCATGTACACAGCTCACACATGGAAGGAGGCTGGATTTCCTCCTGCCATAATCTAACTGAACTTGTGTTACATGCTCCGTCTATTGATACTGCTTTTCGAGTGGTTAGTCAAATTATATATCAACATCCTTCATACAATGGAAGTTTTTAAGTTTGCAATATTCTGTTTGTCCTATATCACCTATATTGGTGAACCAATTCGGACAGTTTCATATGAATAATTTTAATGAACCCGTATAAATTCTAGTCTCATACTTAGTCGTTATCTGGAAAGATACAACTGATTTGGCATCGCTTTCTTTGGTCATTGTCTTATAGTGACTCTAATAGTAAGTACGCAACCTATTTAGTATTTTCAGTTGAACATTACCTGTGTATAATCTTGGTATTGTAAGCGCCATTTTGTATATGCATTCGTTTATTTATCGTTTATGTATTTATATCATCTTTCTACATTTTCAGTTAACCAATGCTACCAGTCTTCTTAAACTTGAATTATCTAAACTGCCAAGGAATGTATATGATATTAAAATTTCCATCACAAACGCATTATACTTGGAAAGCATCAAGATTCATAAATCCCCTATATATCGTGTCGTATTGTAAGCTATACTTTGTTTAATAAAATATCCTCGCAAGCTAGGGCATTTGTGACCCTTATTACAACTTTCTTATAGTAACTTGCTCTTGAATACAGAAAATTAAACATGCATAAGAAATGAAGCTATTTTTCGGATCTTCTTCTTTTCAAACAAAGCCAACGGCCTTTACAGGTCTCACGGTCATGATTGACTGAAATCGTAAAGTCATCGACCAGTTATGTCAAATATTAATGCAAACCACCCTTTTTATAAACATGCTGTCAAAGATCATAATTTGGTTTTACGTATCGACTAGACAGTCTTTAACTTTCGAATTAAATGTACTCTCATGTCTTAACAAAGTGAAAAATGATTTCAGAGACAAAGATCTTCCGTTATTAGCTGATATAGATTTCTCTGACAACGATTTGTGGAACCCTGCTCATATACGTTCGATGTTGATACATGTACGGCTTCTCACAAATGCCACTTTATCTAATAATCCTAGATTGGACCTATGTGAAGGTGAGTTTTTTTTAAAAAAGGTACATTGTATTAATGTATTTGAGTCCTGTAAGGTGTCTGGCTATGCAAATTCAATGCGATCCTGTTATGCGATGCGGGATTAGTAGCGAACGTGTGAACATTTTAATCTGGTTGTTATTTCAGCACAAGCAATGTATGATGACCCTTGGGATTTAGAGATGCCTAATTTAAAAAGACTAGTAGCGACCCGTACCGCAACCACTAGTATGTGTTTTCAAAACTTACAAGCCCTATCACTTGTACTTCTTGACTTCTCAAGTTGCAACATCAGCGCATTAGATGTAAGTACTATTTTAAGGAGTTTGGAGAGAAGGATGGTGAAAGCTGATTCAATTAACGAAGTGCCGTTCGTGGACTTTGCTAGTATAATTATACGTTTTAATTTATGCCTAGTTATTAATATATTTTTGTATATTTTTAGGCGTCGGTAATAAAGAAATTGCAAAACAATGTACTTTAGAATAGATGTAAGAACACAACGCAACTGATTAAGTTCGACCATAGATTAGGTAAGGTTTTGTACAATTAAAAATACGTTTGAATGTTTGCCTATGTAAAGTATTGGTTATTTTATAATACGCACACAAAACATTAAAGCTATAAAATACCTAATCAAATAATTAAACAATACTGACATAAAGTAAAAAATAAAACACAATGTGACGAAAATATGTAGACAATATTTAAATGAGAGATACGAAAGTTAGCAAAGGAAAGTTTTGACAATAGGCCTCAAACCAATGTCAATGTCACTTTGAGATTGAGAACAGTGTGACCATTTGTGGCAGATTTCTGCCATTTGGGCAGATTTAATTTTTATTCATTTTCATTGCGACAGAACATCATATTGACGTTATATTAAATATGGTAAAGTTTGGCATATTTAGGAGTATTCAGCAAGTTCTTTATTATTTTTAGGAATAAACTGAAAACTTGTTATTTTCTGCTACTACGAGCAAATATCTGCAGCGAAATACAGGACAATGTTATAAACATAACCCATACCAAGTTTATAACCAACAGCTTATACAGGCCGTACGCAATTAGCTTTTCTGGTGCTTTGATAATGAATCACAAGTATTGATAGGTCTCTTTAATGCACGTCGTCAAGAACACTGGGTCACAAAATACACGGGATGTCGCTATTCTTCTTTATTAATATTTTTTGAAGAAACGAATATATACGTATGTATTATATATGTATTATACACGATTCTAACAACGATTCTTTAGAAATATCCAGTACAAGTTTTGTACTACATCCTTTTAACATAGTTAATGTAGTTATGTGAAATTATGTAGGAACATAATTAATAATGTAATAATAATTATGTCAAAATAATGATTGTATGCGTGAAGTTTATGTAATTTATTCATTTCTGTAAAATAATATTTATATATACCTAATAATTTAATAAATTACAACATATATTACAAGATCATGTCTCTATATTCTTTAGTAGAATAATACGCAATATCCAACAAAAAGTCTTTTAGTCGACGAGGAAATATATCATCATTAGGCTCATTTTTTAAGTCAACGGGTAGGTGCTCATACATAGGGCACACTATAAGTTTCCGGAACTGGCCACTTACATAAACAATATTTAAAAAGTAATACAACATTTGAAAATGGTACTCTTTGGCTATAGAATACAGTTTGTTTCATCTGACTGTCACTTGTTTTTACATTGTGGCGTCATTTTAGAAATTGGTTGTCTACATCACCATGGATTTAATTCGTGAACATTATCGTAGTATGATTTTCTACGACTTTAAGTGTAATCTAAGAGCTCAGCGGAGCTTCGCTCGGCTTCAAACTGCTTTTGGCAATGAAGTACCATGCAAGACAAGTATTTAAAGCTGGTTTGCAGAATTTAAACGCGCTCGTGTTAATCTCAGTGACGAATTTCGTGATGGTCGCACGTCCACTGCTGTGAATAACAAAAATATCGATGCTGTGTGCCGTATGATCAAAACAGACAGACATGTGACATACCACGAGATTCGGGATTTAGGCATAGGCATGAGTACAAATACAATTAATACTACACAAAAATTTGGGTGTGAAAAAGCTGTGCACTCAGTGGATCTCGCACATTTTGACTGAGGCTCAAAAAACGGATCGCGTCACTTGGTGCAATGCAATGCTTACCAGATTCAACGAAGGGGCGTCAAATTTGGCGTAGAACCTAGTAACAGGTAACGAAACATGGATTTATAGTTACGATCCCAAAACAAAGCAACAAACGAGCGTATGGGTCTTTCAAGATGAGCCGAAACCAACCAAAATGGCGCGTGTGTAAAGTGCCTCTAAGCGGATGATTGCTTCTTTTTTTTAATAAAACTGGACACGTAGCTACTGTTACTTTGGAGAATCGTTGTACCGTGAATAGTGATTGGTACACGACCACTTGTTTGCCGGAAGTTATTGACAAACTCCGTAAAAATAACCGTAAACGCCGTATCATCTTGCACCACGATAATGCCAGTTCTTAGACGGCCAGACAGACAAATGAATTTTTGAAGGTGAACAACGTTGACCTTATGAGCCACTCCGCGTACAGTCCCGACCTGGCACAACCCAAAAGTCACAACTTTAAAAATTAAGAACCAGTTATGCGGTCAACGATTTTCATCGCCTGAAGAGGCTGTCGAAGAGTATGAAAAATATGTTTCAGAGATTGTCACGGAGGAGTGGCATAAATGTTTTCAAAATTGGTTCATTCGTATGAAAAAGTGCATTAACGCCAATGGAGAATATTTAGAGAAACAATAAATTCATTTCTGACCATTCATAGTATTTTTTTCTTATTCATTCCGGAAACTTATAGTGCGCCCCACGTAATAAGTCGGGCCGATTAAGCGCGGATTTTTCATTAATTTGATTGTTGTGTCCGGTGAAATTGTTGATGAATTCGTGGGACATGTTAAAGGCTTGTCTCAGCTCTTTTGTACATGTCCTTTTTTCCAGGTACTTTTACTTACAGAATCTTTTCAACGATTATGTCAGTCATTAATATTTTGCACAATATGCTTCCTACAGTTCACAACGTTGCCGACTATCAACAGTAGCCAACTAGAACTTCGTTTAAACCACAACGCTATTGAACAAGTCTCGTTTGAGCATGCTGATTACAACCAACTACTACAGGTACCGTCCACATTAAAACAGATAAAATACCTAAAATGGTATATATTCGCTGTGGCCTTAACCTTAGGACATGACCTCTTCTTCTTTTCGGATCACAATCTGATGAAATCACTAAAGTTTCTTGATGTAGTAGAAGGTTACATTTACAACCAGGATTGTAAATTTAGCAGTATACATCTTGAGACTACTTACTCCCTGCAGAATATATATAGCTTGATACCACTAAGTAAAGAAATCTGGCCGAAATTCACTACCCTGATGCAAAATATTATTAGTTACTTATAGTATTTTACAAATGTTTCTATAATTTTCGATACTGTTTTTATGTACAGACCGAAATCACGACTCACCCACGAGAGTTGAGTCTGTATGAACTACATCTACAGGGTAACCATATCAAGAATTTCACCGCCAACGACCTACCTGACAAGCTTAACGTTTGTATTCTATCAAATAGTTCTTTCTAATTCATAATCTTCTTTAACCAATTAATTGCATGTTACCTGAAGTACTACATATAGCCATCTATTAATCACAAACGTTCCAAGGATAGGTTTCAATAACAAGGATTCCACAAAGTCACATTACGTGTTTGTTGATATAAAAACTTTAGACTTGAGAATCGAATGAGTTATCAGTCGAGAGAGAACAAACGCAATCACCAATAGCTGTATGAACTCAGATGTCTTTTTGTCATGTGATGAGGATCTCCCACAGCGACACACCCACTCGAATTCAACGTATACGTGATTAACGAAATTAGGATAAGTAACGTCAATGAGACACGACGTAGTTATTTAACATTGCCCTTGACATATTTTAGTGCCAAGCGCGCGTAGTAGTGCATGGAAATTGCATGTACCGTCAATGGTGCATCAAGCTATAGGCAGACTTTTGTTATATGGCCTCATCGAGTATATAACCAGAAATAGAGATGAAATGTTATTTAATTTGTTTGAAAACTATTCTGCCATATCATTACTGTGACAACTGCGCTCCGATTGGCTAGCCTGAGATCGAAACAATTGACGGGTGTCAATGTCAATGGGTCTCGTCAACTGTTTCACTTCAAATCGACCAGTTAACTTGAGCTTTGCTATAATGGATGTAAATGACCGATGAAATGTGATTCCGTTTGTTTTGTAATTAGATGTTTTGCTGTTTCTCCCACACCACTATATAGAACAGCATGGTATTGTTAGATATTATCTTTATTACAATAAATACAGAATATTTTTTGGAATATACGGAGACGTACACACAGGTCAGTAGTTGGCCTGTCTCTAATTCAGTGCAAACGGGAGTTGATATTTATAAGAGCTGTATCGCTAATGTGTTACCAGGAATATATGGCCCTTATTTCGTCTCTATTTCTGGTTATATACTCGATGTATGGCTTTCAGAGCAACAGAAGAAGGTTTGTCAATATTGAGCTTGGTATGCTGTCCTCCGGACTTACCGACTTTTCTCTTCTTTAATGTTCCACCTTGTCGTCTCGGAATCTCCAATATTCTCTGCTATGTGTGGCTTTAGCATGTGACTATTCTTGTACAATGTCTTGTAATCAAATTGAATCTAATAACAACCTAATATCAATAATACTCATATCTGGTACACAAACTGACACGCAACGATTTGTCCAATACTTACAAATTGTTTTGACATGTGCTCGGGTGCCCTCTTTTTTAGTTTTTTTTTTCAACCTATTGTTTGATTCCAGTTCCTTGACTTAAGTTCCAATCGCATTTCTTACATCGACAACGAAACAGCAACTGCATTGTTCTCATCAAAAGAGAGACGTATAAAGCTAGCTGGTAATAGCATCGTGTGTGACTGCCAGAACCAGGCTTTTCTTACCATTCTGAAAGAACATAAAGATCAGGTAATTATTTTTCTTCCATATCGTACTTTAAATCAATAAAGTACGATACATTAAAAACACAACATGTATGTATCTTTATATATATGGTTTTCTAAACTGTAACTATATGTACACCACAACTGCATTAATACAGGCGGATTAAGATTCGATTATAATAACCAGTTGATAAATAATTAGGCGACCGTCTTTCCTATGAAGAGAAATCAAGTAAGTCTATTATGCTGGCCCAATGCGGATAGGGATCTCTCGCGTCTTTTTACAGCTTTGTGGCATCCTCCGATATCAATGTGTTCCTATAACATTAAATAAGGTGTTAAAAGAAATAACACCATGAGCCATGAGTGGCTTTATTTTCACACTACGACAGTGATTTACACTTGCGGTCTCCTAGAGTACGCGTACTAAGTCTCCTTCTCTTCTAGAATTTAAAGATTTAGATTTGATAATTACGTATAGGAAATGAAACTATTTTTCCGGATTTAAATCGCGTATATTTGTTTTTTCAAACAAACCGACGTTTCGGGCCCTTTACAGGTCCCATGGTCACGGTTGACTGAGGTGGTACAGTCTTCAACCAGTTATGTCTAATATTAATGCAAACCACCCTATTTTTTCACTATAGTTACAATAGTTATTAATTAAATACCTTATTTTTAATTTTACAAAGAAAACATTCCAATTTACGCTACATTAAGTTTTACAAATTATTTTATTGAATGAATTTTTATTAACTTTAATTTATTATTAATTATTAATAGAAATTAGAATAAACTAAAACATATTAATTAGTACTGCAGTCTTATGTCCGTTTGGGATTTTTCATTAGAGGAAATACTGGATCCCAAACTGGTGGTACGGAGAAACCATCTTCCCTGTTGAAATTAGGATGTTTTTTAATTTCAATGGCCTCTCGCAGCATCCTGGGCAGATAACGGACTTCTTTTGCAAGGACCTGGGGTTTGTCAAACTTCATTGAATGTGTAGGTTTATCCATGACATCTTCCCTCGACTGTTGGTGGTTTCACACGGGGTCTGCGGCATTGGCGTGGAATCCTCAACTTATTCGCAGACCGCGTGTGAAACCACCAACAGTCGAGCGAAGACCTGCCATCTTACCTTACGTGAGAGGTGTTACAGACAAGATCGGAAGAGTCCTCAGGCGTGCATCTATCAAGACCTATTTCAAGCCCCTGAGGAAAATTTCTCACTTCCTGAGACCCGTGAAATGTAACATCCCCTTACAGGATGCAGGAGTTTACAAGCTTGACTGTGAGTGCGGTCTCTCTTATATTGGACAAACAAAGCGAAGTATTTGTACCCGCGTCAAAGAACATGTAGCTGATGTCAAACATCGTCGCGTAAACAAGTCTGCAGTCTGCGAGCATGTCATGGATAAACCTACACATTCAATGAAGTTTGACAAACCCCAGGTCCTTGCAAAAGAAGTCCGTTATCTGCCCAGGATGCTGCGAGAGGCCATTGAAATTAAAAAACATCCTAATTTCAACAGGGAAGATGGTTTCTCCGTACCACCAGTTTGGGATCCAGTATTTCCTCTAATGAAAAATCCCAAACGGACATAAGACTGCAGTACTAATTAATATGTTTTAGTTTATTCTAATTTCTATTAATAATTAATAATAAATTAAAGTTAATAAAAATTCATTCAATAAAATAATTTGTAAAACTTAATGTAGCGTAAATTGGAATGTTTTCTTTGTAAAATTAAAAATAAGGTATTTAATTAATAACTATTGTAACTATAGTGAAAAAATAGGGTGGTTTGCATTAATATTAGACATAACTGGTTGAAGACTGTACCACCTCAGTCAACCGTGACCATGGGACCTGTAAAGGGCCCGAAACGTCGGTTTGTTTGAAAAAACAAATATACGCGATTTAAATCCGGAAAAATAGTTTCATTTCCTATGTGTAACAATCGCGAAAACCTAAGAACTTGATAATTACGATCGTGTTTTTTTTCAGGTGGATGACTACGACGAACTCGTCTGCAAAGAAGACGGAAATTTAATAAGCAACGTTACTGTTTCCACGCTCTGTGTCGTTGAGACTCAACCACAGTCGATACTTGTCAGGATCTTACTGCCAGCCTTACTCGCTGTTATAGGCTTGACAGTCTTAGCTATTGCTGTATATTTCCGATATGGAAAAGCCATTAAGATCTTCTTGTATGCAAGAGGTTTGTGTCTCTGTTGCTTGAAGGAAGAGGAGCTCGACGCGAATCGTCCATTTGACGTTTTCATCTCTTTCTCTCACGACGATGAGGATTACGTGTTGAATGAGTTTCTGCAGGTGCTAGAAAAGGAACACTATAAAACGTGTGTTCACAATCGGGATTGGATCATTGGCGAGTGGATCCCGAAGCAAATTTCAGTGTCGATAGAAATCTCGCGGCGTACGTTGATAGTTTTGTCTAGGAATTTCGTGAAGTCCGTGTGGGGGATGCTGGAGTTCCGCATGGCACACGCGAGTATGCTGAACGAGGGCCGGGCGAGGTTGATCGTTGTTGTTTTGGATGATATTGTGAAGGAGGAGCATCTAGACCCTGAGCTGAAGAATTATCTTCGGACCAACACGTACTTGGAGACTAGCGATCCATGGTTCTGGGACAAGCTGCGGTTCGCGTTGCCGCGACGGGGACACTCCCGACCAGAGACGAGTCACGAAATGCCAGTAGATGTTTCTAATGATTTTGGACCATATGGAGCTGCTATGCCTGTTGTCCAGAGGAATTTTGATGACTCTATAGTGTAATTTATTATGTGTCTTCAGCATTAAGTGAATTTTAAGGAATGAAGTGTTTCTAGTTCATATCGAAACCAAAGATTTTAATACCGAAATATTTTATTCTGATTATGAATAATAAATTGAGATACTAATGATCTATAATTAATTTAGGACTTATTTAAATCTAAGTCCAATAGCACACCTAATGGTTTAGTTATAAAGTTTTTCCACTTCATAGTTTTTTTACCAACTTTAAAAAAGGAGGGGAGTCTCAATCCGACTGCTTTTTTGCATGTCTGTTACGCGATGACTTCGGCATTTGTGAACCGATTTTGATGATTCTTTTTTTGTTGGAAACAGGGTA
>NW_020653749.1:638242-653684 GCF_003589595.1 Hyposmocoma kahamanoa | reverse complement strand
ATATTTTTCCCGTACTAATACGGTTCATTTTGCTTGGATCAAACGGCACGAACACAGCCTTTATTTCAGAATTTATTTTTTTTACAAACGTAGTTAAAGCCATTTGAAAAATGTATATCGTATATTATACGTGTTCTGTTTAGTTCAGTTGATGTATAAAAAAAAATTGGTATGTCTAAAGTACCTATGTAACCTACTTTACAAACTGTTTTTTTACTGTACAAACCTACTTTATGTAATAGACGGCCTTAAGCCAGATTGCTCACTTTTAGTTCAATAAGAATCCGCTGGATGGCATTGACCCATTTGGCGTTATTTCTGAATCGCGATGTTAAGATTTTCCCTCGAATGGTGACTACTCGAATATAATTTGGTTAATGTGAAGAGAAATCTGAGAACACAGAGAGTTCTGTAAGGCAACCAGGAGTTAAATCCCTTCTTGGGAACTGCTACCCGGATCTTCTGACATTTCATACGCTCATATAGGGTGATAATAAACACCTACTGAACCATTTGTAGTTTCACTTGGCTTGTTTTGGTAACCTCATCCAACGGAAGAAAGAATCTCCCTCCTTTACTAGAGTATGTTTTATATAAAGAAGTATGGAAAGGCAACAAGAGTCTAGATTTCACGCAATTATGATTCAAACTGTATGTAATTCCATAGCATTTAAGTTTATTTGAAAAGAGCAATCCCTAGAGTTTCTTGCCCGTTCTTCTCAGGGAAATCAGCGTAGTGAACGAGCAGTAGCTTAAAAATGACGTTTTCAAGTGTAAACATTTTACCTATGGAATAAATGATTATTTTACTTTTATTATTTTATTTTGACTTTGACTTGAGTACAGCTAGTTTATTTATATATTACCCATATTGATCTCATGTCTATCAACGTTATGGTAAGCGTGATTAATTGGAAATTATTAATAATCATCAATCATTATTAATATTAGGGGTTAAAGTATGAAATTGCCGTTTCGCACTGAAAAATTAAAACGATTTTTTTTAAGATTAAATATATTTGTTTAATCAAAGTTTTTTCCCTTGTTGTCTATACATTTCTGCCATGTAATCGGAATCATTTAAACCTTTGCGATAGAACTCTGGGGACCTGGTCTCCACAACTGTGTGAAGGGATTTTTGTACTGCTTCCTGGGAATTTTATTTCCATATACAAAAAAAAATCAAATTGCGGGAAAAAATGGTAGTCGGTCGGGGGCGAGGTCCGACGAATATGTAGGATGATGGATAATTTATATCTGCAGGTCTTGTAGTAGTAAAACTGTTTCTCAAGCAGTGTGAGGTGTTGCGTTATCATAGAGCAATAACGGTGAAGCTGTTTTGCTGCGAGTTCCGTCGTCATTATTCAAACACCATATGTCATATTGTGGGTATGCTAACATTAAACCATGACGTTTCGTGGTAGTTTGATACGGATCGGCTTCCATCATTACCTTCAATTCAACGTTATTTACATTTGTGACTGGTCTTCCTCGTGGTTCTTTCTTCAAGTCGTAATTTGCCGTATTGCCGGCGTTTGCCGTATTTGCGTATGCCGTATCCTCTCCAAATACAGCATTGTCAGTTTCTGCTACGTTAACTCCATGTGGAAATTCGTATTCGAAAATTAGGTACTCAGATTTTCGCTGTATCCATCTTCACGTTAAAAGCTGAATGTAAAAACAATTGAAAGTCGAACAATCAAATATCATGTTTTTTAAGTTAAGCATGTTTTACTTTTCGTGTGAAAAACTTTTCACTCTGAAATCGGACACCATACAGGTTTAATTTTAATTTAAAGTGGCCAGTAAAATAAATCGGCAATTTCATATTTAAACCCCTATTAATTAACGAAATTCGAGGTTAAAGTAATAAATTAATTATTTTTACTGGTGATTATTAATCATTAATCCTTGGTATTGATAATTGTAATAAACTTGCAAAAGTAACGTCTGGGAGCGTGCGGAAGACTCGTCATTTGATTATTAATCGAAGAAAGTAGTGAATTATGAATAACAACCGGTAAAAGTGACGAATTTCACAGTTTCTATAACATCCACCAAATCATGAAACAATCATTAATAATGACCGGTTATTATTAATATTTATCACATTCATTTCCAGGGTCGGAATGGGTACAGTTTTTTTTGCTTAAACTTCAAGGAACATAGACAGAAAATGGAGACTGCATTACGACAATATTTTTTAGGTCCTAAACGTCTTCGGAATTCGGGCTCCGAAGACGTCTGATGGAGCACTAAAGGTCAGAAAAATACACATTTTATTTTTTTCCTACCAAATTATTAGTTTTTTGTCAAAATGTGATATGACAATATTTAATCAGGATAATAGAACCTCTCGATTGGCATTTTTTTTAGAGAAGCATCGTGAAAAATATCCAATGTACGCAATATCGCTGATTCGATCCACTGTGTCGTAAAATAAGATAAATATAGTGTACCTGCCTGTCTCCAATTACGTCAATTTTTAATGTACTTAAATGATTTCCCGAATCTCGAACAGGTCCAGCACCTAAGAAATATTGTCGAAAGTCTCCATTTTCTGTCTATATTCCTCGAAGTTTAGGTAAAAAAACTCTACCTATTCCGATACCTGTTAATTACATTTACCGCAACATCACTACTTCAGTACTTCTAAGCATAAATTACATTTTCAGCAAAGTACTGTGACGCCGGACTGTTAATTCCTTTAAAATTATACTTCAGAGACACGCTTAGGTTGTTAATTACCTTAACAGCAACTTTTTGCAGGACAAAGTTATACTATTTTGACATTTAGACGCGAAAACCAAGTTTTATTTTATCATTATTTTCTTCAAAACAAGACGAATTCAAGTGATTTTATCTATAAAAAAAATATTAATATTGGTATCCCGTTGAGGGAAATAAAAGCAGATGGAAGAAAACGCTTTGCAGAACACTGAATGGCGGCTACAATATTCACAAGATCCTAGTCCTTAAATTAAAAAGAAAGAGAGGCCAATAGCATACAATTCAATTAAAACTTAAATACTTATTAATTCTATTTATAAAACTATCACTCAAAATTGGTTTTTCTCCTTTCTTCAAACTGTCAATGGTTGAAACTAAATAACTTCTTGGCGTTACGAAGTTTAATGGCGGTGAAAATGTTGATGGAGTCATTGTAACTCCTGCTATGTCTTTAATATTCGTGTACAAAGGCTTCGCACCTATGACCACTACATGTTCTGTAGTACCTTCAAAGTTTGTATTAGGAGTGGTTGATGGTACGTTTATTTCAACGGGGTTGTAACTCGGTTCAACATTGTATAACTTTTTGGTTACAAATAAGGGGTTAAGCTCTTGATAAGATGGTCTTACAGTCGACGAAGATACATAGTTTCGTGATTTTTTAGTTACGAATAAAGGTTTTAGTTCTGCATAAGATGGTTTGACTGTAGACGACGGGAATCCCTTAGGGTTTGAACTAGGCACGACTATAGTGCCAATAGTGCTTTGAGTGCTAACTAAAGAACCAAATTTGCTTTTATGTGGCTCGTAGTTGTCGTGTTTTCCATCGTATTCTGCAGAATAATCAGTTATTTCCTTCGATAAATCGGAATATTGATCGAAATCTTCTTTAGTTTTGTAATTTTCTTCTACAGGCTTATAATTCCTATTCTGTATATAATCGTGATTGACATCACTATAATCGTGTACATTTTGACCATATTGTCCATAATCATGAATGTGGTCATAATTATTTACATTTGGGTCATAATTAAGATTATTTTGGTTGTAATTATTAATATTTGTGTCATAATGTTGTTCGTTTACGTCGTAATGATGTTTATTTTGGTCGTAATGATATTTGTTTTGGTCACCCTTTTGTTTCAAGTGGTAATCGTAGTTATCAATTCTATTTTCTTGAGTTTTGTCCTCCTCGTCGTCGTATCTAACGTCAGCTTTGTATCCATTTTCGTCAGCGGTGTAGCTGACGATTTGCATACGTCCATCCGGGAGTCGAACACGATACTCTCCGTTGGTAGCTGATCCGCTGCTCTGCTGTGAATGTGAAAAGTCATCTCCAGTGTCACGGTCTTTCACTCTGTATGAGAAAGCGTAGTTTGAACCCTGAGAAGAAAAACAGCAGATTAGACATAAAACTCATTAGAAATATATGGTTTCCTCAAACCATTTATGGTTTATGGTTTAAATACCAGTAAGTATACTTTCAGATTTTGTTGTGTAAAAACTAGATGTCGCCGATACAATCCATTGGAAAATAAACCATTGTTACAATTTCCAGAGAACCTAAAGAAACTATTACGCAAAACGTAAACTTTCCAAGTGAGTTCTCAAAAATGTTAAACTTCGTTTAAAAGATTTAACTATCAAAAACTTAACAATAACATTTACTTACGTCATCGTCGTAATCGGTGCCGTGATCGTGTCTTCGGTCTTTCACCTAAAAAAAACAGGAAGTTCTGTTGAGAGATGATTAGATTATAAGGTCAGTGGTCTGTACCCAGTATTAGGAATTTGATAGTCAGTTACATTGTTGTGAACAGTCTACTAACGTAACGTAAGTATATTTTCAAATGTTTAATGTCAATGTTTCGCTGGTGAAATTACAGGCAAATGGGACTTGTTAATTTATATATCTGGGGTGACGGTCGCATGCGAGTGCCTATCCGGTCTTTGCGATTTAAAGCTCTGAGTGGCACTGCAACTGTTTTGGACAGGCATGTCGCTTGCCACCAGGCGCACGACTTGTTCGTCCCGTTTTCTAGTATCATAAAAAATAGTTTTATTGTATGCGAATGTTATTTCATAGATACTTTTTAACTTTATATATTTCGTCAATTTTTTGCAGTAAAGGTTTTACCGACAGTACTTTGGTATTTTTTTTTACTTGGACGCATAATACATGATTGACAGTCAAATCTCTATGGATATAAAGTGGTTACGCAGCGGCGAAAGTCGTAGTGACATTAATGCTATTTAGCGAAAACTGAGTAAACTACTAGCATCTACTCCGGCCTATTTAGCGCATCAATCACTTCGCTCTTAATGTAGGGTTGTCACGTTATTATTTTTTTTTATAAAAGCCAAGGGACGGAACGAACAAGTCGTGCATCTGATGGTAAGTTACACACCTGTCCATAACCATCTTTACCCTTCAAAACCTGAAAACAGTAATGCTGACTTTACTGCTAGGCGGTAGAAATAGGTAAGTTAAGTGTTGGGCAAAATGTAATTGTTCAGGCAATTAAAGATTGACACTTAATTAATTGTCAATTGCGAAACAGCAATTAACAATTTATTAATTGTTAATAATGACACTTTTGTTCGGTAGTTTCGGTTTTAATTGTTAGTTTCAATTGTTTCTTGAGACAATTTGAAACAGTAATTGCAATTAATTTAATTGCAATTAAAATCAATTACAATTAAAATGAATGGCAATAAAATTAATTGCGATGTTGCAATTGATGTTAATTGGTAATTTAATTCACAAGGAGCTCTACTGCTAGTCAAATGATGATTATTAGCAAATAGAGAAAACGATGTGAGCGCCAACCCCAAGTAATTACCTTGCCATTATGAATGCGGCTTTAGTGGTTTATCTCTAACCAATCACGTGTGGCTGTGTTTTCTCAGTACTAGATCGCTAACTTAACTAAAGTGTAAGTATGTGCGAAGCATGGGTTAAAAGGGATACTTTTCTTTTAGGGGCTGTATTTATTTCAACCTGCGATATGCCGTATCGTTTACTAAATTATTATCATTTTGTTTACTTGCTCCAACGGTGAAAGAAAATGTCGCGATGAAACCTACTTGTGGCAAAATGGTTCGTAAAAATCTCCAAATTCGTGTGAAGTCAAAGACGTGTGAAATGTGTTAGGGTATACATATATTATGTGTGTAAATAATGTGTCATAGTTATCTACTAACTGTGAAACCATCTGTTTTTCATTTTAGCTTGTCATGAGACGCCATCTTTTTTTGTAATCTATACAGTGTGTTTTTTTTTAACTGGGACTGTATGGGGAGATACCGAGAACTTGAATGGTTCGGACCGTAAGAAAGCCTTTTGTTGAAAACAATTATGGCATAGGTAGTATTTTTTTGTGAGTTGTAAAAAACAAATAATTAAATTTATTAATTTTTTTAGTGCTTATCGACTGACTTTCACGTAAGAATCATTTCATTGTATTGGAAGACAAAACTCGCGACAGCAAAAGTTGGTCAAATTTAATAAAATGTTTTTTCACACAAAATGAATAAAATGTACAGATTTTTTTTAATGCTGGTCAGTGACTTACAAATAAATGGACGACGGGTCTAATACAAAAACCACGAAAAAAATGTCCCAAGTCAACCTATTTAAACGTAGTGACATGTAAAGGAATGTGAAAAAGCTAAAACGTTGAATTTAAATTGTAATGTCATCGCAGTACCTACTGTCTAATTTTGCTTGCTTCGCTGTCAGTCGAACAAACGAAGACTAAAGCGTGAATGATGCTCTGTATACGATTTTAACGCCCCATAAGTTCGGACACTTTTTAGCGCGGACCCGACGCGACGTCCATATAATTGTAAGTCAATGATGCTGGTGGATTCAATTTCTTACAGAGATAATTTCATTCTATAGGAAGAGAAAAACCGGGACGACAGAAGTTGGTCAAATTGTATAAAACGTTATAGGGGCACATTACCCGGCGATGAAAGCTCGCCCGATGGATCCTCCGAGCCCTACCCATTAAAACTTATACATGGACCATCTCCCACTGATGCCGTTTCATGGGATGCAGTTTTCATGAACAATAACTTTTGTTCTTTGACTTTTGATAATAAAATTCATCATATTTTGTTTAAAATAAAAATATTTACTTAAACAGATCGTTCTAAGCGTGTTAACTTTGTGAGGTAACAAAAGAAAAACGGAAATGGGTAGGGGTAGATGGGGAGGACGCATGTACGAATACTATCTTGCTATCAAATACAGACCTAAAAAACGTCAGATAGTTCAACATATTTTTTTAGTTTACATTCATTACATTTCGTAAAAAGACTATAGTCTTGAGATGTCTGTCTTTTACAAATAACCCTGTATATAAAGGAATATGGCCGCTATCACAGCGTATAATAATAATAATAATAATAACGCAACAATCAACATAGCCCCGCACTAGGGAAACCCTGTGTCGCGGGTGCCATGGACACACACATAGACAACCACAAAAACGCCCAACCTCACGGGAGAAATAAATGTAGGCCATCTAAATATTTCTCTCGGTCCGGGAATGGAACCTGGGACCTCTACGTGGCATGGTAACCATTCGGCTAAAATTTCAAAAGTTTAAATACACGAATGCACGCCCATATTGTGATGCCATTAAAAAAACACGTAACACTTTATGGTAGCCACAGACCACATAAATACTTTCTTTCGTGGTGGTAGCCTATCTACTGCCTCTCCAGTAGAGGGTTGTGGATTCGAAACCGGGCTTGTGTCTCTGAGTTTTTCGGAATTTATGCGCGAAATTTAATTGGAAATTTACCATGAGCTTTTCGGTGAAGAAGAACATCGTAATGAGACCTGCACACACCTGCAAAGCCTAGAGGGCAGAACCCGTGTGAGAAATACAACACAATCCATCTCATTGTGAGAGGAGGCCTGTGCGCAGCATTGGCACTTTTTTTTACGGGGGGAAAATCTTTATATATACCCCTGAGCCCAGGGAGACTCAGGGGTTATGTGGGGACTCTCCCACCAGACTGGAGGGCCTACCTGACTAAAACCCCTCCGGGTTTACCTTCCGGTTGAGTCGGCGCCGTGGGGTCGGTGCGCAGCATTGGTACTACATAGGTTTACTATTATTATAATTATTACTTAATTTAGTCTGTAAAAGTGACTTTACTGCCATTTGTACTATTGTTTGTGCAATAAGGTTTAAATAAATAACTATGTCCCTAATACGCTTAGCGAGAACAGAACTGTGCCCTGTAATTTGACGTAGATGAACTGACGAGAGTAATGTCCGGTGGGATTTCTTTGGTACAGAGTGTTTTTTTTATCGATAGCAAGTGACGGGACGAACAAGTGATGCGCCTGGTGGAAAGCGACACGCCTGTCAATAACAGTTGGTGAGACATAACATGTAAGTTGAAAAGTCCCACGTGCTTGTAATTTCACCAGTATCATTACCCTTCAAAATTTGGAACGCAGTAATATGAGCATTACTGCTTGGTGGGAGAAATAGGTAAGGTGGCAGTACTTCCCTGGACGAACTCGGAGCTCTGATGCTACTAACTGTTACGACTACGGACTGTCACGTGATACACTTACATACACATACCACCACACTTGCCACCCACTGGGATAATTAGACTGGGACTTGTCAGTCCTTGTAATTTCACCTTCAAATCTGGAACGCATGCTCATATTATTGCTTGGCGGCAGAAATAGGCAGGGTGGCAAACTATGGACAAACTCTTTCATAAGAATCTCTACTGCTCCTATATTAACAAGGTACACTAATCACCATATCAAGGTAATATGTTTCTAAATTGAAATAGAACCTTACAACACATATCAAATTATTTGACAATTGACGAAAATAACGTCTATGACGAAATAGCGATAATAAACTAACTTCACATTGATGCAAGAAATAGCTTATTATTATAAGAAAGGCGAATAAGTAAGTAGGTAAAATATGTGGGAAATTTTATCTATAGTTACAGTATTGTTCGTTGTGGCGTTATTGAAATGAGGACATTGTTGCTGTTGCGTAAAAAAGCTAACAAAGGTAGTTTTATGTTGACATAGATTGTGGACAAGAGCGATGGTAGCTTCGTGGGGAAACGGTTGCCTTTCAATCGAACCATTTACGATTCGAATCCCTAAACTTAACTATCTAATCTCTTTTTGTAAAACGCACAAACTCAAAACTCCGCACTTGGGAACCGTGTGTGGCGGATGCAATTAACACACACATAGACAACCACAAATTACACCCAAATTGACGAGAGAAATAAATGTAGGCCATACATTTGTAAGCTTAAAAGCATATAATATTGAAAAGAAATAATATACCTATAATACATATTAATCCTAATATGTAATCCCTTAAAACCCGTAAAAATATACATCTTTTCAGGAACGTAACGTTGCACCCGTTAATTAACTTCCATCTCTCATCTTGTCTTTAACAACCCCACCAAAATCTTCCAGTGTTGGCATTTTGAGTTTTTATTGATTACACTAAAATCGAATGGGTAATCTATTTTTTAAAACTGATAGTTATTGGAAGCAGTAAGCTATTCAAAACACAAATATTCCTCGGGAATAGAACCCGGGGCCTCTACATGGCAGTCCAGTGTGGTAACCGTTCGACCACTGAGGCAGTATATTACAATCAAATAATTATTAATACGAAGATTCAACACAAAGAAAAGTTCTTTCGACCCGACAAGACTCGAACTTGCGACCATGGGATGCCGTCTTTTGCTCTTTCCAACTGAGCTTAAAGGTCGAGTTAGCAAGTCGAAGAAGTTATCCTTTGTGTATAGAGTTTCTTCGGTTTTCGACGTCACGGGGTTTTGGGGAAAATATACCCAGAATCTACATCAGGGGCTCGGCTACGACACTCACCAAGGTTTTAAATGTAAAACAGTTTAACTTACATGGTAATTTAGATTTTTCCCAGTTTTTTGTTTGATTTTCGATACCTTCTGCTTGACGTGGTTAGTGAATGCCTTGTAGACCGGCGGAAGAGGACTTTGTACCTGGTAAAACAAAAACAATAAAAAATAATAGTCAGTCTAGGGTTATTTGTAAGATACTAACAATCTCAACCATAATGGCAGTATAGCTTCTTTTGAAAGCGTTCGTCCAGGGAAGGACTATAAATATAAAAACACTAGATACACATATGGACTTTGTAACCCATCTAAAAAGCTATCTACAAAGTAAAGCTGTTTTATTCACTAAAAGTACTTTTTAGAAAATTGTGCTTAAAAACGAATTACCAAATATATAATTTGTAAAAGTATGTCAAATAGCCAGACATGAGTATATCAGGAATGAGACCTGAATGTAAAAGAAATTACTAATATTTATTGTTAATATTACCTGAAATTCTGTTTAGTTTTTTGTTATTAATCATTCCTAATAAGAAATGACCTTTTCCGGATTTAAATCGTTTATACTTGTTTTTTCAAACAAACCGACGTTTCGGGCCCTTTACAGGTCCCATGGTCACGGTTGACTGAGGTGGTACAGTCATCAACCAACTAAGTCTTATATTAATGCAAACCACCCTATTTTTTCACTATGGTTACAACAGTTATTAATGAAATACATTATTTTTAATTTTACAAAGAAAATATTGTAATTACGCTACATTACGTTTTACAAATTATATTATTGAATGAATTTTTTATTAACTTCCATTTATTATTAATTAATAAGAGAAAATTAGAATAAACTAAAACATAATAATTATTACTGCAGACTTATGTCTGTTTGGAATTTTTCATTAGACGAAATACTACATCCCAAACTGGTGGTACGGAGAAACCATCTTCCCTGTTGAAATTAGGATGTTTTTTTTATTTCAATGGCCTCTCGCAGCATCCTGGGTAGATAACGGACTTCTTTTGCAAGGACCTGGGGTTTGTCAAACTTCATTGAATGTGTAGGTTTATCCTAGGCTTAAATACGATTTAAATTTAGGCGAAAAATAAAGGCGATATAAATCCGGAAAAATAGTTTAATTTTCTGTGTGTAACAATCGCGAAAACCTAAGAGCTCGATAGTCATTTCTAATTTTATTTAAATAATGTTTCAGTTTTCTTATTGAATTGTTTTTAATTTTTTATAATAATGTATATGTTTTAGTAAAGTAAGGACATAGTGCCCTCAAATGCTGCAGTGCTACAAGGTGTTACATGTCAAGTACCATTAGCATAAGAACACCTGCTGTATAACCATGTAACTTGTACATAAAGAATATGAATATGAATACTGCCACCTTACCTATTTCTGCCACCAAGCAGTAATATGAGCATTAACCACGTTCCGGTTTTTTAACCGACTTCGAAAAAGGAGGAGGTTCTCAATTCGTCTGTATGTTCTTTTTTTTTTGGAATGTATGTTACGCGATAACTCCGGTATTTGTGAATCGATTTTCATGATTCTTTTTTTGTTGGAAAGGGGGTATTTCCATAGTGGTCCCATTTCATTTTGAAGAAAATCATCCACCTCAAAGGGTGGCTGTTCACGCATGAAGATTCATTTTTATAAATAGCGCCTAACTTTAATTTAGGAGCAATTATTTTTATTTTTTGGCGTTTTTCTCTCGATATACTTTGAGTAGGGTCGTAGTGAGAACCTATTTTTATTATCTCCAGTATCAAGTCCTGTATAGTGGCGAACTAGGGGATATTTCATTGAAACTTAGCAAATAGACGTAATTCCACGTACTTTTGAGGTCGGTTTTGTTAGTACTCTGTACTGAGATTATTAAGGAGCCTTGTCAACTGACGGGCGGATTGGCAGTAGGTACTGCTCAGATCTATGTGAATTAAAGCTCTAAGTGGCACTGTAACTGCTATGGTCAGGCGTGTCGCTTATCATAAGGCGCACGACTTGTTCGTCCCGTTACTTGGTAACATACAAATGGGGCAAATCGTGAAACCTGCAACTATTGCCTTAACTCTATCCTTTCAATGAGACCCGTGCCCAGTGGGAAGTTTAATGGGTTGATGTTTAATATTCTAACAAAGTATATATTTGTTATAATTATTAATACAAAGATCGAACACTCAGAAAAAATTCCTTCGATCCGGTCGGATTCGAACCGACGTCTTCTTGCATACATGGTGATAAATCTGTAATAGATTTCTCATAGATGGCGCTACGACTAAAAAGTCGTTCAAAGACCAAGTACAAAGACACGACGCAAGCACATAGAAAAATTCGTGAGGTCCGTTGGTTCGTTCCGTGGCTTAGTTGGTATAGCGTCTGGCACGGTATGCAAGAAGACGTCGGTTCGAATCCGACCGGATCGAAGGAATTTTTTCTGAGTGTTCGATCTTTGTATTAATAATTAAAGCATATGTTTGTTATAATGTTGTACTTTGTAAAATATTTATCAGTTCGCTGTTTTACCAGCTCTAAGCCGTGGTAGTTTTATGGTTACCAGCTCATATGCAGAGGGCGTGGGTTCAAATCTGGCCTTGTACATTTGAGTTTTCGAAATTGATGTTTAATTTGAAATTTATCATGAGGAAAACATCACGGGGAAACATGTACAAATCTACAAAGAAGTGTAATTCTAGAGTCGGCGGACTAAAGCACATAAGTCAAAATCCAACATCATTGATTTCAATTAATACATCTACCTGCTAAAACAAGTAAGTCGAATTCATAAATTTGTAACTTTGTTCTGGAGGCGTCTTTTTCAAATTTAACATTCTTCATTTCTTCCAACACTATAAATAATACAAAAAATATATAATTATATATTAACAAATGAAACACTTTTTAGACTTATGTGCTTTAGTCCGCCGACCCAAGAATTATGTTAAAAAAATCTACAACCATGGTTCGAATCCTTGTGCATAATATCTAAGTTACTGGTCATTGACCTCAAATGTTACTGGTGAAAGGTCAAATTACAGGCACGTGAGACTTGTCAACTCATGTCTCAGTGTGACCGGCGCAATGGCACTGCTCTTCAGTGCCTCTATCTTGAGTTTACTGTGACAGTTGTCTCTAGGGACAGCGTAAATTCACAATTTTGTATGACAAATTATACAGCGCCTCTAATAAGAAGAAACATGTGGGTTTACCCCACGCGGTAGATAATACAAACCATATTTGTGTTGCAAAAACGAGCGATTCGTTCTGTGTACCGTTTAGGTTCACTCAGAGAAAAGTTTAAGGAGACTGGTATCATGACTGTGGCATCACAGTAAACTTACTGAAATATTTTGTATGAAAGAAGATATCCATAATATTAACCTTAGAACTAAGTCCAAACTCATGACACCACGATAAACGATTCTTTTATGGGGAACTGTATACGTTTCTACAATACGATTCCGGAGAATATATTAAGATTATCATTTCCTAAGTTTAAAACTTACATTAAAAGTATTTTTATATTGGACAGTCATATTACAAAATTGAAGAGTATGTTTTAGATAAAGAAGTATGGAAATGCAACAAAGTCTAGATTCCACACAATTATAATTGAAAGTGTATTCTATAGCATTTAAGTTTATTTGAAAAGGGCAATCCCTAGAGTTTCTTGCTCGTTCTTCTCAGGGAGGTCAGCGTAGTGAACGAGAAGTAGCTTAAATAATGACGTTTTAAAAATTTTACAAGGAATAAATGATTATTTGACTTTGACATTGAACAATATTTTGTATATAAACATTTTACGCGGTCGCTAGAGATAACTGACTCTGTAAACTCACGGTAGAGGCTCAGATCTTTCCATTTAAAGCTCAGAGTTCCATTGCAGCTGCTATGGACAGTCGTGTCGCTTACCACTACGCATTAGGCGTGTGCCTACTTATAAAAATAATAACTTTTTTATTAAAAAAAAAGGACCACAAAAGTTCGTGGAATTACGTCTATTTGCCAAGTTTTATTGAAATCGGTTAACTGAAAGTGCGCGATTCATCCCCTAGTTTGCCACCCTTAGAGGTGAAATATTTTCTTCAAATTTAAATGGGTCAAGGGTGTGACCAATGCTGAGATACCCTCTTTCCAACAAAAAAAAAACATCAAAAACGTTACACAAATGCCGCGGCCGGGTTTATCGAATAACATACAATACCTACATAGAAAAAAACACAGTCGAATTGAGAACCTCCTATTTTTTGAAGTCGGTTAGAAAAGGCGTGAAAAAACGGGACAATGTTTTCGTTTAACTGCCTCCTGCTTTTAACTGTCTCAGGTTCGATTCCCGGGCCGGGAGAAATATTTGTATGGCCTACATTTATTTCTCTCGTTGGTTGGGTGTAATTTGTGGATGTCTATGTGTGTGTCCATAACACCCGCGACACAGGGTTTTCCTAGTGCGGAGCTATGTTGAGTGTGTACGTTATTATTATTATTATGTACGTAATGTGCTTGTGTAATAAAATTCCGATTACGAGGCTTAAAACTATAGTGAACTAAAAACTTTATACTAAATCCGTGGTAGTGACCCATTTAGCTCTTTCAGGTATTCTCGAGCTAACATGTTTAAGTTAAATAACATAAAACATTGTAATGATAAATGTATATTTACAAATAGCAACCCCTAGAGTTTCTTGCTCATTCTTCTCAGGGGAATCTGCTTTACGAATGAGCAGTGGAGTTTATTCAGTGTGATGATTTCAAGTAGATTAGATTAGATTAGATTAACGTTTATTTGCCAGAATACAGTAAATATACAGGTCTTAAATTAAATTGGTACAATGTATTCAACCTGCAAGCAGGTGTGCAAATATATTGGAATTTACTGGTACAGGTGATTGAAGTTAATTAAAATGTCAAATATTTCTAAATTCAAAGTATTCCTTATTACTATAGAAGCAATGTGTCATAAGCCATCTTGTCAATTGTAGTTTAAAATTATGTCCGTGTAGTAATTTAATGCCGCTTGGTAAATTATTAAAAATCTTAATGCACATGTTGTAGCAGTTATTTGTATAAATTATTTTATGGCAACGAGGTTGATATAATTGATTCATAATTTTAGGCCGTGTTTGTCTTTGAAATATTTCGCCACGTATTTTAAAATGTTTAGGATTAGTCTTAACAAACACACAGATGTCTCTGATATACATACAGGGGAGAGGTAAGATGTTTAGTTTTTTAAATAGGGGCTTGAATGTGTCATCTGCTTTAGCGCCGCATATTGCGCGAATGCATTTTTTTTGTATTATAAAAACCCTACCTACATCTACGGAGTTCCCCCACAGTATAAGCCCATAACTTAATACAGAGGAGACGTATATAATATAATTTATTATTTAATTTATTATATATATATAATTTACTTACCTATGAAATAAAGATTAATTGACTTTGACCTATCTTTTAATGCGTTTCCTAAGTATGTCAAAAAAATCTGTCCTTCAATGTTCGTTAATAAGGCAACGAAAAAGACAGGAGCAATCATTAATTAGGCAACAACACCTGTTCGTACCATCTATAATCCATCACGAACGAAAGCATGAATGAGGAAAAAATAATATCACGGAATCATTTTCCTTTAGACCACTTTGGGCCACGAGGTAAGCGGGTACATGACACGGATCGTTATTACATATTAAAATAACGCTATTTAAAGCCTACAGCCAATCTTTGTACTCGAGCAGGCTGTGGGTGAGGAAACGTGCCAATGGCGCCCTGCGCGTTCAATATGACAACGCATTTATGATGGGACTGCCC
>NW_020653749.1:620525-638232 GCF_003589595.1 Hyposmocoma kahamanoa | reverse complement strand
GTAGCCCAATTTATAGTGCAGTACGTCTGGTGCACCTTGGCCAACAAATCGGTGAGTACTTGACGCTGATTGGGAAACCCTGTCACCACCATGGCAAGCATTATAGTGTATGCCAACGTAAGACAAGGAGAAGACTAAATTATTACCATTAAAGTTTTTAGGTTTTCGCAATTACGCATTTCGCAACTATTCACGGAACGAAGAAGTCATAACAGTTACAGTGCCACTCAGAGCTTTAAATCGCAAAGATCTGAGGGGCTTTGCCACTGCGTCTGTCACCCTGAGACATAAGTTGATAAGTCCTATGTGCCTGTAATTTCACCAGCACCCTTACCCTTCAAAACCGGAACACAGTAATGCTGACATTACTGCTTGGCGGCAGAAATAGGTAAGGTGATAATACTTCCCTGGACGAACACTTATACAAGGAGTTCTACTGCTACTAAAATAAATGCGATAAAATAAATTTAGACTTAAAAACGTCACTGTTAAACTACTGCTCGTTCACTATGTTGACTTGTCTGATGAGAACGAGTACGAAACTCTATGGGATTATTCTTTTAAAATAAACTTAAGTGCTATAGAATACAATTTGAATCAAATTTGTGCGGAATCCTAGAGCCATGTTGTCTTTCCATACATCCTTATCTAACACGTAGTCTCCAATCTTGTAACATAACTTTTCAATTAAAATATTTTTAATGTAGGTTTTAAACTTAGGAAATGATAATCTTAATGCATGCTCCGGAATCTTATTGTAAAAACAGTTCCCCATAAAAGTGTCATTTAGCTTGGTCAAACGAAATGGCGTTTTCACCCTTTCTACGAAACACCTAAGAAACGTTTTGACATTAAAGTCATAGATGTATACTGTCACCGGGATTCGAAACGTTGACCTCGCAATGGAGAAGCAACTGTCCTCCTATTGTACTACCATCGATTACCAGATCTAACTTATTAGTATTTACGTATCTATTTCTAAAAAAATCTTAATACCGCTGTTTTCCTGGCCACACATGATCTTTGTATAGCGAAGATCGCAAGTCACTGCGCAGCGCACAATGCTGCAGATGACCCAGATACGGCCCTGTATTTTTGCCATAGAGGCGGTCCTGTATTCTTTCCATTACACAATATGTTCTTTTGTGCTTACATTGTTTGATGTCTTGTATATTGTTGTGTGCTATCTTGCCATGTTTTTGTTTCCAGGACACCCGAGTCTAGTAGTTAATTGTAACCTTCAACTTCCTAATGAACGTTAACAATGATAATAATGTATCAGACAGCTACCCTAATTTCCTGGTCTCTTACCTTTGCTATGAGTGTCATGCAGAACGAAGCTTAGCAGCAGTAGAGTCCCTTGTCCCCACCATCCCACCAAGCTGTAATGCTCACATTTCTGCGTTCCAAATTTTGAAGGGAAAATGTGCTAGTGAAATTACAAGCACAAGGGACTTCTTAACTTGTGTCTCAGGGTATAGGGTGCAGTGGTAGTGCCTCTCAGATATTTGCGATTTAAAGCTCTGAGTGGCACTGCCACTGTTATGGACAGGCGTGTAGCTTACCATCAACCGCACGATTTATTCGTCCCGACACTTGATATTATTAAAAAAAACGCTCAAATCATAAGCGGAAACGAACCCGGGACCTTCTCATCTAGAGCCTACATTGCTAACATTTGTACCAAACTAATATTACTTATAAACGCGATAGAAACACTGTTTGTGAGTTTCGTTTTCACGCCTAAACCGACGAATAAAATTTGAGGAATTTTAGTATAGAGATAGATAAATAGAATAGATAGATAGAACGTTTCAATTACCTGTCGCGTCTAAACGCGAACAGGCTAGCCTGTTCCCATAACACGACTATCTGTCGTGACTGTGTTGTGGACTTTTTATCGTTGAACGACAGTCATGCCTAGCTGTTCCCACTGGATCGTGACGACAATTTATCGTTTCACCACAGCCACCTTGTCAAAACGTGATGACATTAGTAACTGCGATTATCTGTCTGTATGTGTTTTATTTATCATCAGACGACTGTGGTTTTAGCTCTTCCCATTGTATTGACAGTCTGTCGTCGTAACATCAAAAACGTCGTGAACGACAGTTAATCGTGTTGTACTATATATGAACAACTTCATTTAAATGTATTTAGTAGCAGTAGAGGTCCTTGTGAAAGAGTTCGTCCAGGGAAGTACTGCCACCTTACCTATTTCTGCCGTCGAGCAGTAATGTCAGCATTACTGTGTTCCGATTTTGAAGGGTAAGGGTGCTGGTGAAATTGCATGCACGTGGGACTTGTCAACTTATGTCTCAGGGTGATGGACGCAGTGGCAGTTGCCGTCAGATCTTTGCAATTGTTATGAACAGGCGTGTCGCTTAACATTAGGCGCACGACTTGTTCTTCCCGTCACTTAATATTATTAAAAAAGTCACGACACTTTAAACTATACGACTATCTGCCGTCACGACATAATAGGAACGCGCTCTTAGGCAGCTTTGTGTCACAAAAATAAATCTTACAGGGGTTAAAATAGGAGATGAAAGTTTGTATGGAGAATCTATAATTTCTCAGTAGATACACGAAGTACCTAGTTACTTGTACTACATCGTAACACAAGGAGCATTAGGTATATAGATACATACGTAAGTACGTTGTTTTTGGAGTGTATTGAATATTTAATTCAAACTAACCACCGCTAATTGATTCGAGCCATGATAGAGTTGCACATTATGTATATCTTGCCATAGACAAGCTAGAGAATTAATATTATTAATCTGTAAAGGGCGTTTTTAGGTGCTATGGGCGCATGGAGCGGATGTACGGTAATAGAGTGGCGTGGAAATTTTAATTTCTGATTAATCTATTAATTTAAATCAGGCAACTATGAACCATATACCATACATTTTAAGAACTAACATACCTAATATAATATGAAAACTAGTCCGCAGTCCTTGAAGACAATGTTGCCAGCGATGACCTACAGTTCTGAGACGTGGTCACTTACTAAATAATCAGAGGTGGACGTCTTCCGGCTGATATGATCATGATGATGGATACAAAAACTAAATACCAAATCTACATGAAGGGCACTTGTCGGCGTCGCATGACGCAATCTGCTGACAGGTAAGCTCTCTCGGCACCGCCGATGTGCGACACCCTTCGACCAAAACTCCTCCTTCATGAAAGTCAACTGATAATATGTCGGCACTCTTACCACAAACTAATTGAAATTCACGTTGTTGGCGGGATTCCAACCACTCAACACTCACTGATGTACTGTGTCAACGGTGTACAATTCTTCTTTATTCCTTTGCAATTTTTTTTTGTTTAATCCAATTGTTTTTCTTCTTCTCATGTCTATATTACATTTTCAGTACATTTTATAATTACAATACAATTTTTATTTTCAATTCCATATAAATCCTGCAGTAGGTGTGTAACGCGGGTTCTTACATATTTTCGTTTTCTTTTTTTTTTGTTCTTTAATATTATTTAAGTATTTCTGTTGAAGTTCATTACTAACTTAGCATAGTTTATCGTCAATACAGATATGAAACTTATATTAAGTAACATACAGCTAGAATTTTATGTAGGGCCTTAAGAAGTAAGTTACAGTAAATTTTACTAGAAGTTTTTTACATAAAAAGCGTGCATTGCGTTGCGTTATCAAATAAATAAAAACTCATTTATCTTTTCCAGTTTATCAGTAATGTTAATTGCAAATTCATTCTTTCATTTGGTTCAATAAAAAATTCTAATAAAGAGGGAGATAATGGTAAGTTTTATGCAACTGAACAAAAAAAAACGCGGATTCTTACACATTGCCCTCGGAACAAAAAGGTCCCTTTTACAAGTAACATGTTTATCAAAATTGAATTACACGCATATTCGGGATCAGTTTTTTGTAACTGTTCGATTTTTGTATTAATTATTAGACATTTTCCTACAAAAGATAATTTTTTTTATACCATAATTACTACCCACAACGAAGCGACATGTGCCATTATAATGTACACTATATTTTCCTATAAACCTAGCCATATGTAATTTATGTACGTCGTGGGTATAGTTTTTATAATTTGGTGGGCCGTGACCTCTGAATGCGTTATTTTCATTACAATGTGCACTGGACGTTTATGTGACCATAGGAATATTGTTTGAATCTGAATCACTTCACACATCATGTACTTTTTGATGTACACGAGGCCTTAGAAGATTATAATTATATGGCGGTGATTTTGACCAATTTAACCTAATATCCGTTTAGTTTCGAGTTTAATTCCCTTTCATCATCATCATCTCAGCCGAATGACGACCACTGCTGAACATAGGCTTCCCCCAAAGAATGCCACAGCGAGTGGGTGATCTACCCACGCTGCATCTTCCGGTACGCGATCGCCAGTCGAGAACTCTTCGGCCCCATCGGCCACATGCTCAATGTGCCCTGCCCACTGCCATTATGTTTTGGGTTATGTCAGTTATTAAGGTTCCGTTGCGGATGTCCTCATCAATGACTCGATCTCGCAGTGGAACAGAAAGAAGAAGAGTGGAAGTCCGAGAATAGCCCTTTCCATTGCTCTTTCCAATTCTCTATAGTCTTTCATAATTCATTATTTTACTCAAATATTTTATACTCAAATATTTTATATGCCCGTAAAAATATACATAATTTCAATAAGAAGGAAGATATCCATAATATTAACCTTAGCTAAGTCCAAACTCATGGTACCACGATTTCGTTTAACCAAGGTAAACAACTCTTTTATGGGGAACTGTATATGTTTTTACAATAAGATTCCGGAGCGTATATTAAGTTTATCATTTCCTAAGTTTAAAAACTACATTAATAATATTTTGATCGAAAAATCATATTACAAAATTGAAGACTACGTGTTAGATAAAGATGTATGGAAAGACGACACGGCTCCAGAATCCACACAAATTTGTTTCAAAGTGTATTGTGCATTTAAGTTTATTTGAAAAGAGCAATCCCTAGAGTTTCTTGCTCGTTCTTCTCAGGGAGGTCAGCGCAGTGAACGAGCAGTAGCTTAAATGTGACGTTTTCAAGTGTAAATTTATTTTACCTATGGAATAAATAATCTTTGACCTTGACTTTGACTTTGATTTATTTGTGAAAACAGGTTTTCATTATGTCCGGCCAAACATTACTCATACGAACATATTGAAGGTTTGAAACATGATTAATGATGACAACACATAGATTGAATAAGTAAGTGAGTGGTATAAATGAATTGGTAGTATTTTTCTTAAATAATGATATTTTTCTTGGCTGTTTATGTCAATTATGGTTAATTTAAATAGTTTTAATTTGTGTTCAGTTTTGATCGGAATGTTATTGCCTTTTTTTTACAACAGCTCTACAGATTCAGTTGAAACAAATTTAAAAACAGTATTTCATGCAATTACTATTTTTATGGTTTTGTGTACAGAACTATAATGAAATTTTTCAGCCCAGTAGCGAATGCCATAGACAGTAATGTTCTGTTCAGAACTAAAAAGAGCGCCTTTGTGAAATGGTTTATGAAATTATAATTGACAGATTAAAATACAAAAATAAAAATATTTTTTCGAAAATAATATGGAAACAATTATGGAATATTAAAGTTTTTATTGAATTGATATTCAATTATTTTTTGTGAAATTACTCCACTAGTTTGTTGTAATCATTAATACAAAGATCGAACACTCAGAAAAAATTCCTTCGATCCGGTCGGATTCGAACCGACGTCTTCTTGCATACCGTGCCAGACGCTGTATTAACTAAGCCACGGAACGAACCAACGGACCCAACGAATTTTTCTATGTGCTTGCGTCGTGTCTTTGTATTTGGTTTTTCAACGACTTTTTAGTCGTAGCGCCATCTATGAGAAATCTATGAAAGATTTATCACCCCGTTAGTACCTTTACAGCTACTAGTCCTGGCGAGAGATGTCGCTATTCACTGTATTTTAAATTTTATTATTTATTTTATGTTTATTTTATATTTTATTATATTATTTTTTAAAATTATGGAATAACTTTTTCATTGAAAAAAAAATTGGACTCAAAAGTTTGCTTATTGTACATGTATTGTGTCAAGTGAAAAGTTGACTTTATTTGCGGAAAATACTTTTTTAATTTGTGATAGCCGAAACGAGCCCGGAATAGCATCGTTGGCATCAGGGACCACCTCGATAGTATAACTCTTTCAAACAAAAATGAATTCTCAAAATCGGTCCACAATTCATGGAAAAAATAGATATGTCAGTGTACCTATATGTCTTTAAAATTTGAGGATTTTTATCGATTTCCATGGATCCCCTCATCAGGTTGTGACTTGGTGACAATGGAACCACCACGAGAGTGCACCCTTTCAAATAAAAAAGAATTTTCAAAAAAGGGTCTATTATTGACGGAGAAATCTGAAAACGCACATACAGCCGAACGTATAACCTCCTCCTTTTTTGAAGTCGGTTAAAAAGAAGTGACAAATATGTAATACCAAAAATATACAATAAAATAGACTGGCTCAGAGTACGAAAGTTAGTAAAAAAGTGTTGAAAAAGAAATAAAAAAATGTATTGCTAAGTGATAAAATGCTGTAGTGTACATTTATTGTGATTAGAGATAGTATTATTTAGCAAAATTATAGTTTTTCTTTAGAAAATTTGCTAATATTTAATGTAACTTAATTAATGAAGAATTAACAGAATAGATATATGTAATTGAAAAGAGCGTTGCCAGAAACCTGATGCCCAGGTGGGCAAGATCTTTAGAATAAGTATAAATTGTATATCTGTGGAGAAATAAATAAATAAAAAAAAATTGTGCTCTGGGTATTTGGGATAATATCAGCGGAACCAAACAAGGGAAGTTCAATGCTTACCTCGTAATCACTGTATCCATTATTTCTCACAGCACTCAGTGGCTTTTTCCCATCGGCATAAGGTCCAAAATTCAGAACCCCAGGTCCAACGAAGGGTTTATAATCTTTAATTCGGGCCAAAAAGTTTGGCTTTGGTTGATCCACCAAGATATTCGGTTCGGGTTGTAAAAAATTTTGCTTCAAGTAATCTAAATAAGTCGGCTTGAATGAGACTCTATTGATTTGCGACGAAGAAGCGATACTGTTGTTTATTTGCGGGGGATTAGGATTTAATTCGCTGCGAGCTATTGATTCTATAAGTGGTCGTGACGTCACGATGAGGGGCGGACGAGGAGGGGGCGGCGCATCATTAGGGAACAGTACTGGCCCTTGTCTGAAAATAATCAAAAATAGATTGTTATTTTAGTAGTTAGGAGAAATCCCTGTGAAAGAGTTCGTCCAGGGTAGTACTGCCACCTTACCTATTTCTGCCGCCCAGCAGTAATGTCAGCATTACTGTGTTCCGGTTTTGAAGGTTAAGGGTATTGGTGAAATTACAGGCACATGGGACTTGTCAACTTATGTCTCAGGGTGACGGGTGCAGTGGCAACGCCCTTCAGATCTTTGCAATTTAAAGCTCTGAGTGGCACTGCAACTGTTACGGACAGGCGTGTAGCTTACCATCAGGCGCACGACTTGTTCGTCCCGTCACTTGTTAAATTCTAAGTTATGTACATTCGTAGCAGTACCTGTATCTAACAGTGAACAAAAATTTCGTGGTGAAACCTGCGTGTCCTTAGAAAATTCACAGTACTTGGAAAGCATTAAACAAAGATCCGAACACTTAGAAAAAATTCACGATCCGCTTGGATTCGAACCACCGTCACCCAGTAAACCGTACAAGACGCAGTGCGAATTTCATAATATTTGAAAATCAAATATTATACAGTTGTTAGTAGCTCAATTGATGATTTTGGTTCATCTTCCGATGAAAGTGAATATAAATATAAACAATGAAGTCTTATTTTTGTTTTTCTTCAGATGTTTACTATTACAGATTGTCCTTTTGAACTCTGTTAATGTAACTACACTACAACTACAGTTACAGGTTGTAAAATATTTACTTATTATTTACGTTAAATTCTAAATGCTAATTGTTCTATCTAGAACTGAAAACCAATAACCGAGAAAAATAATTTAGATTTTTCGTGAGAATGATCGGATATGGTTACCGATACGTTTAGTTAACATCCCTATTTACGTCGCGATGACAAGTGTCAAAAGCTGCCTATTATTTTTTGTGGCGTGGCTGCCTCTACAGACGTCTTATTAGAAAAGACGCACTTATTTTAAAAGACCTCTTAATTGGAGCCGTGTTGAGTAGCGTATTATTCGTACTTACTTAGTAGGTTCAACCTCCTTCAAATATTGATGTGGATGGTAATTGAAATGCCTGGGACCCAGCAGGCTGGCTGGAGTAGGGTGTTCCTCGGCTGCTATCACAGCTGCCAGGAGAAATATTTGCCACATGGTTGGTTAATCTACGAAGTGAAGAGTGGTTGATGGCTTCTGGTGACAAGAAACGTATTATTTATATAGATAGATATACTCTTTATTCACTAATATGCAGTAATTGGAATTGAGGGACTTAATTTACATAAATAATGAATGTTCTCTTAATATGGACATACCCGTTTTGTCATCAATGCGTATAAGGAAAATTTCTTTTTTATTTACAATTTACTTTCTAAACATTCCAAAATATAATAATAATAAATCTTTATTACGGACAACAGGAATCCATGAAATGTTAGTAACAAAAATAGCTTATAATTCGGTTAGTATTTACGTTCTACTACGTATTTTGTGGTTGTTATTAAATGCCGCATCACGGGGCACTCACTCCTATCGGCGGTAGTCTTCAGTAGACCTGTCACGTATTCTGTTTAATAAAGACACTGCGACCAAAACTGACGACGCGAGCTTCAGCAAACATGGTAGACGCACTGCCGAACCGTGGCAGACGATAACGTCCTGAATGCGTTATTATATGGCATATGCAAGGCTCTAAAAAGAGTGACCTCCACCTCCACCGTACATCGAGCAAACCTGCGAGCCATTATGTTCGCCCTCACCGACAGTGCCCTGTGCTCGCGTTCCATGTCCATATATATAAGTTGTTTCATATTTTTTTTTAATGGCTAAAGTATTTAAATACGTAAGTACCTATAAAAACATAACTACAAAATTATTTTTTGAGATTACAATTTGTATATGTCGCCAATGTACTCAAATTTCAATAAATAATACGCATATTCGTAATTAATAATGCAATCAGTTCCGTGAAGTTCCGAGATTTGTATAAGGGAATGTCCATGTTATTTTTTTATTTATCTAAATTAGTTCCTCAATCCGGATCACTACTAATGTGACATAAATACAGATTAAATAGAAAAGGATAATAAAATATTTTTGTCATAGAAGTGAAATGGCGCTGACTCAGAATATGCCTAAGTTCCCGAAGGCGCTGGTTTTCAGTCAGAACCGACGAGAGGGACTAAGTGTAGAAGTTATTTGTAAGCAACAATCGGAATGAACGACCAGCCTATTTCTAGTCCCTCGATTATGGTAAAAATCATCATGATACACAGTCAATACCTGATCCCCTATAGTTCATTTCACATAGGTATATTTGATATTTCTAGGGGTGTAGTGTCTTAAATGCAATAAATCGCCAATCGAATGAATAAAAATCGATTTAAATAATCTTATTGAAATAATTGTCGAAGAAACAATCGATTTAGGGACAATAATTTAAGAATATATAATAAACAAAACAAGTAGGATTCGATTATTATGTTAGAAGTTATTAAAACAACAAATAAAAAAAAATCAACAATAATCAAACAAAAAGTTAACAACAAAGCATAAAATCAAGAGCAATGAAACGAAATTTGAATAATTACTCCACAACAGTTATGCAAAACTGAAAACAAAAGAAATCAACCGGCATTCAAGGTGTATGCACTCATATAGAAGCGAGATGCAAGAGCAGTGGTGTCAATTCATCGAGTATTTAACCAGATTTGTTTGAAAACTATCCAGCTAAATCATTACGGTGACAACTGCGCTCCGATTGGCCAGCCCGGATTCGAAACAATGGACGAGTGTCGTCATTTTTTCACTTCAAAACTACCAATTTAACTTGAGCTTTGCTGTAATGGACGTAAATTGAAAAATTACATATTTAATATTTAATTACCGCTGAAATGTGATTCCGTTTGTTTTGTAATTAGATATTTTGGAACAGCCCCCATTGTTAGAGATATTATCTTTATCGAGTTCTTAGGTTTTCGCGATTGTTACACATAGGAAAAGAAACTATTTTTTCGGATTTAAATCGCGTATATTTGTTCTTTCAAACAAAACCGACGTTTCGGGCCCTATACTTTGACTGTCAACCGTGACCATGGGACCTGTAAAGGGCCCGAAATGTCGGTTTGTTTGAAAAAACAAATATACGCGATTTAAATCCGGAAAAATAGTTTCATTTCCTAGATATTACCTTTATTACAATAAATACAGATTATTTTTGGAATATACGGAGATGTACACACAGGTCTGTATGTATGTATGTATGTATAAATACAAATTTCAGTCACAAAACTGATATTGCTTTACACTTTTCTTTCTGTAGAATGTGTTAGAAAGCTCTCAAGGTCAATAGGGTGGTCGGTCGGGTATCTTACAGCGTGCATCAATTGTACAACTTCAATGGAATTGCTTACTGCATAACACGCAGTTATCGCGACACAAAGTCGCAATGCGACAGCCGTGACGATCCAACTATCGGAGACCGATCGCATCTTATAAAAAGCATTGGCCCCAAATTCATAACCCAAATATTTGATCCATTATGTTTTTGACAACAATTAAGTTCGTGAACTATCGACCTACGCGTTTCGACACTGCTCTGCGTCTATTGTATGATGAACTTTGTAGATCTATATTATTATTAAATTACTTAAGGCTTTCAGTCTGGAAATTTAGGTCTCTAAAGTTTAGCGAGTTTCGATGATGGTTTCGTATTTTCGAGACTCGAGATTGATTTAGAAGCGAAGCCCATAACCAAAAGGATTATAAAATTAGAAAACTGGCTCTGGATTTCGTATGTATTTGCCATGCGGCCATGCATTTGTACGAGCCGTCATGAACAACGTACTTATTATGAAGAGCGAAGACAATCAGAGAGTTTTTTTTGTAAACAAAATTGACAGTCTGTTTCGTTTAACAAATTTAAATAGACTATAATATCTTTTCAGTCTTAGGAGCATCGAGAGTTTTGAAACTTAACTCCCTTAATTAAATAGAATTAAAAAATATACTCAACCTAGAGTATTTTTTATTTTACATGGGCATTGTAACACTGTAGAGTGCAGCTTAGTATAACCTGAGTAGATAGAAAAACTGACTATACTAATAAAATTAGGACCTTTCTGACCGAAACTACTATAAAATTAAAACCTTTTTCCGTGAACGTAGGTCTAAAGTGGATAACCTACTTAAACCACCTTGCACTTGCTCGGAGTATTTCAAAAACTCCTTTACGATTAGGGCTGCACAACTATGGAACAAACTCCTGTCTGAAATCCGACATTCAAATTCGCTTCCTATTTTCAAAACTGGCTTGCGTAAATATCTTCTGACACTGTCCTAGTTTGCGACGTGGATATATTTATTAGCAAGTATAAATTTATTTAGGTATATTTATATATACTCATATAGATGTAGGTATACTATATCGTTAGTTATTATTTGATAAGATATAATGTAAATTATTGTTTGTCTATACAATTCAAATTTTGCTATTGGCATACTACGTATCTCGCTCTGATTAGTTTTCCTATATCTCAAAGGTTGTCTTTAAGAGATAGCTCTTAGCGATAAGGCCGCCTTTGCCCACATTAGTTTTATGCTGTCTATGTACTGTTTTGTTCATGTGTGTGAGCAATAAAGTGTATATCTATCTATCTTTTTCATAAATGTTTTTTGAGTTTTATTATTTGAGTTAATAAAATATTTAAAAAAAACTAGTGAATATTTTCACAAAACCGACCTCAATATTTTGTGAAATAACATCTATTTACTAAAATCGTTTAACGGAAAGTGGTTGTAATCCATTTCATTCATCCCCTAATTTGCCAACCTTAGAGGTGGACTATTTTCTTCAAATTTAAATTGGACCGCTGCTAAGGTCATACCTTTCTAACAAAAAAAAAACATTGAAATCGGTTAACAAATATTGGACTAATCGCGTAATATACACACAATAAAAGCACAGTCGAATTGAGTACCTCCTCTTTTTAATGGAGTCGGTTAAACTTTGATTAAAATATCATATGACCCTAGTATAATAACATGCGCACGCAATTTGTTGCGTGTAAGAATGTAAACAGTATAGTATTAGAAGTTGTTCTTCTTCTTATCGTGTCGATCCTTCTTTTATTTTAGGTCTATATTGACCCTGAATAGTACGTTGCTACTTTGACTGCGCTGTTCGTGGCCGCGTAGAGATCTTCCCTCGTTCAGGTATTAGGACACAAGGGGCACAACAACAAGTGCTGCATGGACTGCGTTGGGACACCGCAGTCACATTGGGTTTACCCCAGGTGCGTTGGGTTTTATTTACACATCGTGTCTCTGCAGCGTCCTACCTGAGTGCGAAGGCGATTTAAGGACTTCCACATGAGCCACCGCAGGTCACAAACTGATGGTAGTTGCGATGAAATCAGGTGGTGGCGGATTTTTCCGTTTCCACAATGCACACCTAGTGATAGTTGGATGGTCACTCGTACTCGCCTTGTGGTGCGCAGGAAGCTTTTACGGCTTTTGAGGCGAGCTCGGGGAATTTGGTGGCCATATAAAGGGCGGCGACTGTCACTCTCTTGTTTGTACTTCTCCGCGGAGCATACTACATCCTGACCCACGTATGGTGGTGCAATACCAGCTAGAGGATATACCATATTGAGGGGAGTTGGCTTGAGACAGCCCATAGATTAGAAGTTGTAATAGGTAAGTTCGCCGCCAGATGGCGCTAATGTGAACCTTTTTTAAATTTGGTCGGATAACCTATCATGTCACCTTTGAGTTTTGTTATATTTAGAATAAAATCTCAGAGGAGAAAATCTCCAAATTTCTGAAGAGATCTCTTTTAGAGATAAGTCTACTTCAGCTCACCTTTTCTATAATAAATTTTTCTGTCTTATTTTTTTGGTGCAATAAAAAATATATATGTCAACACGTTCTGTACGTATACCCCAACTATTCTGTATTCCACATTCTATTAACGATGTCTCGAGTAATAGCCCGGTATCCAGAACGTGTAGATATTACAATGATGTCTCTTCTGATCATGATCTGTATAATGGTAGTTATAACAGTTTTAGAAGACTCCTACATTCGAATCCACCACCTTAATTTCTTTACGTAAGCTTTATGTTTTTTTTAAATATCTTTAATTCTCTTTTTTTATTTGTTAAACATATTTAAATAATTTCTTCTAGGTATCAAATGTCCACTGTTTTTACTAAAGTGTCGTGTATAGCTATAATTGGATTGCAGGTTTATATTCATTCATGTAAAATAGTTTTGTTAATGTACATTCTGATCTGTAATCTGTTGCTGTACCTTATCCAAGTACTAAAAAAACCGACCTCAAAAGTACGTGGAATTACATCTATTTGCCAAGTTTTATTGAAATATCCCCTAGTTCGCCACTACATAAGACTTGACACAGATAATAAAAATTGGTTCTCACTACTCAAAGTATATTGAGAGAGAAAAACGCCTTGAATCGGAGAATAGCAAAACCAACCATTAAAATAATTGCTCCTTAAGGTACCCTCTTTATCGCCTCCTCTTTATCGGAGTTATCGCGTAACATACATACAAAAGAAAAACATACAGTCGAATTGAGAACCTCCTCCTTTTTTAGAAGTCGGTTCAAAATATAATGAAGATAAAAAAATAATGTTTTGTTTTTATTTGCTGTAACATGTAAGTCTAAATACATTATTTATATATTGAAATCGTTATGTCGGAGATCATCATAAACGGACCGCATGATCTACTATCGCCATAATCTATTATCGTAACAATATTTTAAAGCCTCCGTTTTTGAACAACTATTTCTGTCCGTCACGACTTTGATATTTAAATGTAACAAGCCGCTAACAAATATTGAAAGGTAATAGTTTAAATATTTGTAAAAGGTTGAGATATATTGGAAATTTTATATAATATGGCGACATATTTTATAACAAAATAGTTTTCTCAGAACTTAACAAAAATAGGGAAGTAACAAACTTGAATAGATATAGATATCCCGGCGGTTAGTTTACTCTGCATAAAATTTCCAGGTCTCGGATTCGATTCCCAGTTAGACCATGGCGTCTTCACAATGTCACAAATTAATTGAAAGGACAATTGCATATGGTTTTATAATAAGATCTCACTTGATATTAAAAATTTGTCATTTACCTAGTTTAAAAATAAGAGTGCAAAAAAAACCAAGTGACAGGACAAACAAGTAAGTACAACCTGGTGGTAAGCGACACGCCTGTCCATAACAGTTGCAGTGTTGCTCAGAGTTTTAAATCGCAAAGATCTGAGGGGCACTTCCACTGCGCCCGTCACCTTGAGACATAAATTAACAAGTCCCATGTGCCTGTAATTTTATCAGGACCCTTACCCTTCAAAACCGGAACATAGTAATGCTGACATTACTGCTTGGGGGTAGATGTACTCTGGGTTGTCTCGCACCTGGTTAGACAGAGATTACGGATTGCCACATGACACACTTATACATATACACATATCACTCGCTTTGTGTCATTTCGCACTGGGATACATATACACACATGGGGTATATACGCTTGTCACCCACTGGGGTAATTAGAGACTACGGAACGTCCACTAGCTACGTTAATGACGCGCCTCTTCACAGCTTCCTCTATTCACATAAATCTTTTCATATACGCCCGTTTGTCTTTGTTTTGATTGACCTGGTTTTAGACCTGGCTAGAAATCCAGGCGAAGGTAATTAGACACAGAATATAATTGATGTAGAATAGATGAAATCGCCTAAGTTCGTATCCGAACGTAAAAAATAGCGACAGCTAAAATACAATTTGAAAATGGCAAACTTTAATATCTCAAAAACAATACGGCTTGTTTGTTTGGGGCAAAATCCACAACGAATTCTGCACAAATCTGATACGGGTTCAATCTGCAGACGCGTATACGAAAATTATTAAAGCATTTTTTGCATAGATACACAATAAATATTCATTGGTGTAGAGTTGAATAACAAATACTAGGTTATTTTAATTGTCACTTTTTTAATACTTCCCTATTTTAACTTATAAGTCCATGCAACAAATCGATCCCTCCTACGTAAAGAATCGTAAGCCCAAATTTACAACTTTACAGTAGAACGTTTTGATGTATTTAAAGGACATGAGCACAAAACTTTTTTTATTTTATGTGGGCAGCAAGCAAGCATACGTCCCGCCTGATGTAAAGCGGTCACAGTCGCCTATGAATGCCTGCAACACCAGGGGCGTCATGAGCACGTTGCCGACCCTCTAAACCCCCTTTTGAAGACTCCATGCTGTACTCCTGCGGGAAAACCCCGACAGGGAGTTTATTTCACAACCTGATTGTTCGTGGGATTTCTCCCACTCCTCTGAAACTACCTTCAATTATAATTGCCACATTATAAATATAATGCCTTATAATTTTATTGCGGAGTAAAATAGACCAATTAAAAAAAGTGATTTATGAAAGAATGCGATATGTGATAAGACACATGGGACTTCTTAACTTACGTTTCAGGGTGACGGGCGCAGTGGTAGTGCTCCTCAGATCTTTGCAATTTAAAGCAATGAGTGGCACTGCACCTGTTATGGGTAGGCGTGTTGCTTACCCCCAGGCGCACGACAAAAAAGATAAATTTGAGCATATTAACATTTTTACATTAACGTCACAGTGCATTTATGAAAATGTGATTTATGTTAGGAAGAATATATATTTTTCACACAAAATAATCATGGACGTTCCTAATATTATATAATGCGAGGAAAAAATAAGCAGGCTGTTCTTGACAGCCGTCTTCATGAAGTTATAAATTATACAGAGATATGCAAAAGCCCGAGATACGAAAGCGTATTTTTTTAAATAAAGTTAAAATAAAGGCGTTTTTAAATTTTTTATCACCACGTAAGTGATACTGTTACCTGTGACGTTTCATGATAGTAATATCAGCAACTGTTACCGACCAACTCTAGTATAGAGCGGCATGATAAGGAACAATAGCCAATTACGCCACGCTGTACGAGGTAGAGGTATATGCACGAACCACAGCGTTATGCCCAAATATGCGAAAATATTGACAAAAATCAATATCCTTCCGTTGAACGAAGTTTATTAACAAAATGATATAAACGCCAAAAGTGCTTTTATTATATTACAATTAGCCTGATATATCCCGCTGCTGGGCAAAGTCCTCCCCCTGATCCCTGCACGCATTCCGATCCTGAGCTAATTGGACCTAAGCTTTATCGAAGGCGTCTAGTTCGTCACGTCGTCGCTTCCCCAGTCTGCCTATCTTATATATCTTACGCTTTTGGGGCTGCATTGGTAAACGAATTATGTACCTAGTCAGGTCTTAAATTCTGTCACATGTTTAACATAAAATAATTGAAACAAGTTTATTCATCATGTAACCATTTATATACCAAAATGAACTTAACAAAACATAGATTCTTATGACACTAAAGTTTATTCAAAATGACCTCCGTGATTTTGAATACAGGCTTTCAATCTGCGCGGCCAGTTGTCTATCGCAGCACGAACGAGGTCCATGTCAATATCGGCGGCTGCCTTAATCAAGGATGTCTTGAGTGACTCCAAATTGGGATAAGGCTTTGAGCACGCCTTTTCCTCCAAGTGTTGCAATATCTTGTAATCTAACGGATTCAAATCTGGACTGGAGGAGGGCCAGTCTTCGTGCCGGATGAAGTCGATTTCACCCGCCGCCAGCCAGTCTTGTGTGCTCTTCGCTCTATGAGCTGGCGCCGAATCTTGTTGGAATACCCAGTGCCTGTTATTGAACATGGTATGAGAAACAGGTTCCACAAGCTTCGTCAGGACTGTATTTTGATACACAACTGCATTCGTTTTTACACCTTTCTCACAAAAATGTACCTCTGTTAAGCCCCAATAAGAAACTCCCAACCATACCATGAGCGAGGATGGAAAATGACCTCGTTGGACACGCGGAATACGGTTGCTCGCTTCTTCACTACTGGGTGCGTACACCGTATGATTTTGTTTGTCGTAGCTCTCTTCTACGGTAAAAATTTTTTCATCTGAAAAAAGAATTTCCCGATATTTTTTTCCCGCGCACCGCTTCAACAAAGCGCGGCATCTCTTCAGTCTCAGGTCCATTAGACGAGCATTCAAACGATGTCCTGTTTTTCTTCGATATGCCCGAAGCCCTAAGTCTTCATTTAACACCCTTTTCACCGTGGTTCTGCTTAACCCCATCTGAAGGGCCAACAGTTTCTGCTTACGTTTGGGATTTCTTTGAATTCGCGCCTTCACAGCTTTTATCACTGCTGGAGTCCTAACAGACCGAGGGCGACCACTTCTTGACCTGTCATCTACACTAGAGTCTTCATTGTATCGTTTGATGGTACGATAAACGAATCTTTTGGTTATATTAAAATTTTTCAGTATGTCAAAAATTTGAATTGGCGCGTAACCGCAACG
>NW_020653749.1:555677-620125 GCF_003589595.1 Hyposmocoma kahamanoa | reverse complement strand
ATACAATTCTAAGACGAACGTATCCTAAGAAAAAGGAAGATATATGCGCAAACTATTCATTTATTTTATTATTAACAATGTTTAGTTTTCTCCGTATATTTCTATATTTGGACTTGTCGATTTGAACCTTTCTTATTTCTCGTTTATATTAATGATCTGCCATTCTTTGTTAAGGATCTTTGCAAAATAGTATTGTTTGCCCGTAGTATCCTTAGTTTTTAAAATAGACAATCATGACCATAATAACGATACCCTATCAAAGATAGTTAGTTGATTTAATGATAATAATTTATTCCTTAGTTGCAAGAAGATAAAAGTGTCTTAAATTTCTATGAAGAAATTATTAATTTATGAAGAGATAAAAACAGTGTTAGGAAACAAAAAAATACTGCACAAATTTAACAAAAACCAGTACAAGAAAACACTGTGGCGAAATGCGGCTTTAACCTTAGTACGAATTGCTAAAGATGATGAAACGAGTATGAAATAATTAATAGACGGAATTGAATACAACCAATCAGAGCCAGATGAAGAAGGACAGGAGACTGTAATAAGGGTCAAAATTGGAAATATCGTTAAATAATAACACTATAAATGCATAGATAAGAAATACGAAAACATAACTTTTTCGATCTTTGTATTAATCACTCAATCAATCAGCCTATTGCAGTCCACTGCTGGACATAAGCCTCCCCAAGTGGACGCCATAGTGCCTGATCACCCGTTTTCCGCATCCAACCACTACCCGCGACCTTCTTCGGATCGTCGGTCTATCTTGCAGGGGGATATCCTACGTTACGTTTGCCGAGACGTGGTCTCTACTCGAGAACCCGTCTACTCCATCGCTCATCGGTTCTGCGACAGATGTGGCCAGCCCACTGCCAATTCAGCTTGCTACATTTCTGGACGATGACCACAACTTTAGTCCGGATAACGTCGTTCCGGACTTTGTCCCTTAACGCGATACCCAGCATTAATAATTATTTATCAATGCTGGGTATCTCGTTATTAATTATTATTGTATTAATAATTACAACAAACTAGTGGAGTAATTTCACAAAAGTAATTAAACATGTGAAACAAACGAGACATTCAATAAAAACTTGTAAATTACAATTATTAAAGCGACATCTATAGTCAGTCACTGGTAGCTGTAAAGGTATCTGGCTGAGTGAAGAAGATTTCTCACAAATGGCTTTACGGTAAAAAAGTCAGCAAATACCAAAACCAAAGATCTATAACAAGCTAGAAAAATTCATAAGGTCCGCTGGTTCGTTCCGTGGCTTAGTTGGCATAGCGTTTAGCACGGTTTGCTGGAAGACGCTGGTTTGAAGCCAGCCGGATCGAAGATATTTTCTCTGTCCGATCTTGCATTCATAATTATTATAAACTAGTTGAGTAAATACAAAAATTGGTGGTGAGATATCTTTTTTTTTTTTATCCTGACATTCAATAAAAACTGAAAAATTACAACATAACTTTTATCAAAATAATATATAAAAAAATAAACCGCAGCGATGGAAATTACAAACAATACAGCAAAGTAATTGATAATAGACGAGGACGGTAGACAGAAATGTTTATGGATCTTACAATTTCACAATTGCATGACAACAACAAGTTTTATCAAGTATGTAGTATGTAAATTAAAAGCTACTTTTCAAAATCTTTCGTCGATGGCTCGAGAAATCGTAGGCTGACCTGTAAAATCTATATATATATCTATACATCTTATAAATATTTCTTTAATAGAACGAACTGATTTGCGCAACACAGCTATAAGAAAGTGTGTTTATGTGTTGTAAAATTGGAAAATGAATTTTGGTAATACATGGCATTACAATAAAATCAGGACAATATCAAATTACTCGCATTCGTTCTTTATAGAGTTCATTTTTGTGTGTGTTGATGATGGTCATACCTGGTTTAACATAAGACAAATGCTTAGTATATTTAGAGGATCTCACAATATAGGCGGAAATTTGATCGATCTTAAGAAAAATCTTATACATGATCTTCGAAAGATTGCGCAAGGTGTGTGCCAGATAACCACACCGATTGCCTGGTCTCCATCTAGGGAATTTCAAAAATGTCCTGGAACAATGTCCAGACAGAACCAGTTTAGAAAAATTCATTTTCCAAATTATTCCTATCGGGAATCGAACTCGGAACCTCCGCATCCTGCGCCTACGATGTAAATCAGCCACTGAGGTCATCAAGTAAAGTTAAAATTAAATCCTGCGAAAAGCACATTTTTGAAAATATACATAATTTAGTTGGATGACGTTATTTCAGATGTCGGTTGCCCGATCTGGAGAAAATTAACCTAGTAGAAAAGTATCTATTTCCAACAGACGAAGTTAAACGACTTGTAGTTTTTGCAATGCACTACATTATATTTACATCCAAATTTGCAGAAAGAGCTTATCATTTTAACAAATCGTAGCAAAAAGTAGCAAAATTTCAAAGTTCATCTGGAAAGAAAACTGCCAAAAGTCATTGGTGTCAAGGTGTGTTTATGATCTTACCGCCACTTCAAGACACAGTTTTTTCCAAACAGAATCATAAATTCATATAAAAATTGACGAATTGGAGCTACGCTATTGGAGCAGTGCTATGTAATGTTGAATTACCTAAAGTTGCCCGAACATAGAAAAATAAGCTCGCGATAATGTGAAGTGCTATAGTAACTAAGATGAACGCCATTTCACGCCTTGATATCGAAGACAGGCACACCGGCGCAAAGCTAAAGGTATTGAATATTCTTTTTCAGACAAAAACCTTTGTGTAGCTTAGTAGTAGAAGGAAAAGAGAGCAGAAAACCCTTCAAAGCTATTAAATATAAGAAAGGCACCAGAATATCAGAAGTTATACATTCAGATGTTATGTCGAATAGGTAATTAATTATTTTTCTAGACGATTTCTCGTACGCTGTAAAGCGGATGCTAAGAAAAAATTTTTAGAGTTTAAAGCTTTTAAGAGGGAAGATACTCACGAAATAAGAAACGACAATGGGGCGAGTATTAAAAAAGGTTGTTCTATGCACAAACACGATGATGTAAAAAGTTGTAGACAAAGTAGTAGATCACGCAACACGAAACGTTGATGATTTGTACAGATTAGACCAGATATCAATTTACCCCGAGCGTGCTATGGTAACTGAGGTAGGGTCTACTTCTGTTACCGTAGCAGGAACGTTGCAAATACTGAGAGATCGGAAATCACACATGCATACATTTAATATAATGAATCCTTTAAGTAGGTTACTACTAGAATAATGCGACACGAGATAAAATATGTTGGATAAAGAGAAAATGCGGCTGCAGATTCAATTATCTCGTCATTAGATTTGGTCACAAAATTTATATGCACGACTACATTTAGGTAACGACGCGCGCGAAACGAAAGAAATTAGATACGGCGACTTCGGATGACACAGTAGCTAGAGATTAACCTGGTCAACCAAAAAAGTCGTAGAAACTAGGTCAAGCTGTGGTAATGATATTAATTGATATAATTTAATGACATAAAGGAGACACAATAAAATTAGTAACGAAGACGATAAAAAAAGTTATGGAAAGAATAAAAACACAATTTTCAAGAATCCAGAGTCCTAATCACAATTGATTCGAGAAGCATTTGTGAGAGAGCTATGTGATTTTTGCGATAAAATAAAAATAGAAGTGGTATACCGTATAACCTGGAATAAAAATTAGTATTTTATGCAATCTTTGCATAATAAGGGTTCTTACAGTCGGGTAACGTGCCGAGTGACCTATGTAATAGGTACGAGAATTAAGATCTAATTATATAATGATTGTATAGAATTTTTTTTATAACATCAAGTGACTAACAGTGAGTAACAGAGCTTTAAATCTCCGTGGCCGAACGGTTACCATGCCAAACTGTCACGCAGAGATCCCAATTTCAATTCTCGGGCCGGGAGAAATATTTATATGTCCTACATTTATTTCTCTCGTGAGTTTGGGTGCAATATGTGGTTGTCTATGTGTGTGTCCATGGCAACCCCGACACAGGGTTTCCCGAGTGCGGGAATATGTTGCGTGTGTGCGTAATTGAAAAAAGAAATTCACCAGCACTCTTACCCTTCTCAAACCGGCAGAAATAGGTAAGGTGGCAGTACTTCCCTGGACCGAACTCTTTCACAAGGCACTACTGCCTACTAAACTACCACAAATATATGTATATAACTTAGAAATTATCAAAGTCATACGTCACATACGGCCTCACCACACAGCTCTTTTTTTTAAAGTAACAAACAAACAATTCTCACGCCATGTCTGTTTAATAATAGGGAAATGCCATTACGTCACATTAAGTGGAATTATGGGGGTCATATGTCAAAGTTTACAAAGAAAACGTGGAAGAAACTGCAGTTATAATGTTAGGAAATAATAGTAATTGAGGTTAATAGATAGGTATGACACCTAATTACATTGTTTTAGTTGTATTTTTTGTTTAGTATTTTTTGCAAGTAAAATAAAATTGGAGCGAGGTTATTTATTTAGGATATTTCACATGGAAAACCCTACTGTGTATTGTAACATTTAAGCTTATAATCCAAGTTCCTAAAGGCCTAATTACACTTAAGGGATATAACAGTGCGTAATAGCAATAATTTGAGATATATATTTTTTTAAATATCACGTAGCAGAACTAACTAATTTAGGCTCCCATTCTCCAGTGAATGGAATCAATATGGTATATGGGGAGCGTTGCAGTCGAGTGCCAGATTTGGGTATTTTCAATAATTCCTTGCCTTTGTTCAGACATTGTGTATAGCAATCGTTATCAGGTTATTTAAATGTAATATAATATAAAATAATATGTTGTAGTATTTATTAAGTAAGCCTATTGATGGAGTAAAATCATATTATAGCTCCTAAACACTAATTAAATTTAGTTTATAGCCGTATGAATCCACTTCTAATTATTTATAATTCCAATTGGTTATTAATCTAATGTGACAAATAATTTATGAATGTGTTACTCCTTAATGGGATGTGTATTAGAAATTAAAATGATTATTTAAGTATTTTCGGAATGTGTAATGCGTATTCTGGGAATGTACCTTATTAAATAAATAAAAAAATATAAAACAATTGTAAATAAACAAAGGGAAATTATTTGAATTTATGCATACGTAAGTATTTGCATATTAAAAGTATACAATACTCGTAATTAATTACAGAAATTAATTCATATTAATGATTAATTAAGTTCCTAGATTTCTTACAGATGGCGTTACGGCAAAAATTGGTTAAGTGAGACGTGGAGCCCCCATCAGGGTTCAGCTCAGTTCCACATAACACCAGCTCTGCCCTCGCAGGGGTTGTAGATCTCGTTCAGTGAAAAGACATGTTAATAACTCAATTTCGCAAAAATATCGATTACGTTGTTTATGATAAAGATGGCAGAAATTAACTCTGAGTCGCTACCAAAACATCTACACCAGAAACAATCTAGAAAAAATCCTTTATCAAATTACTCCTATTGACAATCGACCTGGGACCTCCTCATCTAACGCCCACTGGTTTGCACTGTAAACCACTACCGAGGTCACCGAGGTCGTAAAGCTTTTCGTAAAGAATTAATTTAAAAGATTAAATTCAAATTTAGTACGGCGAGATACGGTTGGATATTTAACGTTACGATTTTATAATATAGCGTTCAATTTATGAATCAATTTGTGACATCTGTGACGGCTTACACTGCTGGTGCAGGATGAGAAGGCCCCGGGTTCGACAGCCGGTAGGACCAATTACGAAACAAATTTTCTAAATTGGTTCTTTTCTAGTTTGGGACTAGGTAATTGATGGAGTTATTTATCAAAACTATGTGCATAAATCTATCCAGATATTTCGCAAATAATACACTTTTTTTGTTTATGTAACAGTTTACATTATTATTGTGTATTTATTTTGTATACCTAACTGCCTTCGTGGCCGAAGTTAAGGTTACCATGCCGGACTGCCATGCAGAGGTCTCTGGTTCGATTCCCGGGCCAGGAGAAATATTTGTAAGCCAATATTTATTTCTCTCGTGAGTTTGGGTGTAATTTGTGGTTGTCTTGTGTGTGTCCATGGCACCCGCGATACAGAGTTTCCCTCACAGACATATATCTAGATACGTCTGTGGTTTCCCTAGTGCGGGACTATGAGTGTGTGCGCGTGTTGTTAACAATTTCAGTTTGTTCTTGTATAATTTGGGAGCAATTTACTTTCATTTTCTTTCTGTATAAACTTGGAACAGCTATTTATTGGTAATAATTGTAAGTCGATTTAAAAAAAATGAAAATTCAGATTTTTTGTGAAATTAATAAACTCCACTAGTATTTTCGACGCGATGGGGCTTGAACCCACGACCATGCTGCACCGTAGTATTGCTTTTGCCAACTGAGCTACGGGTAAAGTTATCTAGTTGTCGAAATTCTCCTATGTGTTTTTGTTAAAGATCTTTGTACTTGGATTTTTTGGCATTCTGAACCGCTGCGCTGGTGACATCTAGTGAGAGATTTTAGAACCTTCTTCACCGCAGCCGATGTCGAATTAGTTTTCTTTCGATTCGTGTTCGTTCCAAATTTAACTGCCTCCGTGGCCGAATGGTTACCATGCCGGACTGCCACGCAGAGGTCCCAGGTTCGATTCCCGGGCCGGCAGAAATATTTGTATGGCCTACAATTATTTCTCTCGTGAGTTTGGGTGTAATTTGTGGTTGTCTATGGTTGTGTCCATGGCACCCGCGACACAGGGTTTCCCTAGTGCGGGGCTATGTTGAGTGTGTGCGTTATTAAAAAAAAAAAAAAAATCTGAGGCTATGTAAACCTAGAAGACTCGAATATCGCTTGTACACCTGGAGATAAAATGATCTCTGTGACATTTCGGACTGTCATTTCTTGGATTAGGAACTGATACGTATTAGAGGCAAACAAGTAGACGAGCCACTTCATGGGAGGTGGTCATTGTGGCCCATGGACTTCGGCAACATCAGAGGAGTTGCCTATATCGCACTTCTATTACAATAGTGTCGTAACTCAAAATACGTGAAATTCAAGATTATACCATTTCTGAACGTAAAATTTGGTTCTGTACACACCAATAAAATTGTCATTCGAATATTGTAAGAAACTATGAAAATATATCTACTTAACGCAGAATGTGACAAACGTTTTGTGAGCTAGTTCTGGATAAAACAGTCCTTACTCAAAAATATGAAATTATTCTTTACTTTTATTTTCAAATATACTTCTAATTGGTAAATAGGAGAGAGGAATGAGTTAATACACTATTGTATTAGTACTGTGATATCTTGCCTAATTTTGAAAGCAATGTTGACACGCTTTTTGAAGAACCCCATGTCATAGCAGAAATATTTCAGAAGGAAAACCGCCATCGGATGACCCATTAAAAATACGATAGAACACACACAAATAGCCATAGTTAGTCTACGGAACTAAGCGACTCCAAATAATCACAAAATTTAGTTACTTCAGTTAAAAATGTCAGTTTAAATAACACAATACAAATTTAATTTAAGAGACCATTTTAATGTTTTTATAATAAGTTATAAGAACATGAAAATAAATAAAACCAACTTACATGGATCTTCCAATATTAAACTTGCAAAAATAACAAAAATAACTTTATATCTCTCACATCACTATCACTTTATTTCGAGCACTAAAGAAACACTATAAGTTCCAAAAAATATTCACTATATTAAAAATAAATAGGTTGAATATTTAAAAATTATAATTCGAACAATAGAATTTTAGAATCCGCGTTGAAACTGCAACGGCCAGTACGAAAATGACAATCCTCAAGCGTTCGCAGAGATATTTATTACAAAACCGCTCTTTTCATAGAAAGTCTGCTTCTATTATAGCTTATAGAACCTTATCGCAGTAAGTTCCATACTTAGTTCGTAGAGTTTACTTTTAAGTTTCTTATAAGTGAATTTAACAAAGTCCTTAAATGTATTTTGCCATCGGGGATGTAAAACGCGTATTATTTAATATTTTAACGAGTTTCCTGTTCTGTTATTGTTACTTTTATGGTACTTATGTTACTTTACACATACTGTTAACATGTGAAAACAAATTTAAATTATTTAAGTACCGATAGTCAACAGCAGGTTAGAATTATACACTTTGGATTTTGGAACTCTTTATTGTCAGTGGTATAAAGTTAAATTTGGATTGAATGTTGAATTTGCCGTACAAATAATAAAATCATAGAAAATATAAAAGATTTTTTGATGAGGAAAAGTTTTTTTAACCCCAGACGTAAAAAAGAGGGGAGTTTATAAGTTAAGCCTTGGTCAGACAGAGACAGAGATGGGTTAAAACCCAATCAACCCGCCAGGGCTTTCACCCAAAGCGCTTTTTAACTCATTTCAGACCAAAACCTTCGGCATCTTCGGCAGAAACGGCAAAAGCGGAATTTAGTATAATTCCATACTTATTACAAATTTGGGCGTTAAAAATCTTTTTTATATGAAACAGGCACCACACAATACCTACCTTGCAATCTCGTGGATTCGTACTACTAATGATGCAAATTACTATTAGACTTTTACGAAGTCGATTCAAGTGCGTACGATGTAACGATTTTTTGTATCGATTTATTTCAATGCGATTTTCAAACGAATAGGTTCAGCAGAAAGGCAGTTCGAATCGTCTAGATCAGGCCCCTGATTTTAACTCAAATGGGATATGTGATGGGCTACCCCATCCGCAATGTCGGGATCGGGAGAGGCAACCAAAATTAAGCTACAGAAAGCAATAAACAATTTTGTAGTATTAAATTAGAAACAAAATTTGATTTTCAACAAATAATTACTAGTAAGTAGTTTTTGCTCTCGATTTCGGGCATTAATGGGTTTTAATCCGATTTAACAGGCGTTAATAAAGCACCGAGTTATAACCCGGGCGCTTCGGGGTGGATCTTTAGCTATGTACGAGTATGTTGACATAATCTGTTCAGATGTTTAGTAGGGTGCTGATGGAACTACAGGCACATTGGTTTGGTAAATTTTATGTTTCAGCGTGACAGGGGCAGTAGCAGCGTCCCCCAGGTCTATGCGATTTAACGTTCTGAGTGTCACTGCAACTGTTAAGTACAGGCATGTTACTTTTTAAATCGGCGTGAACCGATTTTGATGATTTCTTTTTGTTGGAAAGAGGATCATGTACTTAAGAGTTATAACTCTTGTCGGGTCTTGTCGGTGGTTGGAGCCTCTTCCAGTCATCTCTCCTACAAGTCAGCTCCTTGACCTCCTTATACGACACGAAACCGGCCTTTTCCTTTATTTGGTCTATGTAACTGCGCCTAGGTCGACCTCTTCCCCTCTTCCCCTCGATCTCCAAAATGGTCTTAAAGAAGTTGTCATGTCGTATCAAATGTCCAATAATTTTCCCGCGTCTATACTCTCCACCTCTAAGGTTATATATTAGGGGATGAACGAAATGGATGACACGCACTCACCGTTAACCGATTTTAATAAATTGATTTAATTCCACAAAATAATGGCGTCGTTTTTGTGAAAATATTCACTAGTTTTTTTTTATATTTTATTAACTCAAATGATTAAACTCAAAAAACACTTATGAAAAACATAGATAGATATACACTTTATTGCACACACACAGGAACAAAAACAGAGACAGCTTAAAACTAATGTGGGCAAAGGCTGCCTTATCGATAAGAGCGATCTCTTCCAGACAACCTTGAGACATAGGGAAAACTAATCAGAGCGGGATACGTAGTGTGCCAATCGCAAAATTTGAATTTTCCGTAACCGATACAATAAAACTTGGCAAATAATAAATAAATAAATAACGCACACACTCAACATAGCCCCGCACTAGGGAAACCCTGTGTCGCGGGTGCCATGGACACACACATAGACAACCACAAATTACACCCAAACTCACGAGAGAAATAAATGTAGGCCATACAAATATTTCTCCCGGCCCGGGAATCGAACCCGGGGACCTCTGCGTGGCAGTCCGGTATGGTAACCGTTCGGCCACGGAGGCAGTTATATGTAATTAATTATATTATATGTAAATAATATATGTAATTCCACGACCTTTTGAGGTCTCAAGTCTTTTTTTTTAAGGCGGTTGACCAAACATAGAGACATCTCTAGCCGTGGCTGGTAGCTGTAAAGGTATCTAACTGGGTGACGAAATATCGTAGATTTCTCGTAAATGGGGCTACGGCTAAAAAGTCGTTGAAAAACCAAATACAAAGATACGACGCAAGCACATAGAAAAATTCGTGAGGTCCGTTGGCTCGTCCTGTGGCTTAGTTTGTATAGCGTCTGGCACGGTATGCTAGAAGACGTTGGTTTGAATCCGGCCGGATCTAAGGAATTTTTCATTCGATCTTTGTATTAATAATAACAAAACAATTATAACAAAAATTACTCGTCTAATAATAAAGTCACTATATTATTGATGCAGATAGTGACAGTCTATATGTACCATACCTTACGTAGAAGTAGAACTTCTATTTTACCTATGTCCGCTGCCAAGCAGTAATGGGAGCATTATTGTATTTCGGTTTTGAAAGTGAAAGGTACTGGTGAAATTACAGGTACATGGAACTCATCAACTTATATCTCAGGGCGCAGAGGCAGTGTCTCATTAGATCTTGGTGATTTAAAGCTCTGTGTGGCATTGCAACCGCTATGATTATTATTGAGAATATTTTCTGACTTAACTAATTTAAAGTTACAGCTGTAAATTGTCCCCTATTGATAGCAAAATATATTATTGTAATTTTACTAAAATTTGTCATGTTGTCACCGCGCTGACGTGTGATTGGTCGAGAATAAAAATAGACACGTGAGCGGGAATTATTGTCATTGGTTGTGTTGTTACCGCGCTGAAGTATGATTGGATGAGAGCACAATACACACGTGAGCGGGAATAATTCTTATTGGATCACAATGAAAAACTCCACACTTTACCTGTTATCTATACGTTTTGTCTCTCTATTCATGAAAATGAGAATAATTGGATGCAGCGTCATCTTTACATTTGATGATTACGTATTTTTTTTTTGACAGCTCCGAGCATAAGTACTTCAACATTATATCTACTACAGTTGGACGTTTCGGACTATCAAAAAAGAAAGAGATGGCATACAGTTCGTATAGCGTTATTTCTTTTTTTAGCTAGTAATTGACAATAGTGGGAAATTTATTGGTTGACTGTCATGGTACAAATCTTCTTCTTATCGCATCAATATAACTATAGTAATTGTAGCCCAGAACTCAGTCACGCCGACCGCGTCATTAGTAGCTGCCATTAAATCCTTAAGCGGGCAAGTGTTCGGGCGTGCAGGGCACGATATGAGTTGGGCCATCGTTTGAATCGCACCGTACAAACAATCCAGGTTAGAACTATCCGAAAACAACCTGAACAAATTGTCCTCCGATCAACCTGAGACCCGAAGCCTATTTAAAGACTTTCAGATCGGCCATGGCAATTCGTGACCAGGAGGAAGACTCTCAGAAGACGGGACAGATGCGGGACAAAGGTTTCACCTCGCCTGACCCGGCGCAATACTCAGCGGATCCACACATTTGACAAAACTTTTCCGGCTCCTAAGTCTCTGTTGCACTATGAAGTGATCGTGCATAGGGGGATGATATAAATATGAGATAATGGTATAATGAGATGATGGTGTAATGATGGTATAACTGAGCGTGGCGAGGGTTTCAAGGCACGAGACGCAAAACAACTTTGCTGCTTCGCTCGGCACACAACACGACACACAACTTTTCACCTCACAATAGCGAGGAAAATGATAGATGAAAGAAAAACAGTTGAAATAAAAAATTTTCTTCATTTGTTTTTCAATTTAGTTTATAAACAGAAATTGGGCTATCCGATATAGATATAGATTCCATTGTATTCAAATTGTATTTTAACATGTTTCTAGTTAAGACTGATAACCAGTTTTGTAAGCCAAATTAAAAAAAAAGAAATCAGTTTTAATAAACATAATTAGTTATCGTTGTCAATTTAATGTCAACAATGATAAGAATAAAATATACCAACGGATTTATATTACATAAATAATGTACGACAAATCGCATAGTTGTACGTGTCATAATGTTTCCTTTTTATAGAAAGAAAAAGTTAGGTGCGTCACAGTCCATCGTGCAGTTCGAATTCGAAAAACTTTTTCCACGCTATCGTGGAAATAACGCTTATGCGCGAAGGTGCGCAGGTTTCAAATGAGAAAGAAAGCCGTTCAAAGCTAGTGAGGTGAAAATTAAAAAAAAATTCTAAATCATTTGTTTGGGGATAATAAACATTTAGAACTCTTTTCAAGTTGTAATCTGATTAAACTCAATGTCGTTTCATATAATAATATTATTATAAAGGGCTATGTCGTGTCGTCGTAAATAATTTTATGACACTGGTAACACAATCGGTATCAAAATTTTTTTTGTGCCGTCATTTTCATGTCATAAATGTCATTCGTGCTTTGTTTCGCGAATTCGAATGTTTTCGTGTCTCCGTAGTATTTTGTTTATTGTTAATATTTTATAATAGCTGTATTAAATTGTAGAAAATGAGAACCTCCTCCTTTTTCAATTTCGATAAAAATATAAGGTTTGACAACGACACCCTTTGACAACGACATTTCGTGACATTTCTTTGTTTACATTTTGGGCATTATGATTCATACCATAATATCAAATTAACGTCAGAATATTCCCCAACTAAAACTTATTATGTACTTCAACTTAAATTAATAAAAATTGATTATAAATCATGAATGTCTCATTTTTTATTAAGTCAGAATAAAATATTTTGGTATTACAATCTTTGGTTTCGATATCAACACTTAAAATCCTTACAATTCACTTAAATGCAACGCATATCCGAAGATACACTTAACACGTTACAATACAGAGTCATTAAAATTCCTCTGAACAACTGGCATAACAACTCCATATGGTCCAAAATCGTTAGGAACATCTACTGGCACCTCATGACTCGTTTCTGGCGGGGAGAGTCCCCGTCGCGGCAGCGCGAATCGCAGCTTGTCCCAGAACCACGGATCACTAGTCTCCAAGTACGTGTTGGTTCGGAGATAGTTCTTTAGCTCAGGGTCCAGATGCTCCTCCTTCACAATATCATCCAAAACCACAACTATCAACCTCGCCCGGCCCTCGTTCAGCATACTCGCGTGCGCCATGCGGAACTCCAGCATCCCCCACACGGATTTTATGAAATTCCTCGACAGAATTATCAACGTACGCCGCGAGATTTCTATCGACACCGAAATTTGCTTCGGGATCCACTCGCCAATGATCCAATCACGATTGTGAATACAAGTTTTATAGTGTTCCTTTTCTAGCTCCGGCAGAAACTTTTTTAAGACGTAATCCTCATCGTCGTGAGAGAAAGAGATGAAAACGTCAAATGGACGATTCGCGTCGAGCTTCTCTTCCTTCAAGCAACAGAGACACAAACCTCTTGCATACAAGAAGATCTTAATGGCTTTTCCATATCGGAAATATACAGCAATAGCTAAGACTATCAAGCCTATCATAGCGAGTAAGACTGGCAGTAACATCCTGATAAGTATCGACTGTGGTTGACTCTCAAGGACACAGAGCGTGGAAACAGTAACGTTGCTTATTAAGTTTCCATCTTCTTTGCAGACGAGTTCGTTGTAGTCGTCCACCTGAAAGAAAGCACGTTCGTAGATTTCAAATATTATGTATATTGCTCATTTTGCCTTATATTGCCAGTTCTAAATCTTTAAACCCCAGAAGATAGGTGACGACGAGCTCAAATACTTAGGAGAGACGAGTGCCCAATTAGGTATTGATTGGTGGTTACAATGGAGTCTTGATCCGATTGTGTTAATGCGGTTGTGGTGTTGCGAATTGTTACAGTTTAGAAAACTAACATGTAAATACCTGTACATATTTAGGTTTATATTTTATTGGTTGAAAGTAATTGAAGGAAAATATTTACCTGATCTTTATGTTCATTCAAGATAGTAAGAAAAGCCTGGTTCTGGCAGTCACACACGATGCTGTTACCAGCTAGCTTGATATGTCTCTTTTTTGATGAGAACAATGCAGTTGCTGTTTCGTTGTCGATGTAAGAAAGGCGATTAAAACTTAAGTCAAGGAACTGGAATCAAACAACAGATTGAAAAAAAAAACTCCGAAAGAGGGCTTAGGCCTAGAAACTAGAATCAAACAAAAATAAATCTATATCGTCGTAGTAAAACATCATATTTTTTTTACTCTATTTATTTAGGGGCTTTGATCGTTATAGAACATGTCAGCCCCATTAGAAAAACGCTACTTCAGGAAAACATTTAGTAAAATCCAGACAGATTAATGAAAATACTACCTAACAAAAAAACAGTATACAAAATCTCCGCGACACTACATGCTGGCTCCGACTAAACAGATTGAAACCATTAAAAATTAACCCAACATTAAATATCCGGAAACCAGCCTGTGCAAATAACCAAGCCCTCATAGGTTCCGTCCGAATACACTCCATGAGCCAATGATGTACATCCTCAGGAATCCCACACACTTCGCAATTCGGTGAGTTCACCCTCCTCATCAGTTACAAAAATTTGTTTAATGGAACGTGTCTGAATCCAAGCCTATGCGCGCTGACAATTTGACCCCCGCTTAAGTTAACATGGTCAAACCAAGGGACACGAGGAGGCTCACTCTGTATAGTCTTGTACCAGAACATCATGTCATACAATAAAAAAAAATATTGAATTAAATAATTGGTTAATTATGAGTTAGAAATAATTATTTGACAGAATACGAACCCTAAGCTTTTCGGGCAGATCGTTGGCGGTGAAGTTCTTAATATGGTTACCCTGTAGATGTAGTTCACGCAAACTCAATTCTCGTGGTTGAGTCGTGATTTCGTTCTGTATATAAAAAATTAAAATTATAGAAACATTTACGTGTATATTAAATAATTAGCCTTTTAACAAATTTCTTTATTTATCGGTATAAAGCCACTATTCTATTGGAAGAAGTTATTCTCAGGGAAGGTGTATAATGCTAAAGCCATAGCCCTGGTTGTGAATTTGAATTTAATTTCGTCAGGAGGTGACAATTTCATCTGATTGTGATACGAAAAGATTAAGTACCTGTTGTAATTGCTTGTAGTCAGCATGCTCAAACGAGACTTTTTCAATGGCGTTGTGGTTTAAACGAAGTTTTAGTTGACTGCTGTTGAATCTCGGTAATCCTGTAAACTGCCGGAAGAATATTGTTCAGATGGATTATCCAGAATATTAATGACAAACGTGAGCGACGTATACAAAAGAGCTGAGACAAGTCTTCTATCCATGATTCTATCAACCATTTCACAAGAGTTTCCTAAAAATATGTACAAATTTTCAAAGTCCTTTAAAAGAATACTTACATCTAATGTGCTAATGTTGCAACTTGACAAGTCAAGAATTAAAAGTGATAGGGCTTGTAAGTTTTGAAAACATAATGTAGTAGTTGCAGTACGGGTCGCCACTAGTCTTCTTAAATTAGGCATCCATATATCCCAAATGTTTTCATCTAACGGTTGTGCTGAAATAATAACTAGATTAAATAAATCAATACGTTAAGTTTAAAAAGTAAGTTTTAAGACCGTATTTAACCTATCAGGGTTTTTAACGCATACGTCATCAACAGAGTGGTCCGCACGCTTATCAGGGTAAAGGGGAGTCTCATGGGCTGGTAACTTCCTTGCACTGATATTATAGAGGTGAGCATATTTTGGACGTTTTTCGAAATTCAATTTCATTGATATAATTTAACTTTTCTTATAAACATCTTTTCACGATTACAGTACAAAAATGAAATACATAGAAGACTTAAGTACTTTTTAAGAATTAAGACAAAAATTGCACTCATCCAGAGCATTCTATAACCGACACTGGACTAAACGTATGTTTGTTGTCCGGATTTGATAGTCTCCCAGTTTAATTGGATGGTTAAAGTGGAGATTTGTAATTAGCACTTGCACCTGTTACTTAACTTATATTGTTAGAAATTTTCTGTAAATCTTCCAAATATAAATAAAAAAATAAATTGAAAAGCTCCAAAATTTGTGTTTAAGACTTATCTTCAGACTTCGTAATTTTGGCCATGTCTCCTAATTTAAAAAATGAAAAGGCTTTACACACTTTTCCTTCTTCAATTTACTTTGTTCTATTTCTTTACGCCTCTTTGTCTTAAATAACGTTTTATTTTTGGTGCTCTAATGCACTATGAGTGTAACACTAAACATGCCAAACCTCATGTCTCAGATTTTAACTTCTACTGGTTTACTATATTTGCTATCCGGCTATGAAATTATGTCCCTGAACCTTTTATTAAACCTTTATTCGACAATCTCCTTCTCTTAATTCCTTCAAAAGAAATGTTTAAGGAACATTCCTTAACTTCTAAGTCTGTTTTTTTCTCCATTCTCTTCATGTATTTACTTTTTGCATAATGTTATAATCTTGTTAGGTTTATTTATTTATTATTATTTTATTTTCCCATAAAAATATATTAGTAAATATTTTTATTGTACTCATGCATTATTATCTCTCTATATGTATACATCCTAATGTATGTATTTATGATTATTTTGATATTTCTATTATTAATATGTAGTGTACTTATTTAAAACACTTCCATTAGAATATATTCTTTGGTGGATGGAAAGTTCCCCCTTACCAGCACTTAAATTGATATCCTCTGGTTGCCTAAAAGAATTGCTACTTAGCAGTAAGGCCGCCTGTTGTAAACTCTGTGATTCTTACATTACTGTTCTGTGTTATCATTGTAATTTTTTAAGTGCAATAAAGAATCATTTATTCATTCATTAAAAGACTCACCCGTACAGAGGTCCAATCTAGGATTATTGGATAAAGTAGCGTTTGTGAGAAGCCGTACGTGTAATAACATAGGACGTATATGAGCAGGGTTCCACAAATCGTTGTCAGAGAAATCTATGTCAGCTACTAGCGGAAGACCTTTTTTTCTGAAAACATACTTCTCTTTGTCAAGACCTAATTATTAGTCTAGTCGGTAAGTAAAACCATGTTACTGGTTTGATCTTTGATACCATGTTTAATTTTATGTATGCAAGAGCAAATTACTTTCCAGCTTGCGAGGATATTTATAATACAAAAAATATCTTACATTACAATACGATATATTCTGGATTTATGAATCTTGATACTTTCCAAGTACAATGCGTTGGTAATGGAAATTTCAATTTCAAACATGTTTATTGGCAGTTTAGTGATTTCAAGTTTACGAAGACTGGTAGCGTTGGTTAACTGGAATTTTAGAATGAAGTTAGTACATATACAATAAATAAACGTATGCATATACAAAACGGTGTTTACAATGCTAAGATGAAAGAGCCTTTGATTGAAATTACTGATATACACAGGTAATGATCAATTCTGAAAATATTGTTCAGTTACGTAGTTATTATTAGAGTCACGATAGGACTAAGAACAAAGAAGGTGATTCCAAATCAGTTGTAACTTTCCAGATTACAACTAGGTATTAACTAGCATATGAAGGGGTTCGTCAAGACTATTGAAAAGAAACTGTCCGAATAAGGTTACCAATGTAGAGATATACAACAAAAAATATTGCAGACTTGAGAACTTCCATTATTTAAAGTATATATAAATATAATATAACTAACCACTCGGAAAATAGTATCAACAGATGGAGTACGTAACACAAGTTGAGTTAGATTATAGCAGGTGGAAAGCCAGCCCTTTTCCACGTTGAAGCCGTGTACATTCCAGTTAATGAGAGTTAGTTGTCGGAGATGGCTGCAGCCGCCAAGTGCGTTGCGTGATTTGCCACTATCCAGGGTCATCTGTAATGATAGTAAAACTCAAACCTATCTATTTCTTTTCTGTCAATTGCCATTGCTTGCAGGCGTTCCAAGGCTATTAGATGCAGCTTTACCCGCTCACGCGATACATGCAGCCGTAGACGCATATTACACCTAGAGGTGCCGGTGACGATTTTATACCGATTTATCGGATATCGAAGTTATAATAGGTAAAAGAACTAATATTAATTGCTATTTCGGTAACTACTCTAGCAAACCATAAAGTTTTTAATGCCTGCGTCTGTCATTTAAAAAAAATAAACAACTTCAAAAATACGTCACGACAATCGTGTGTGTTATTGTTTGGGCTGGTGATTTCGGTGTTTATTTATTGAAAACATACCGTAAGTAGCGTTTTTTAAGTTTGCCCTGAATATAAATGTTTATAAACTATACTTTAAGGAGTAATTTCATGGTAAACGTTAGAACCACTCAAACGGAATATTATCATATTTATCCAAGTACACCAAACATTTTTAAGTGCAGGATTTGCGGTGTGTTACTGCATTTTATTTGAGATTATTTTGATGGTAGTACGGAGGGTATTTATTTAGCAATGCAGAATAATAATTTTTATTTATAAAAACTTGTATTTAAACTGAATCCTTTTCTAATTTGCGAAACCAAATAGCTGCCATTTTACAGTAGGAGGAGCGCATAGCCTGAGCGGCTAAACTTCTTTCTAGACACGTGGTCCTAAAATAGAAACCCCGTTCGAAAGTATGGCACCAACATTGTTATTTATCTTATAATAATTAACAATACTTCGCAACTTACAGTTTCCAGTACAGAGTTGTTTGGTAAGGTTGGCAGCAAAGCGCCGATCAAGTAAAACTCTTTTAGTGTCGAAGTATAATTGACAACGTCGTCTGGCACCCGAGATTGCATCAGGGTATTTTCTATGTAACTGCAAAACAACATTAAGGGTTACATTGTCTGAGCAGTTTAAATAAAAATATGACAAACTCGGTCTTATGTCGACCTTAAAGGAATACAGGAAGTTGGTAACAACATCACTATAGGCGATTAAAGTAACTGTAGATACTCCTAGCAGGTTGATGAAAGGGTACAGATCGTACTAAATGCTTTTCGTCTACGTTCATTAAGCGAACAGATAAAGAATGAAACTCTTTGCCGGCTTTTGTATACCCACAACTTGATTCTTTGAGGTCAGAGTAAACGCGATCTTTAGATCCAACGTCTACCAGAGTCTGTCACATCTTTACTTTTCTCAGGTAAGAAAGTACAGTGAAATAAATTCAGTTGAAAGCATGCCAAGAGGCTTATAGGTGAAGTCTCCGAATTCCGAGTCACCTTCCCCATCATTGCCAGACGTAGACTAGGGTTCACGGCAATGTTGTGTATATTCCAAGGATCCGCACGAAGCATTTTGCTTCCATATTTAATGGCAAACGGCTTTGTCACTCCACTGAATTCCCTGACTGTTGAGTAGAAATAGCAAATAACATTCCTATACAAGTTCTTCGTACCTTAATTCAAGATTAGAGATCCTAAGTCCACTGAAGAAAGAAGCTTGCAATGGCGGAGACGCAAAAAGTTCTGACAACACCAGTTTAGGTAAGTAGTCCACATCCACGTTCAGACTCTTTAATATTTCTGCGTACGTTTGGTTTGGATAGATGCATGCTCTGATCTGCACTTTCTGCAAGCGAATTACTTTTTACTCTATGTTTGTAATTATACAGAAAGGTGGTTTATTTTTTGAAAGTATCCTTAATATTTGCCTAATTATTACTTAACTGGGTCCTGGCCAATACCAGCGTTGTGGGCTACCGCGGCGTTTATGTCGAGTCACCGCCTTTCGCTGTCGAGACTTCCAAAACGCCTACCTTTTTAATCGACTTCAAAAAAGGAGGAGGTTTCCAATTCGATTATGTTACGGGATTAATATGGCATTTGTGAACCGATTTTGTTGATGATTTTTTGTTGAAAAGAGGCTCCTACCTACCTCAGTATTGGTCCCATTTGAAATATTCCACCTCTAAGGGTGACAAGCTAGGGGAAGCCGGTTTCGCGCACTTTCCGTTAATAGATTCCAATAAAACTTGACAAATAGATGTTATTCCAATAAACAGACTTTTGACGTTGGTTTTTTAAAAAAAAAAGTTATCCTTTTGTAATTTTATAGTTATTGTTTAGGTTTACTTGTTTTAGGCCAAACGGATCTGTCTTAACCTATTTTCGAGTGAAAATTCAGATATGCTAACCTACCGGTAATTTTGTGGGCTTTTCAAAGTACGGAAATTTGATCTCTTCCAAACTATTGTATATGTCGTTTGCACGATTGTGACATGAAAATGTGGTGCTATTCGTCGCTTCGATCATCGTTAAGACGCCTTCACGTCCTGAAAAAACAAAAAAGTGACATTTTACGTAGTTGAGATAATTACAGTGCTTCTATTTTCTCAACGTCTCTCACGAATATTAATTTCCGTGCCCATTAATAATTAGATTTAAAATCTATAACCATTTGAATGTTGAACAACGTACTTATTGTTGCTGTGTTTTGATTTTCGTGTGAACTATTAAATGCTCTATAGACCAGTGAAACTGTATCCCTATTTTTAATAACATTTGCTCCATGTCAGTGCCAATGTTGTGCCAAAGTTGACGACCTCGGTGGCCGAGCGGTTAGTGACCCTGACTGCTATGCTAGAGGTGGCAAATATTTGTATGATGAATACAAATGTTTGTACTCAAGTCATGGATGTATTATTTCGTATTTATGTATGTATTTAAGTAATTATAAGTATGTATATCCGTTGTCTAGTACTCATAAGTACAAGCATTTAGTTGCTTAGTTTGGGACTAGGTCAATTGGTGTGAAATTGTCCCCAGATATTTATTTATTTATTTTATTTATTTAATAAGCAATGTAACAAAACCATAAAGTAAATAAAGTGTGCTATGCTTCTTTACATAACTAAAAATGAATATAGGAAATGAAAATATTTTTCCGGATTTAAATCGCGTATATTTGTTTTTTCAAACAAACCGACGTTTCGGGCCCTTTACAGGTCCCATGGTCACGGTTGACTGAGTTGGTACAGTCTTCAACCAGTTATGTCTAATATTGATGCATATAAGTGGTGGCTCCACATAACTGGGTGAAGACTGTACCACCTCAGTCAACCGTGATTATGGGAACTGTAAAGGGCCCGAAACGTCGGTTTGTTTGAAAAAACAAATATAAGCGATTTAAATCCGGAAAAATAGTTTCATTTCCTATGTGTAACAATCACGAAAACCTAAGAACTCGATAAAAACGAATATTTTTCCGGTTAGAAAAAATTTCAGTTCAGTCCGTATCTGAACGCATTACTTCATCTGACATAACTACGTTAGTCTGTTAGCCATCGATGCAATAATCCGGCTTCTTGTAAAAAAACATAAGTACACGCTGTAAGTTACCTGTCGTATCTATGACTTTAGCGGCTTTCACCTCATTGTAAAATAGTAAATTTAGACGCTCTAGTGACCGCCTACCATGGTTATGTAGCATCCAACCTTAGGTATGGAATATTTTTTGGGGAAATGCACCACACATTGAACGCATATTCAAAGCCCAAAAGAGATGTATTCGGGCTATATGCGACTTGAAAAAAACAGATAGCTGTCAACCACATTTTAAAAATTTGAAAATACTGACTCTACCATGCTTATATATATTTGAAATTTCACTTTTCGTAAAGCGTCATCTTCATTTATTTGAATTCGTCACACGAGCCCGCCGTTCTCATCAACTGAAAAGTAGATCATGTAAAACTGCTCTACTTCAAAAGAGTGTAATAGTAATGGCTACGAAGGTTTATAACAAACTTCCACTTGAAATTAGGAATTGCAACGATTGTGCAGAATTTAAGAAATTATTATTTAATTACCTAAATGATTGGACATTCTATAACATTGAAGATTTCTTATAAAATTTACATTTCATATTATTAAATTTGTTATTGATTATTTTACTATTGTTATTATGTTTCATTAGTAATAGGTTGCATTAATTGGACTGCATGATTATAATATTATTACAAATTATTGCATGAGAATTACTAAAACTAAGAAAACTTTGTATGCCATAAGGCGGATCACAGTGATTCAAAATTCATTCTTGTAACAACTTTATAACCTGCGTATCACAAAGTAATAAATGATTTGATTTGATTTGTATAATAAATAAAAAATGTAAGTAATGGCAAATCTATATACTTCCAAGTCGATTGTAAGCGTCCGGTCTTTACCAAAGGCAAAGGGCAACTAAATAAAACCCGACGAAATCCGAAACACGAAGTTTGCCAAGAGATTTTGAGTTATTAGAAGCACTGTACATAAACAAGCCCCCATATTTGCGTACATTATTATATTGTTACGTCTTTCACAAAACGCCGTTTTGTATCGGGTATTTTTTTAAATTTATTTTAACTTGTAATTTTCAAGCTTTTATTGATTATCACAATGTTTTAGGTAGTTGTTTTTTTTTGTGAAATTGCTCCACTAGTTTGTTATAATTATTAATAACAAAGATCGAACACTTCCTTCGATCCGGCCGGATTCGAACCGACGTCTTCTAGCAAACCGTGCCAGACGCTATGCCAACTAAGCACGGAACGAACCAGCGGACTTCACGAATTTTTCTATGTACTTGTTGGTCGTGTCTTTGAAATTGAACTTTCTGAACTATGTTATAAGAGAGCAAGGAAAATGCTGTGGTATCTGCCTACCCCGATAGGAAAAGGATATCAAGTATATGCTTAAAAAAACTTACGTTTGTCGACAATGTAAATACAATGAGGTTTTCCAAAAGTCATAGTAAAAGTAAGGCGTTCCCCTATAACGGTGTCCCCATAACTGGTAGTGTACTGTAACATGGCACCAGTGTAGAGCCAGCTTAATGTTATCAGGAAAAGGGCGAATTCCATCTGACACAAACAGGAAATAAATAAGTAAATGAGTTTAATAAAAAGGATTATCAATCAATTCAAATACATGAATCCGGTTTCGGTTTCCGTTAACCGATTTCAATAAAACTAGGTAAATAGATTTAATTCCAATAAAAAAGCCGATAAGTCAAAGTCAAAGAATCATATTCCATAGTTAAATAAAAAATTTACACTTGAAAACGTCACATTTAAGCTACTGCTCGTTCACTACGCTGACCTCCCTGAGAAGAACGAGCAAGAAACTCTAGGGATTGCTCTTTTCAAATAAACTTAAATGCAATGGAACACACTTTGAATCACATTTGTGCGGAATCTAGAGCCATGTCACCTTTCCATACATCTTTATCTAACACGTAGTCTTCAATTTTGTAATATGACTTTTCAATCAAAATATTTTTAGCATAAGAACTGATAATCTTAATATATGCTCCGGAACCTTATTGTAAAAACGTATACAGTTCCCCATAAAAGATTCGTTTACCTTGGCTAAACGAAATCGTGGTACCATGAGTTTAGACTCAACTCTAAGGTGATAAACATGTTTGCCAAATATATCAAATATGCACATACGAATAGCAATGTGGAGTGCAAAGGTGCTGGTGAAACTACAAGCACGTGGGACTTGTCAACTTGTATATTGTGTGAGGCATAGTGCCAGCGTCACTCAGATCTTTACGATTTAAAGCTCTGAGTAGCACTGCAGCTATTATGGACAGGCGTAGTCCGTCACTTGATCTTATTAAAAATATTGCTTACCTTCGGAAATTCCTCTTTTTTCGATTTTCCTCAAGAAAGGTCAACTATTATAGTCTCTATAGTGAGTATCCTAACACACAAAATCGCACTTATTTATTTAAATTAAATAAAACTTAACAATGTATCTTTCTTATATAATGAAATTTCTTATACAAAGCTTTAGGTAGCTTTAGCTTACTAGAAACTAGCTTAGAAACTCGCGAAAACGCGAGTGCAATGCAAACAAGGACCCAATAAGGACTTATATAGAAAAAGACATTATTTGTATTAGCAAAAGGACTAAATAGTATTGACAAAACTTTACTTGCCGTACATGTTTTGATTCAATTTGAATTTTTATTCTATTTAGTGATAAACATATTTAATAGTACCACGTCTTGCACAGTGAAACTACACTTATTTAGTTGCTACCAACCTCCTGCGTTTACGCAAATAAAGTTATTAATAATAAAAAACACAAATCTTTACGTTTCTTTTGAAAACAATTGTTCTAACTATATTTACTATAATGTATTATTTTAACTAGAAGCGAAACCTCACTGTCCGGTTGCGGATAAACAACTAAGAAACGACCTTCTGATGACTAGTTTTATGTATTATACATGCTTTATTTGTATAGTAGGTATAATGAATAGGTGTGTGGTAGACGCTTCTTGCTACCTTTTGACGTAGTATGCTTATGACGTACTATATTTTAGTAGGACTAGAGCTCCTTGAGAAAGAGTTCATCTAGGGTAGTACTGCCACCTGACCTATTTCTGCCGCCAAACAGTAATGTCAGCATTAATATGTTCCGGTTTTGAAGGGTGCTGGTGAAATTTCAGGCACATGGGACTTGGCGGTGTCCGTCAGATCTTTGCGATTTAAAGCTTTGAGTTGCACTGCAACTGTTATGGATAGGCGTGTAACGTACCATCAGACGCACGACTAGTTCGTTCCGTCACATAATAATGTAGAAAAAAAATAGGTGGGGGATTTCAGATACCAAGTCGAACTAGTCGTGAGCTGTTGCTGTGTCCTTCAGAGAAAGGATTAAATCGCAAAGATCTGAGGTTTACTGCACCTGTTGCCCTGAGACATAAGTTGACAAGTTTCATGTGGTTGTGATTTCAGCACTCACTGCTCCTGCGCAGAAATGCGTAAGGTGACAGTAATTTCTCTGGACGAACTCTTTCTACTGCTACCATTGACTTAGTTACTAATATGTATTTAAATACTTTAGACATTTAAAAAGTAAACATAAGACAATCTAACCTTTGAGAATGTTTAGAAAATAAAGAAGAAATTTTATACGCATTGATGATGAAATGTGTCCTTCTTTCTTTTTCTATGTCCACACTAAGAAGGTCACACACGCGGTCATGGTCGAGGTACAAATCTTCTCGTGCTACAAATATCGAAAGAAATATCTTCTGCGACTTGATTAACTAATTTTGTTTTGGTTTAACATTTCATCTCCTTGGATTCAATCGACAAGGGTGCCTATAAGCTTCTTGGCTTATAGGCGACTCGGTAATTAGTAGAGGCGAAGCTGTGGAGCCTTGAACACCACCTGCTTATCGATACATGCTGTGTCGTCGACCTCATCGTCGCTTTCCATCAGGTGAGATGGAGGTCAAATGCGCACTTATTTTATATATAAAAAGGCCTCGATGAAAGACCTCTTTGTTTTAAATAACTGATATACACAGGTCAACTCTGAAAATACTGTTCAGTTTTTTTATAAAAAAAAATCCAATGGTGTAAATCCAATGAAAATAAAATGTTATAGAAACATCAGAGAATCTCTTCAATAGGGCTCATAAGATTTGTTTTGACGATGATTTGTCGGTTTTTTTTTACAAAAAAGTTATTCGTCTGAAACTAAAATTGTTGGTAATCGCTACATTGGTGAATGGTGTAATCAAATCATCGCTTGTCTTCAAAAAGGTAAAGTCCCAAACCCAGATTCATCTTTATAATAATTAAGTCTCATGATCATGATAAACTTACTGTTTTTTTGTTATTTTTTAATGCTAATAATATATATATTGTATTGGCTATTTGGCAAATGCTCTGCGCTATCTGTGTGCAATAAAATATTATTATATACATAGGTCCTTATGCCAAAATAAAATACTGAGGACAATAGTGGGTGATCCTTGGTAGATACGAAATGCGGATCTGCATCGCGATTTGAATATACGCCGAAGCTCACGTACATAGACTTCATCATCACGTGAACATAGAGGCTATACAGCTACTTGACAATACAAATATAGTGCGTAGACTGCAAAGAACTAAACCTTTGAATTGTTTTAGTGTAGTTATTTTAGTGAATAAAATAAATATTAGTAACATTTTTTTAATAAGACTATAAACACAAGAACGAAGTGTTTTCCCCTTAACTAATTTAAAAGATATTTTGTCAATGGACAATTTCTTTAGTTGCTTTTGTTTTAGGAAATTGTGTTAAATTGAAATTGCTTATTAGTTTTGTAAAATGGCTACATTGTAATTAGTTATAAGGTTTTGTTTTGCTTTATAACAAATAAAAAAAATTATATAATACTCCATCAGACTAAATCTTTTTGTTACAGTTTTTTTTGTCAGTTTAGTTTTATATCCAAGTTCCAAATTTAAATATACTAGTTTTCGGCGCCATTGAACAAAGTCAAAATGGCGGGTTTATGTAGTTGCAATTTTTATAGATATAAAATTAAGCATAGTTTGTTACGTATTTAAGCTGATGATTATGTAACCAATGCTAAATAAATAAATATTAATTTGGCGCCATTTTTATGTTGTTTGCCATTGTTTTTCTGTGTTTTATTTTCGTGCATGTTGTTTTTAGTCCTTTACGTTTATGAAATAAAGTGTTAGTTTATTTATTGTGGTCTTGCTCACTACTTTTTAGCACAGTGTTTCTTGATTTATATAATTATGACAAGTTATAATAATAATAAAGTATTATGTTTCAGAATCTTTTCCATAGTAATAAGTTCTTTTAGAACTAGAGTTAGTAGGTTTGACAATAAAATACAAACGAAAAGTATGTACTGGTATGTAGTTGCATCTAATGCTGTAACATTGGGGAGTCCCACAGGTCAATCCATCAATCGAATAATTCATTGTATGCGTAGATACGTCAAGAAGGTCTTAAAATAAGGACTAGGAAAACCCTGTGTCGCGGGTCCCATGGACACATACATAGAACATCACAAGTTACACCCAAACTCAAGAAATAAATAAATGTAGGCCATACAAATATTTCTCGCGGCCCGAGAATCGAACCCGGGACCTCTGCGTGGTAACCGTTCGGCCACAGAAGCAGTTGCATCAGATACTTTGGTATCAGTAGAGTAAGGAGACATTGTTGTATTAGTACGTATTGCCAATTTTATGGCATACAATTTACTTAATGTTATTAATATAATAATAATAATAATAATTAATATATATAATAAATTTAATAAAAATTCATATTGTTACAATAAAATTATTTGTAAAACAACGTAGCGTAAATTGGAATGTTTCTTTGTAAAATTAAAAATAAGGTATTTAATTAATAACTTTTGAAAATATAGTGAAAAACTAGGGTGGTTTGCATTAATATTGGACATAACTGGTTGATGACTGTACCACCTCAGTCAACCGTGACCATGGGACCTGTAAAGGGCCCGAAATGTTGGTTTGTTTGAAAAAACAAATATACGCGATTTAAATCCGGAAAAATAGTTTCATTTCCAATAAAAATTTTTATATTAAAGATAAGTGCGCTTTTGACCTTATGGAAAGTGACGATGAGGTCGAGGCTGTAGCATGCACATCTAAATAATGCCTATGCATACCTAAATATGCGTGTCATTTATTTTTTTTATTTAATACCAAATGACGAGACGAAAAGGTTGCCTGATAACGTAAAGATAATGCGCAACATAAGTTGACAAGGACGATGTGCCTATAATTTCACCAGCCCCCTTTACCCATCGGAACCGGATTACAGTATTTCTCACGTTACTGCTTGGTGGTAAGGTAGGGTACGGTAAGGTAAAGTAGGTAAGGTAGCAGTAAATCCCTGGGCGAACACTTTTACAAGTAGCTCTATTGCTACTAATAATGGAAAGTAACAACAATTATTTTAAGTAAATACATATATGTTAGGTTATAGGTTATCTAGTAGCGATTCTTATCTTGTTGTAATAATTACAATAATTGCTTAATTCGACAATTTGTTTTACTACATATATTTTCCTTATAATTAAAATTACTATATTTATATAATAATAATATTAACGTTTTGGTTTTCCCAGTTGTAACATAATATAAACAGTGTAAGTTGACGGGTCATTTTGATAGTGTCTGTCGCACATTTGTAGTAAATACGTAGTAAATATATGGTTAATTATTAATTATATAATGTCTAATCCGTTTAACGAGTCTCTAAAGAGATCAGTCTGTATCGTTGATACCCTGGGTTCCGTATTAGCATACAAAAAAAAATTAGGGTCGCATGAGATGTAGTAAAAGATCGAATTTAGGCAGGCCCACGTAACACAAACGTAACGTACTAAAAAAACATACCTCAAAAGTTCGTAGAATTACACCTATTTGCTAAGTTTATTGAAATCGGTTACCGGAAAGAGCGCGAAACCGGATTCATACCCTAATTTGCGAACCTTAGAGGTGGTACCCTCTTTCCAACAAAAAAAGAATCGTCAAAATCCGTAGTTATCGCGTAATATACATACAAAACAAAATACTATATAGAACCTAATCATGATCGTGAACGTATTATATATTTATAATGTTCCACTTCACTGTCTTTTCTAAAGAGGGCTTAGGAGTTATTCCCCCGTGTTTGCTCACGTCGGGTTTGGGGCCTCGCACGTTGTCCAGGGGCTGGGAACTTTTCTTTTTATGAATTATAATTGCGCATGTAACCTCCATCTCACCTGATGGAAAGTGACGATGAGGTCGACGATGGAGAATGCACACCTAAATAATGCCTATTCACTCTCGCCTTGAAAAGGCCCAAGTTATAACGTTCAGGGAACAAGTCTGCAGGCAGGGAATTCCACTCCATAGCAGTTCGCCATACAAATATGAAAGCGTAACTCTTTGTGCGAATCTTTGGAATATCCACAACATAGGGGTGGAACCCAAGCCTACGCCTAGTCCCCCGATGATGGAAAGGGGAAAGCGGAATTAAATCGTGTAATTCCATCGCGCACTCTCCGTGATATATCCTGTAAAATACCGATAAGCAGGCAACTTTACGGCGGTGATCAAGGTTCAGCAGCTTTGCCTCTACTAATTCCGAGTCACCTATAAGCCTCTCGACACGGCTGTCAATTCAATCCAAAGCGGCCAGTTGATATGTAGCAGACCATTCCAAAGGTGGCAGCAGTACTCCATACACGACTGAACTTATGCTTGGTACAGCTGAAGCAACTGTTCCTGTGTAACGTAACGCCTCACCCTGGAAAGGATCCCAAGCTTCCTTGCTGCATTTTTGGCCACGGATTCAATGTATCTGCCGAAGTTCAAATTGGACGACAGGTCCATTCCAAGTAGCTTGAAACAGTCGGCTATCGGTATGGATATATCACGAAAAGTCGGAGTCAGCTCAAAGGGACTCCGTTTTGTGGAGAATAGACACGCCTGCATTTTGGTAGCGTTAAATTTGACAAGATTGGCATTGCCCCAGTCGGAGACTGCCTGGAGTGCAAATCTAAACGGCTAACTATGGACTCTCGACAAGACTGGATTTCCTCTCTACTGACCCTTGCACTTTTTTCGACGTGCAGGCTTTATCACAATATTTCCTTTAATAAGAGATATTGCTATTGTAAGATTTTAGTGGGAATATAGGTCCTTGTGAACCTTGTGAACCTTATCTATTTTTTCCGCCAATCAGTAATGAAAGCAGTACGGCGTTCTGGTTTTGAAGGGCAAGCGAGCTGGTGAAATTATAGGCACATAACTTGTCAACTTGTGTCTCAATTCAAACCTCTGAACGGCATTGTAACTGCTATGGACAAGCATGTCACTTACTACCAGGCGCATGACTTGTCCGTCCCGTCACTTGGTATAAAAACAATAACGAAAGTAAAATAGAAATTAAAATTAAAACGAAAAAAATAACCGACCCCAAAGATGCGTGAAATTACATCTATTTGCCAAGTTTTATTGAAGTTTTATTTCTTCACTTCAAAAATAATCATCAAAATTGATTCACAAATTAGAGTATTCGCGTAGCATAATAAATAAAAATACAGTCCAATTGAGAACCTCCTTCTTTTTTGAAGTCGGATGAAAAAAAGATTCACTTATATAATAATAAATTCAAGACTTATACATGCTGTCACAGGGACTCGAACCGTGGACATTTGAATTGAGAAGCACCCGTTCTCTCACCACCACAAATTAAGTCGGTTTTTCCAATGAAATAGCATAAGAGTAAGTAGCCTTGAGAATGCTTGAGGCAAACTAGGGAGACGGAAGGCGATTCACCCGCGGTCGCTGGTTTTTCCCTAAACATGTGTAAATTCCAACACATTCCACTTACACATAGCAGTAGGTACACGAAACTTGAAGTGATCATAGAAAAAATCTACCACGTCATCGTTTTCTTGCTTCTCCTAATAGGAAATATACACCGATACCTCCAGTGAAAACTATGCCAACTAACTCTTTTGTTACCTTTTTTTTGATAAACTTCTTCTTTTTGTGTTTTGTTTCTTGTTTGTTTATTTTTTTTACAAAATTCGGCGAGAATATTAATATAAGTAAATATAATTTGGGTGTTTACAAAAATAACAGGGTAGTATTGTTTCCGGGAGCGACAGGAGATTTTTAAAAACTAAAAACGAAACTACATTTAAACTTAACTAGACAACTGGCAGAGATCGATGTCCGACGTTTAATGTCTCTCATCAATGCATTTTACTATGAAACGTATCTACCTCGGGGCTATGCACCACAGGATGTTTGCACTCTTAGAATGCAGCGTAAGGTGCCTGTAAGTACCTGGGGTGTTATGCCTACTTTATATCCTTACTTGTATGGTGCGGGCACGATCCGGGTGCATAACTAGGTATCAACATGAAACAGCATTCACAGTTGAGCTTAACGCCAGGCGAAAACAGAATGTGATATTACAAATAAAGAGCTCTACTGTAATAGCTCCTTGTGAAAGAGTTCGTCCAGGGAAGTACTGTGTCCTTACGTATTTCAGCCGCTAAGCAGTAGAGTGAGCATTACTGCATTCCAGTTTCAAGGGGTTAAGGGATGCTGGTGAAATTGCAGGCATATGGACTTGTCAATTTATTTCTCAGGATGATGGTCAGGGCCTCTAAGATCTTTGCGATTCAAAGCTCTGAGTGGCACTGCAACTGTTATGGATAGGCGTGTCGCTTACCACCAGGCGCATGATTTGTTGGTCCCGTCGCTTTGTATCATAAAAAAAACCACCGTGCTCACAATTCATCATAAATCATCATCATATTATGTAACGGGTCAGCGATATTATCTGTGTTATATTATTATCAACTATATGCTTTTGATTCGGTTGAACACAGTTGAGTCAGGAGGCCATGTTTTTTGTTTCTTTTTATGATAACAAATCAGGGCTCCGTCATTCCCTGGAGGTTACTCGATAAGTTTTTAACGCTGAGTGTATCGCCGACAGTGCAAGCCCTCAGACAAGTCTTTCATTTACATTACAATCCTTGTACATCCCCAGCATTCGGTTCCGCACGACTGCACACTGCGGGCAACGTTATTTTCATCTACGTCGGAGCGGGCTTAGGTTCCTTTTTCAACGTAGTGGGCACCTGGTATCATTAGTCAGATTTAGTAGGCTATTATAACGTAGGTATTTTCGATTTTGTATGAGAGTGATGTATTTGTTACGTAGTAGCAATTAAGTAATCTGTGACCAAATGACAGGACGAACAAGCCGTGCGCCTGGCGGTACGCGACGCGCCTGTCCATAGCAGTTGCAGTGCAGTTAGTACGGCGGTTACGCAGGGATGAAGGAATCCTGGGGGGTTGAGCCCGAGCGGGGTGGGGACTCCGGCAAGCAATACGCCCCCTTTGGCCCTGATTTCCTGCTAAACGGTAGCCCTGTGATTAGCCAACACAGGGAAATGGCATTGTGTCCCGTCAGAGGGCCACAGGCGAGGTGTGGGGGGGACGGACTCGGCCATGCTGACGGGGTGAGTATGTGCGGAACACCTGGCTGACCTTGATCAGGTCAGCCAGCCGCACATTTCGAGCCCCCGATGTCGCGCAGTGAGCTCCCAACTTCTGCACCTATACTCTCCTGACAATCCTGGTGTCCCGAATGGGACATCCCCAAAGGTGCGGGCTCCGTGGTGGGTGGGAAGTCAGGAGAGTGAATTTTTACGAACTTTAAATATGGATTTAAATGATCAACTTTTAACCAAAACCCAAAACCCAAAACCGGCGGTACTCGAGGGGAAACCCAAAAGTGCCCCACAAACAAATACGAACACACAGCGCCCTACGGTGAGTGGTAGGCCAAAGGGGAAACCCCAAGGTCAGCCGAGCACCGATGCTGGTGCTAGCACCACACCAGCGGTTGTGGCCCAAACCCCAGGTTCTGCGGCCCCCGCTCAAAACCCCTCAAACGCGGCCCTTGAAGCAGGGTGGACCCTGGTGAGTCGCCAGCCCAAATCCAAGGCCACGGCACCCATCCGTAAGGAAGGGACTAGTGGCCATGGCGAGCGCCCACCCCCGGCCCCCAGTGGGAGCAGGGGACGCCCTGCCCGTAAAAACAAGAAGGGCCGTCGTAAAGAACGCGAGCGTCGTACCACACACAACCCCCTGCCGAAGGAGGGAGAGGCGAGGCCCCCAGTGGGTGGCGCGAGTGGCCCAGGGACTGCATCAGCACGGTCTAATGGGTCGGTCGCGCACCCCACTGGAAGGGCCCCCCTCCCTTCTAACAGCAAACCGGTAGAGAGCAGGCAGAGGTCCTCGACCATTGCCAAACGTGCCCGCCTTGACGAGACCATATCTCCTAGAGGCGAGCACAAGCGGCAAAAGGTTGAGAGGCCCGCCGAGCAACGCACTTACGCCGAGGCCACCAGGCCTGAACTCATGGCGGTAATTACATCAGCCAAAACTGGCTACATACGGAGCCCCGATGCCGACATGGTACAGGTGGCCCTATGTAAGCTCCTCTCGCAAGGAGCGGAGGAGTGCAGCGAGGAGGACGTCGGCCCACAGTTTCGTGGTAAACCTGTCTACAGTGACGGGTCCCTGAAACTGTGGTGTCAGGACACAGCCACCTTCCAGTGGCTAGAAGATGCCCTTAGCACCATCAGGCTGCCATCCGGGGAGCCCCTCTCATTGAAAAATGGGGTGGAGGCTCCCCGGAGGGTGGTCTGCGGACTACTCATCCCTGGTCACTGGGAGGATGCGCGTCGAATCGGCCGCATCCTCAAGTGGCAAAACCCGTGGGCGGAGGCACACCGCTGGGTTGTTCACAAGCTGCAGCAGCACAGTGACAACTCTTTCGTAGTGGTGAGCCTCCCAGAGGAACTCGTCCCCGCTGTCCTGGGGCATGGCCGGCGCCTAACCTTCCAGTTGGGCACGGTCTACCTCAGGTTCAGATCGAAGAGGGGCCTGTACACCGATGTGCCACCCGAGAAGACGGGCACATCAGCGACGCGGATGGACGTCTCCCCGGAGCCCTCCACCTCCTCCAATATTCCCGGAGAAGGTGAAGGGCCCTCCTCGACCCCCGTCTCTGCGGACGCCGCTGTCAAACCGGTGGCGACCAGCAGCGACGACGAGTGTGTGTTGGGGATGGGAGACATCCGACTGAGCGAGGACGTGGACGAGGAGCTGCTATCTTCTGATGGCGGTTTCCCCCTCGCTCAGTAAACTACACATCGTCCAGAGCAACCTCCACCACAGCCAGGCCGCAACGGTTCAGCTCCGGAAATGGTTGGAGGCTAACAACACAGCCATGGCACTAATCCAGGAACCGTGGATTAGTGCCCGTGGTCAAATAAATGGACTCTCACACCTGAGAGGTAAGCTACTATCGACTACCATCTCAGATAAACCTAGAACTTGCATATATTACTCGAATAACTTACATGTACAGCCACTAACTGAATTCTGTTCCAGAGACCTGTGTGCCGTAAAGCTTTTAGCAGACGCGGCCACGGGTCTGCCTGAAGTGGTGCTCGCCTCTGTCTATATGGCGGAGACTGATGTGCCACCACCGCAGGAAATGGTTCAGCTAATCAACTACTGCGAGCAGAACGGCCAGAATATCGTCGTGGCTACTGACTCCAATGCCCACCATCCGTTGTGGGGCATGGATCTCGCAAATGATAGAGGTAAGAACCTAACAGAATACTTATTCACAACTAACCTTCAAATCCTTAATAAAGGTATAGTACCAACTTTTATAAATAAAAGATGTAGAACTATTATAGACCTAACCCTAGCGTCAGAAGGAGCAGTGGACCTTATCCACAACTGGCACGTGTCCGAAGAAGCATCCTTCTCGGACCACAGATGGATAAGATTCAGCCTAGAAACAGCCATTAAAGAACAACAACCGAAACGGAATCCCAGAAAAACCGATCGTAAATTATACACGGTCAAACTGCACCAGAACCTGGGAGAACCGGGAGCACCGGGAAGACTACTGGGCACAGCACAGATAGAAACACAGGTTAAAGAACTAACATCAAACATATTGAACAGCTATAACTCCGCATGCCCACTGAGTGACGCAGCCCCGCGACAAGGCCAGCACTGGTGGGGGCCTGAGCTTGAGAGGCTACGAAGAAGGGTAAGGAGACAGTTCAATAGAGCAATGAACACATGCGCGGATGAGGATTGGGAAAACTACAAGACGGCCAAATCCAAACTAAAAAAGCGCATACGGTTCAGGAGCTCCGCGTCATGGCGAGGCTACTGCGGGAACATCACGTCTAGCGCACAAGCAAACAGAATAAGGAAAATCCTAGGCAACTCACATTCAACTGAGCTAGGTTCAATACGCAAAATAGATAACACATACACAACCTCCCCTGCGGAAACGGAAAGAACCCTACTGGAAGTACATTTCCCAGGATGTAGGTTCGTCCAAGACGACAGGTGTGTAGAAATGAACTACACTACATCGATCCATAACTGGCGATACGCAGAACAAGTAGTGACATACGAAAAGACAAAATGGGCAGTAAACACCTTTGAACCATACAAAGCTCCGGGCCAAGATGGAGTATTCCCTGCACTCCTACAATGGGGCGGGGACACACTGGTCCAGCACCTGGTCAACATCTTTCGGGCCTGTCTAGCATTCAGCTATGTGCCCCACAGCTGGCGAGAGGTAAAAGTCATATTTATACCGAAACCAGGAAAACCCGACTACACTGACGCGAAGTCCTTCAGACCTATTAGCCTCACATCATTCTTCTTGAAGACATTGGAAAGGCTATGTGACAGAGAACTGAGGGATGGAGCACTTAAGAACATTCCATTACATGGTAACCAACATGCATACAGCCAAGGCAAATCCACTGAATCGGCCCTACACGCCGTTGTGGGCAAGATAGAAGTGGCCCTTAAAGACAAAGCAATCTGCCTAGGCACCTTTATAGACATTGAAGGAGCCTTCGATAAAACGAACTTCTCCAGCATACAATCAGCAATGAGAAGACACAACGTAGATGAAGTGCTAATTAGCTGGATTAGCAACATGCTGAAACAAAGAACAATAAAAACAACAGCAAATGAGACCCCATGGGCAATAGTAGCGAAGGGGTGCCCTCAAGGAGGGGTATTGTCGCCTCTGCTGTGGAACATGGTCGTAAATGACCTTATCATTAAACTCAACAAAGAACATTTCTATACAATAGGATATGCTGATGACATAGCTATACTGGTAACAGGAAACTATGCCAACACACTTTGCGACATTACACAAGCGGCTCTCCGAATTGTGGAAAGATGGTGCAGAGCATATGAACTATCGGTAAATCCAACAAAGACGGAACTAGTAATGTTTACCAACAAACGACTACTAGGTAACTACCGATTACCCAAACTCTTCAGCACAGAACTACAGATATCAACCGAAGTCAAGTACTTGGGAGTAATACTGGACAACAAGTTGAACTGGAACAAACATATGGACAACAAAATTAAAAAAGCCACTATCACCTTCTGGCAGTGCCATAGAATGGTGGGTAAACAATGGGGACTTTCACCCAAGATTACACTATGGCTCTACACTGCGGTGATAAGACCCATGATCAGTTACGGCGCGATAGTATGGTGGCCACGAACCAAACTGACGACCGCAACCGACAAACTGGACAAATTCCAAAGACTAGCGTGCATGGCGACGACGGGCTGCATGAGGACAACTCCAACTGCAGCCCTCGAAGCGATGCTGGACCTTCGACCCCTCCCACTGTTCATCAGACAGGAAGCGGCGTCAACAGCAGTGCGTCTAAACAGAGCCGGCCTCTGGAAGCACATGAGGACCCCACATACAGAAATCCTCTACAAGTCTGTCAATGAGGAACCGCTACTGGAGGCGGTTGTGGATAGGATCCCAAAACAATACATCTTTGACAAGAAATATAAGATACAATTATTTGAAGATCCCAACGAAGGACTGAACCCCAGAGAGGTCCGAGTCTTCACCGACGGATCTAAAACAAACTCAGGAACAGGTACTGGGGTATTCTCAGAAGACCTCAATATCAGGATATCAGCACCGCTTGGTGACCACAACACAGTATTCCAGGCTGAATGCATGGGCATCAAGTTGGCAGCAGAAGCAATCATAGCGAGAAGAGTAAAGAACTACTCCATTCGAATACTCTCCGACAGTATGTCAGTACTTCAAGCACTGAATAGCTATGACATAAACTCAGGGCTCATTTACGAATGCCATCAAGCACTCATGGAGGTATGTATACAAAACCACGTAACTCTTCAGTGGATTAAAGGACACAGCGGCTCACGTGGCAATGATGCAGCAGATGAACTAGCCAGGAAAGGGTCGGAGACGGACGCTGTAGGACCAGAACCGATAGTGTCCCTCCCCTCCCAATGGTCTAGAACAACTATACACAAAGGTACAAAATCTTCACATAATAATACATGGACCACCCTTACGGTTTGTAGACAGGCGAGGGAAGCACTCCCAACGCTCAATGCCAGTCTATCTCGAATACTAATTAAACTTAAAAGGCAAGAGCTTCGCACTCTAACTGCCGCCCTAACGGGTCATGGTCCATATAATAAACACCTTTTCAATTTAGGTATCACAGACAGCCCTCTATGCAGAGCGTGCATGGAGGGGGAGGAAACGGCTGCGCACATCCTACTTCAGTGCTCCGGCGTGGCCAACTACAGGGCAAAATACCTTGGAGTGCCAAGGTCGCTCCCCGAAGTCTTCAGCAAACCAAGGAGGCTGCTGAGATTCCTGGAGGAGCTTGGGTGGCACGAGTAGGACCCTGCACCCACCACACGCAAAATAGGCGCTTTGTCGTCGAGTTGCGGATACCAGCCCGTTGCACCAAGTACCAAGTAAGTACCAAGTAGTACGGCGGTTTGTTCTTCTTAGCGTGTCGACTCTGACGTTTATATTTGTGAGGTGCTTAGTGACTGGCGCCGCATTATCAGTGGCGTTGGACAGGTCCTCGAGTGTGCAGATGTATTTCCATTGTCTCGGCAGAAACACCTCACATACATATCCGAGCTATAACCCTACCTGTGCATGCTCTCCTTGCTTCGGCGCTTTGTTAACGTCGGTTTTACGGAATTACTATACCTTGTCTTATTTATACCATGACTTTAGTCCCGCAACTGGAATGTAACTAAGATTGTATATTTTGGAGGTAAGTAAATTTGCGAACCAAAGACCGGATTTATTCAGGCGAGCAATTGTAATAAATCCTAGAAATAGGAAGACTGGGGCTGGTATGTTAAATCTGTACCTCCTTTCGATAACAATGACCCTTTCAAATTAGTTTCTAGCGTGTGCCTTAATATGACTCGCCTTACCCGAAGTTTTGTTAATGTCGTGTTTAAATCGGGTTAAAAGAAGTTTAAGTTTAGTTCAAATTTAACAATGTTATCACAAAATGTTTATTGCTTTCTGACCCGGATGATTCGATTTGCCTTTTCATAGAATTAATTCGTTTAGAAAGCGCATTGAAATAAATCGATACAAAAAATCCTTAGATCGTATGCACTTTTCATAAAAATTTAATAGTAATGTGCATCATTAGTAGTGAGAATCCACAGGATTGGGAGATGTGCATTGTGTGGAGGTCCACTTTCTCGCCTAAAAAAAAATTGTTTTTAATAAAAGCCCGGGCGGGTTAATTGGGTTTTAACTCACTGTTCATCTCTGGTTGCATGGCCACTCAGAGTTTTAAATCGCAAATGTGAGACATAGGCATGTTGACAAGTCCGATGTGCGTGTAGATTCATCGGCACTTTTACCCATCAAAACACATTACCCACAACTTGGCGGCAGAAATTTGAGAGGTGATAGTACTTCCCTGGACGAACTCTTCTCCCACGGAGCTCTACTGCTACTGCTGACTGACTTATTACTAACTAGTCTTGATCATAAACAGTGTCATAAAATTGTTTTATTATTTTCATGTGCACACGGCAAAATACTTTATATCTTCGCTAAAAAGGGTGTTAGTCTAATGCTGGTGGATTTTGTCTTCGTTGCACTTCGCGAGGCTTTCTATCAGCGATTTTCGTGATTTGGTTCGTTCTTTAAAGAATTGATATACTTACCTACCGTCTTTTTATTACTTTTGTTCCTCCATGGAAAAACCACAATACCGGATTCATTGGACTTCCCAGTTATTAACTTAAGTAGGTTACAATTGCATCTATCTCTGCTTTCGTTCCTGTATACACTTTTCCTTTTACAGGTTTAAAAAAAATGTAATTTTCTATTTATAACACTTCAATTCTGTAGGTGACAGATAAAGGACCTTAGTAAGTTCACACAACCAAACTCATTTAGTAGATGTGATAATGTTCTTAATGAATTTGGTGTAATTGGAATTTTTATTGACTTAATTTTTTGACAATAATCGGTTACAATTGCTAGTTTAGCTTTATCAAAGACATTCATTACGTTACAGTACTGAAATTGTTGGTCATAACATATTTGAAATCGTCATACTGATTACACTCTACTGCTCATTCGTAAGGTAGACTCCCCTGAGAAGAATGAGCTAGAAACTCTAGGGGTTGCTCTTTGTATACATTTATCATTACAATATTTAATTTAAACATCTTATTTAGATCGGGACTACTTACAAGAGCTAAACGGGTCACTACCACGGATTTTTGTCATTCAAGTATGCAGAAGCTGTATTATAACCTTTAGTACAACATTTTTGTTTCACTATACTTTTAAACTTCGTAAATGGCATAAATACATTATCCCCTAAATTAATTTGAGACTTTATATAGATTCCACGTATTAATAATAATAATAATAATAACGCACACACTCAACATAGCCCCGCACTAGGGAAACCCTGTGTCGCGGGTGCCATGGACACACACATAGACAACCACAAATTACACCCAAACTCACGAGAGAAATAAATGTAGGTCATACAAATATTTCTCTCGGCCCGGGAATCGAACCTGGGACCTCTGCGTGGCAGTCCGGCATGGTAACCGTTCGGCCACGGAGGTAGTTAAAAGTTAATGTTATGTCTGTCACTATTTTTCGTAAAAAAATAATATTTTTCTTGACACAAATAACATTGTCATAAAATTGCGTTAGTGTAAGAATGTTAATCTCTTTAAACTTCTCTTTCAAAGACACTCTGGGGCCCTGATTGTAAATTGCCCTAACCGCACGTTTCTGTAGGACAAAGATTCTATTAATATTTTGTCCCGAATTTAAAATCAAATAAATTACTTTAGAATGTTAAAAATCAAGCAATGGTAAAATACATTAAATCCTATAGTAGTTTGTTTCTTATTTAATTATATTTAATTTGACCATTACATGAGCCGTATTCTTTATAAAACCGTCTGTAGTAAATATTACTATTTGGCATTTAAGGTTCTTTACCTCTCAAGTACAGAATTAAAATTTAAAAAGCCTTAATACAAAACAGGAGTAAGTAAGCACCTTACTCCAAAAAAAAAATCTAGCAATTCGTTAAGAAATATTTGATAAGCCTAAACATGATAACTAATTCTTAGGTTTTCGACATTTTTACACATAGTAAATGATTTTATTTTTACCGACTTCTAAAAAAGGAGGAGGTTCTCAATTTGACTGTATGTTTTTTTTGTATGTATGTTACGCGATAACATTGTGAATTAATTTTTAACTTTTTTTATTGGAAAGAGGATACCTCAGGAATTGTCCCACTTAAAGAAAATATTCCACCTCTAAGGGTGGCAAACTAGGAGATGAATGACTTTTGAGGTCAGTTTTTATAGTACTTAGTACTGAGATTATACCGCGTATATGTATACGGTTTGTTTTGTCAAATAAATCAACGTTTCGGGCCCTTTACAGGTCCTGAAGTTTGTTTGAAATAACAAATAATACGCGACTTAGATACGAAAAAATAGTTTCATTTTCAAACACGACTTTCTGAGAGCTCCTGATCTTAAAATAGCTGAAGCACTTGTGTTATGAAAATCAGAAACAACTACGGTACCACAAACACCCAGACACGAGACAATATAGAAAAGTTAGTTTCTACATTAATCTGGCTGGGTATCAAACCCGAGGCTTCAGAGAAGGCGACACCATGAAAACCGGTGTGCCACTCGACCTCGGAGCCCGACAATAAAATATTTACAAACATACGTACGTAGTAATAACAGATGATAATAAGTGCGTTACGAAACCTTCGCCAAACTGACCTGTCCGTTATAAACACATGTAATAAGACTAATAAGTGTATATGTACGTATAGATTCTTAAAAACCAGCCGCTCGCGCAATGTTTTCTTAGTTATTTATCCTTAAGCAAAGCGGCCGGTATCTTCTACGTTCTAGTTAAAAATAACAACAATTTTAATGCACATAATAATTAACGATAAATGTTAAATTAATTTACGTACTCATATCTCATTTTCATTTCGAATGAACACAATTTATTTTTCATATATTTTCAAGAAGTTTGTGACGTTTAAAAACTATATGTATTACAAAAAATGGACATTGCAAAGGTAAGCGAATATGAACTTTACGAACATAAGGACATAGTTACATAACTTCTCCTTAGAGCAAAGCTGTGCCCACCAGTGTGACTATAAACATTACTTATTACGAATTGAATTTTCTCGATTGGAAATGACAAAGTTTTTGTTTTCGGATCTAAATCGATATTTCTTTTTTTTTAATAATGTTTTTTACAAACGCAAACTTTGTGTTGAAAAGAAAACATAGTTTCATCTCCAAGCACGTTATTTATTTAGCTAAATATTGTACTTTAATTAATGATAATAACACATTCACAATTATTATCACATCTGTCTTATGCTGGGGTATTTTTGCCTAGAGTTTAACAATAATTTGTAACTGTACCAATCTTTGACACTGTTCCAATGTATGACATTAAATGTTTTCTATGTTAAAATGGTAAGCGAATAAAAACTTTAAGGACATAAGAATATAGTTCCATGTAATCATTTCTCCTTAGAGTAGATCTGTGCCCAGCAGAGTGGCGTGTAAACGATATATTTATGATACCTAATGACGAGACGAACAAGTCGCGCGCCTGTCGGTGAGTACCACGCCTATCAACGACAGTTGCAGTTGGTCTCAAAGTTTTAAATCGCAAAGTGCCTGTCATGCATGCATGTCATTTTTATCGCAGTAGAGTTACTTATGAAAGAGTTCGCCCAGTACGTCCAGTTCGTCCACATTTACCTATTTCTGCCGCCAAGCAGTAATGCGAGCATTTTTGTGTTCCGGTTTTGCAGGATACGGGTGCTGGTGAAATTACAGGCACATGGGACTTGTCAACTTATGTCTTCAGTGACGGGCGCAGTGGTAGTGCCCCTCAGATCTTTGCAATTTAAAGCTCTGAGTGGCACTGCAACTGTTATGGATAGGCATGTCGCTTACCACCAGGCGCACGACTTGTTCGTCCCGTCACTTGGTATCATAAAAAAATGCGGGTTTGCTACTAAAAATTCACAAATGTCGTAACTTAGAAATTAAAATCATAGGTGCATACCGCCATAGGGACATCAACCGATCTTTTTTGCTAAATTTTATCTCAGGATGACGTCACGCTAGTTATATCTATAACCGTCAAGCATCAAATATATAACCAGAAACAGAGACAAAATAAGGGCTTTTTATCAGTAATGCATTACTTATAAGCATCAACTCTCGTTTGCACTGAAATATAGAAGCGCCAACAACTGACCTGTGTGTATGCCTCCGTATATTCCAAAACTATTCTGTATTATTCTATCTTCTGTACTATTCAAAACTATTCTCTAATAATGGCGTGCAGTTTTATTCGGTGGCGTGGGGAAAAACAACAAAACATCTAATTACAAAACAAATGGAATCAAATTTCATCGATAGTTACATATTAAATACGTAATTTTGCAATTTTTCGTTGTCACAGTAATGATTCTAGGCTGACATTAGCCTCGTTATGAGAAAAACCGATAGGAAATCCCACGTACTATTTACAGACAACATTCTATAAGGAAAACCGGTTACCAAAACAAAACCTTCTAAACTGATCACCTCAATGTTTCGCTACTCTAAATGTTGCTAACACTATGCCTAGTACAGTCGAGAACAATGATAACTTATAAGGGGTCGATTCAAAACCTTACGATAACTCAGTTGTCGACCGATTTCTTTGCATTTTTATTCACAACCCCGATTCACACTCGATATACGAATAGTCGAACTTTTCGACTGGCAAAGGCTACAAACGTTATTCAGAACAAAGATATCGAATGAAATTTACAAACGTCCTATTGTTTACAAAGCAAGAATGTAATATGGATTTTTTTTTTTTTTTTGAATAAAGTCTGGATTTTGATCAATTTTATTAAATTATTTTAATGCAAGACTAATGCATTCCTATATCTTAGGCCTTTAAAGGCAAAAAATGTGTGTAAAAGAATTTTTATTTTTCACCAGAGATATGTGAGGTAGCGAGGTGGTGCGAGGATGTGTAGCGGCAATGTGAAACGGTGTGAGGATGCGTTATGGACTCTTACCATCTATACGCGGGCTGGGTACGGTGTGGAGGGGTAAGCGATGGTGATGTGTCAGTGTCAGTTAGTGTCATACTTTCAGTTGCTCTAGTTTAATACACCATTTTGCACACATTCCCGCCCGCATCCCTCGCACACGTCTCTCGCTATAGGTCCGCTAACCGTTTTTCACCAGAGCTGCGCTAAGCGAGACGAGGAAACTGAAGTAACCCTATTGGTGGATTTTTTCCTCGCACACTGCCTCGCTACGTCGCACATCTTTGGTGGAAAGACAGACGCTGTCGCATAACGATATCGTATCCGAATTGAACGTTTTAACTCGAATGTTCTGAATAGCTCGAAAAGCGCCCTTCGATTCGAGAAAGATTTCCAATCGTATGATTCGGTTGAGATATCGAATAGTTCTGAAATGGGGTCCTGAGGTGTTTAGACAAACAACCTCTCGCAGGACTATATTACTAACATCATAATTTTGTTTCATGACTTTTACAGATTTTTACATTTAAATAGATCGCTTTAAACGGCTGTAAATCTATGCCTCTGTGGCCGAACGGTTACCATGCCGGATTGCCACGTAGAGGTCCTGGGTTCGATTCCCGGGCCGGAAGAAATATTTGTATGGCCTACATTTATTTATCTCGTGAGTTTGGGTGTAATTTGTGGTTATCTATGTGTGTATCTATGGCACCCGCGACACAGGGCTTCCCTAGTGCGGGGCTATGTTGAGTGTGTGCGTAATTATTATATTATAAGGAAAGCACCAATTCCTAAAATTATTTTCATTCGACTTTAGAAAAAGGTTCACAATTCGACTGTATGCATTTGTATATGTTAAGCATATTTACCGATATTTGTGAATGGATTTTGATGGTTCGTTTTTTGTTGGAAAGGACCATCACAGCCATATTTTGAGGTTGTTACGACACTTAATGCAATTTTAACCTTAACATACGTTTAGCACTTTTGGATAGGTCAAATTACTCTACTAAACTAACTACTGGATGTAAAATACTAAGAATAGAAACAAAAATAAAGAATAAACAAAGATAAATGTAAGTAAATAGTCCTATCTCTGTTAAAAGAAAAACAATACCACAAAGAAAGTGAGAAAAAAGAACTTTTAAATAAGAAATATTCTTTATTTCATGAACATCAATATATAACTAGCACGCATATTAATAATTAAATTATGCGTCTATGTATTCATACGGATATATGAAACGTTATATGGGCAGTTCTCATGAAATTCCGAAATTTAATGAAAATTATTAGTAAGAATTTGTATGTTTTTTTTTAAATTGTATAGTAGGTACTTATGTAAGCAGTTTATGATGACTTAGTAGCCCCCAAAATAAATGACTTTAAAAAAGAAGACCCTCAAGTGTTCTGACTACCCAGAACACTTGAGGGTGAGGAGATGACGGTGAGGGAATGACGAAATCAAAATAAACTAAGATAAAATAGCGATATAAACTTACTTTTTGACTTAATGTTATGTGTAAGCTTATTGCTACCGAAAACTCATCTGAGTGTATAATTAATTAATAAAATCAAAGGTTTATTAAGAAGGAGCAGAGGAAAAAATCCTAATCTTCGATTTGATTTTAGAGGGGTATATCCACTTTAAAGTTAAAAATAAAATATTATATGAGTAACTACACGATATATTCAAGCATAGACACTAATCAGAAACATAAAACTATATAGTTTCCTCGATAGATAAAAATCACGAAATGACCTCTAATTTTCACATGTTTTCGATTCATCCTCGAAATGCTACAGGTTATTAGGACAAAAATTAGATAATTAATTATATTTATGCATGATCGAGAACTGTCACTACGGATTTTTTTAATCCCTTTAGTTTTAGAGTTATTCCGCTAAAACGAATTTGGTACTTTTAATGCGCAAAATTCAGCATCTCATGTCGCATGTCACGCGAACTTCAGGCATATATTTGTCTCACAAATGTGGGCGGAGCCAACGTCAAAACTTTTTTGGCATGCTCCCTCTTAACATCTTTTCATATGATGTGAGAGAATGACTCAAAAACGTAACTTTTTGAATTTTAAATTAAATATTTTCGTAGTAGAAACTTTTTACACAAACAACATTGACCTATGACAAACAAATTGAAATTTTGTCATTTTGATTAGTTTACAGTGCTTCCTAACTTTCAAAAACTTTTAAATGCATTTGCCAATGATTAAAAATGCGTTCACAAATCGAGTGAAGGTAAAAGTGTGAGGGAATGACTTTTTTGGTTGGCACATGAATAATATACATATTTTTTAATTTATTTGTCGCAAAAACATATTTTATTTTGATAGTTCAAATTTTTTGTCAAATGTGTTGATTTAAAGCACAGAACGTGTTTGATTATTAACTTGGGACATAGTGAAGGAATGAATTTGGGGACATTTTTATATGATTATTATTTTTCTTTAAATAGAATAATCAATATTTTATGAAGGCATTAGTAGCAATTGAATTTTAATTTGCCATTAAATATTAATTTTACGAAGGAATTAAAAACTTTTTTTTCTATAAACCTGAAGGACAAGAATTTCGAGATTTTGTAAGAATTACCCATATACACAACACTATTATGAACTAAATACAGAAATATATAACATTGTAAGCCGTACATCCTACGTACTACCATTTTCTGAAACTACGAACTTTGAATATAATTGTGTAAATGAATCTTATTTTAATTTAAAGTTTAATGGTTTGATGTTTGTTCTTTTCACAATTCAATTAGAATAATTGGCTTGTGAAATTAATAGTGTAGTTTTATAAGAATCATGAAGGGAGTGTAAACAGAAAATTTATTCGGTGACAAGAAAAGTAGTTATTGTTGAGAAATTTGAATTACAGATGACATTTTACTTTTTTTATCGGCGTTGCCAATTATTATTTCTTAATGCCATAGACTGTGTCGCGACCATAGACTTTGTTTGTAATCTGCCATCTGTTATCATCTCTTGGTATTATTGTTGGTCATAGCTAATACCACCAACACTATTTCTCTATGGTGTTTGGCGGTTTTAGCGGGAAGAAATTATTTTAGTTAAGTGAGATAATATTATAAATAAGAATCTTTTGTATCAGGTCTTTTCCGTTTCTTGTCGGACTGTAAAAATAGCGAATCACGTTTTATTTATTAGTAGTCATTTTCTGGCAAAATTTGCATCATTTAACAGAATAGAATAATTTATTTTAGCCATGATCCATAGTAATGTTTCTAATACAGTATTTTTTTCTTACGTGCTATGGTTAGTACAATGTAAAAGGACTTAACACTAGAGAAAATGTCACGGCTAGACGACTACCCTACGTACGTGGAGTTGCACTCAATGTTGTTGGTATGGTCAGTCCGGCCAATTGGCAACAACGGCTAGGGATGCTATTAACGCTACCGCGCGCACGTATCATTAGTGAGGCAGTCCTCTCGCGAATAATGGCATTAAAGTCATCTGTGTTCGCATCTGCAAACATGTACTGCAGTGACACGACAGCTCTATTACCTTTTGTTGTTATATTACACCATCAATGAATCCAGGGTTCTTTGCTTATACTTTACCCATAGGCTGCTCGTGTAAAAGATGTACACGATTTCACTTTTCACTTCCACGCTTTAGGAATTTCTTAAGTCTTTGAAGCTTTGTGAATCTTCTGCGACATGTTGGTTTCTCAACAATGTTTTTCGTCACCTTTAAAGCAAGAGATCATTAGTACCTAAACCGTTGAAGGAGTAATTTTATCTAATTGTTATTCTTTTAGATGCAAGTCACACTGTTCCTGATATCACTGTGCCTTTACACTACCGCTGTATTCAGTAACTACACCACCACCAATGGTAACACTATTGTTGGAGAATGCATAATGCTACCCATGTTTTTAAATAAACCTCAGCCACTTTGCCACTACAAAGTGACTGGAAATTGTAAGTTTGTGAAAATTTGTCTAAATTTACGAGTTAACTAAAGAAATGCGATGAAAAAAGTGAGACATAAACACACGTACAATAAAACACACAGTAAGACACTAAATTATTAGAGACAGATGTTAGTTCATAAGTAGTTAAAATTAAACAAGACAAAAGAAGTAAAGTTCACCCAGAGATACCAAAAAAACAAAATGACATAAAATTAGATATTTAGTTGACGACTCTTGAAGAATAAGCTAATTTACAAAACAGCACAACAGAGGTACCTACAAATAAAGGACATTGTTATTGTGTGTATCGAACAAAGACTCAGCTCTTGCTCCGGCGATAGGAAATAAAATGCTTCGTCCTCAAACTCGCCGATTTCAAAGTTAAGATATATACTTGTGAATTAATGATCTGAAAGGACGCCAGAATCGTCTCTAGTTGGGATTCTATTTTGTTGATATTCCTTCAACGACCAGTACATGACATTAAAAAACTTTTGCCAAGCTGACTCCTTTCAAATCGCGAAAACAAGGCAGCAATTCCGTGGTAAAAGTTAATACCTACTGGACACAAAACATACCGGTTAATCATCATATAGGTATCGGACTTAAAAGAATGTAGTCTAGCAAATGTGGATCTTATAATTTAATGTATATGTGTATAATTATGTGCAGGGTTCGACAGCTCTCTAGCGTTAATGGAATACAACAATTGGGTACAATTGCAATGCAATGCACACGTTAAGTACGAGTATCTTGATGACTACAACTTCCCGCACTTTGCTGAAACAGCTACAGTTGCTGTATGTATTTAGTTACTTTTTTCTATTGGTAATGCATGGTAATATCAAGCAAAAGAACAAATCTTGATCGATAACCTAAAAAACAGTTAAAGTTAACTTTTCTATTTTTATGAGGAAATAAGCATCCATTTGACCTCCATTTCACTTGGTGAAAAGTGACGATGAGGTCGACGATGTAGCATGCACACCTAAATAACTTTGAGTGGCCACTGTTGGAATAATTCATCTTGGAAATTTTGCGACACTGCCAGGCTTATTTTCAATCTCCTCAATAACTAGCACTTAAATAATATACTTTTCTATAGTCTTAACTTCCATCCATTCATCTGTGTTATTTTAGACTAAAAATGGCCAGGCAATGTGGAGGCATCGATGAGTGAATTGAAAACCAATTATGATTTATTTTTCAGTCTATAAGCTTTTATAACTGTCCATTGCCAAAAGACCGTTTTGCTACAGTGTTAAAGAAGCTAAACATGAAAACATCAACATTAAGTAATTTGCCAATCACCCCAGCGCTCAAAGCCTCTCAGTTTGAGGGACTTAACCTCACTTCTCTAGAATTACGGTAAGTCGTTGAGTCTTCCTGTATCAACTAAGTAATCGACGCCGAACATATTATGACTTCTGTGAAGAAAAATTTTTAGGTTGACAATATTCTATACCTTCTTAAGAGTTCACCCAGAAAAGTACTGTCACCATAGGTACCATATATATTTCTGCCTCTAAGGAGTAATATAAGCTGGTTTTGAAAGGTAAGTTACTACAGGCACAAACGATTTGTTAACTTTATATGTCAGGGTGTCGGGCGCAGTGGCAGTGCCCTTCAGGTCTTTGTGATTAACCGAATGTCACTGTAAGTGGTATGTATAGGCGTGTTGCTTAACAATACAGAATTAGTCGTCTCATCAGTTGATACGAGGGGAGGTCAAAAAGTTCACGGAACGGTAAGGAAGGGAGCAAAATTAAAGAAGTTACTATTTTTCCTTTTTATTATAATATTCTCCCTTAATCTTAATATATTTACCAGATCTCTCCTATAGTTTATAAAAATTGTTAAGGCCTTCAAAATAGTCTAAAATTGCTGCTTTACCTCTTCATTCTCGGCAAATTTCTTTCCTCGAAGTTCTATTTTTAACTTAGGAAATAATTAATAATCGGAGGGGGCCAGATCTGGACTACAGGGAGAGTGGTTTAGTGTTCCGAAACCACATCTCTGTAGGGCAGCCATTGACTGCAACATGGCTCTTGTGAACTAGCGCTTTGTCGTGCAGAAGCAGCACGCCAGTCATTTTTCCCCTCCGTTTTCTACGATGGCAGCTTTTAATTTTTCGAGTAGATTAGCATATAGTCCCCTATGGTATTATCGCCTTTTTTAAAAATCGATCAATAAAATTTTCTCAGCGTCCCAAAAAACAGTCGCCATGACCTTTCCAGCCGGTTGTGACACCTTGAACTTCTTAGGACGTGCAGTGCCTATTTTGTTCCACTGCATGAACTCCTGCTTCGATTCAGGCTTCAGTGATGATGAATCCAAGTTTCGTTCCAAGTGTAATAATCTTATAACCTAACTAAATCACATTTGATACCATTTATCCAAGTATGATTGTTTGTTGTAAACTTTAATATGGCCATCCACAGTTATGATGAGAGGAGTGTACTGGCCAGACCGCGTGTGCCGAAGGATGTCGTGAAATACATCTCTACGCTGTCTGACTTTAGACTGATAGGAGCGGAGCTGCCGAAGTTGCCCAACACCTCATTAATAGAAAAGGTAATTACTGGTTAAGTCTAAAATTACATATTTCTAAAGTTTAAACCACTCTTACGTAATTACTAAAGCTAGAGCCATAGTGGAATGCCAACAGGAATTAAATTACGCTACATTACTTTGCTGGCTCAAGGCCACTAATTTGGGATTCATGAAATACGATGTAATGTTTATTTGCTTGTTTGTGTAGTTCTTTTTGGAGAGCACAGGCACTAAACGACCTAAGTGGCCCAATAGTTTGCGCTGTGAAATGACCTTTTCTAAACTGTTTCCGTTCTGGGTGTTCTGGGTAGTACCCCGGAGGGAATTCTATTGCTCTGGTACGTATAGTATAGGGAATGCCCTAGTTGGAGACCAGGTAATTGATGAGGTTATCTGGCACCTTAGTTAGCCACTATGATTAATGTGATAATATGATTAGTTACTTATAAAACCTTTTCAGATGGGTTTAGAGAGCGGTATGTCTCAAAGCTCATTGGGCGGTTGCAGCCACCTCCGTGAGCTGACTCTGATAAGTTGGGATGTGGAGAGTCTGGATACTGATAAGGGTTGGCTGGCTACTTGCTACAACCTCACACATCTTGATCTGCAGTCTCTTTCTGTTGATTCTCTTCACCGAGTGGTTAGTGTTTTATACCGTAACGTAGTAAATTTTGAGGGTATTTATTCATAAATACATTGCTGGGTTAATGGCCTTAGTGACGAATGTAAGCTCTGGTACTATACCCAAAACAACTAAAATTTTAATTGATTCTAGGCCAGGTGTTCTGCTTATGGTATAGATAAATTTAATGCTGTATTACTTAAAGTATTCCCCAAATTTTCCGTTCCAGATCAGATTCGTTGTCGTTTCTGGTATATTTATTTCCTTGTTAAGTTCTGTTGCTAGTATCGTATTATAAGTATACATCCATCTTGTGAAATATTTGACATAATATTGGTTGCGAAATTCACCACAATAATAAGTGGTAACTTGTTTCTGATTCCAGCTTACGAAAGCGAGCAGCCTTCGTAAACTAGAGATCAACAACTTACCAGATCGCATGTTTGAGATAGACATCGGCATTACCAACGCAACGAACATTGAAAGCATTCAGATACGTAACAGCCAGTTGTTTCATTTTCAGTTGTAAGTACTTTTATGGATATTTTTATATAATTTTTTGGTAAAGTATGAAAGTCTCATGCTATTGAATTAATCGTGAGTGTCTCCATGAGTGACGTCTCATGGATCTCTGGCGCACTCTGGGCAACAAACGACAAGTACCTTACGTTGGTTGGTAAATTCTTTCACCACTGGTACTGGCAAACATGTTTCATACTTCAGCATGGCGGCTGATGGGGAAAAAATGATATTATAAGAAAATATTCTCAATATAACGAAATGTGTTGCCGGTTACTGGACGACGATCCCACATGAGTCTCGCAATGTTATGATCGCGTTGGGTTTCATTACCTGTGTTACAAATATAACAAAGCTTTTATTGGAACATGAGCTTTATGTTACTTTCTTAGCCAAATTCTATATTATCTGGTCTAAATATACGAATTACGTTTTACGAATTTAAGTTAATAATCTATTTATATATGTGGTTGTCTATGTGTGTGCCATGGACACACACATAGACAACCACAAATTACACCAAAACTCACGAGAGAAATAATTGTAGGCCATACAACTATTTCTCCCGGCCCGGGAATCGAACCTGGGACCTCTGCGTGGCAGTCCGGCATGGTAACCGTTCGGCCACATATTCGGTTATAATCGTGTTAATTTCGTCTTCTTACTTACGAAATGATCTTATGCCCTTTTGTTATATTTTCTATTTCTATTTATGATTAATTTTCTTTTTCAGTAACAATGTTGTATTTGCGAGTCTTGCTGAATTGGACTTATCAGATAATGGCTTCGATAGACGCACCGTCGAATATATTTATATGGCATTGGGACGGGCACCACATTTGAAGAACTTCACACTTACTCATAATCCACGTTTAAATTTATGCCAAGGTACCACAGTTAGTTAGTTTCTATCATAGATTTAATTTTTTTTCTCTTTGCATAAGAGCTAGGCCCTTGTAGGAGGAGTAATCGCCAACCACCTCTATTAAGCTACCTAATTTTCAGTTTCTGATACGACTCTACATTGATTTTCCCCCTTGCCTTGTCTCAATAACTTGCTCGCAATCCTCCTCTGTCTCTCTGTCCTTAGATTTTCCCTTCTATGATGTATCTAAGAAAATTTCTTGACGCATCAGATGCCTGAACTTCTTTCTCCTTCGGTTCTCTATGGCCTTTAACACGTTTCTCTTTGTTTTTTCTTTCCGTTCTCGTTTTGCTACACACCTGTGTAAATTCAAATCAAGACAAAGTGATATATTTGTCATCCAACTTGAAAAGGCGTTTGTACGCTTGTACATATAAATCACATCCAAAAGGGATATCGATGAAACAAATTCCAAATATAGGGTCATATCCAATTTCGGAGCATAATAGTGCCTTGTATGTGTGTAATCCAAATACATAGAATTTTATAAGATCAGCCGTTACGTTTGTTATAAAGTTACGTTACGTTGGAATAAATTTTGTATGTTATTTGGATGGCAATATATGATTACAGTTAAGTTTATGTGCAAATTTGTTTAGCTTAAAATCTCACATTACATGTGTTGTGTATTTATAAAGATCTAGTCTTTTTGTTGAAATACTTTGCTCATCACTAGTATTTTTTTTTCTATACAGTCGATACGACAACGATGATCACGGAACTTTGGTCTCTGTGGTTACCAAAGTTGAAAAGACTGGTGGCTTCTCGTACCGCAACGTCTGAGCTTTGTTTGCAAAACATGCGGGCGCAGTCTCTCGAGCATCTCGATCTTTCGAGTTGCAAAGTTAGAAAATTAAAGGTAAAGATACAATGTCAATTGCGGATTATGATAATTTGATGATGATTGAAATTATTGAAACCAAAATTAAAAATATATAATAAGGACGTAATAAGTTTACGGATTTAATATTTCCGCTAATACTTACTTTAAAGAGTTATTTTCTAGTTTGGGACCAGCCAATTAAAATGATTCTTTAAAATATTGATAATTGAGTGAAAATCACGAACGAGTAACAAACTAACGTTATAAATGAATAGTTTTCAGGTTTACCGAAACTCAACAACAGTCAATTAGAGCTCCGGCTCGAGCGCAATGTCATCGAAGAAGTATCATTCAAAGTGAATGACTACAGCAAATTTCTTGAGGTAACGTCTAAATATTATTTATTGTTTGCGACTTAATTGAATCATGTTTTTAATTGACCTCAAAAGAGAACTTTGGCAATCCTAATATTGTTTTATTTCCACAGAGTGACGATGCAGCAAAGCCAAGAGAATTAGGCATTCAAAAATTACATCTTCAAGAAAATCGCATCCAGAATTTTACTGCCCACAGTCTTCCTGAAACGCTTAAGGTCAGACAAATTTATCTAGTTTACTTACTTCTAAATACTGGATAACGCAATATGTGCACATTGAGCGGGATCTGGCATCTCGGATATGAAACAATGAGCAAAATAAATTTAAATTTTTATTTTCCTAGGTAGTTTTGTCCATGATTTGGCTAATGGTTGATTTCATACGTCGTTGTAACTTTTAAGTGTTTGTCAGGTATTTATTCTCTTAATAACGCAGGCTAAAGGAAAATGACGTACAATGTAGCAAGAGAAACAATCACTCAAAAATCATGTCCCCTATGTGTTTTCAGTTCATTGACTTGAGCAACAATGTAATATCTTACATTGATGACGAGACTGCAAATGCGCTGTTCTCTACTCCTGATCGACGCATCAAGTTTGCTGGCAATCCTATCGTATGCGATTGCCAAAATCAAGTCTTCCTCACTTCCCTAAATGAACATAAAGAACAGGTACGTTTGGTTTTTTACTTATATAATCACATGGTTTTAGGATTGCCTAAAAGTTGGCGAGATAACTTAAATATGGGACAAGGAAGATATAGTATAGCTAGACTATATATATATGGTCTAATTTTAACATGTGATGCGTATTGCTTGGTTACCAATGCTTATATTAATTTCAATTATTTTGTCATATTTATCTTCTAGAGACATAACATCTCTATAAACGTCAACGTATTTCACTCCATCACCTATGTCCAACGTAATAATATGAGTTTACAAAATACTATCTAGGACCATGCTCTCAGAGGAAGTTTTTATTTAAGCAAAATTTTAGCCAAACAACATTTCCATATATCTGAAAATTCAAACAAAAAAACCAAAGTGATTCATACTTCTTAGGCACCAATGAATGTGATTATCCTATTTCAGGTAGAGGACTATACAATGCTAACCTGTGCAATAGATGGACAACCTATAAGTAATGTCACCGTGTCAACACTTTGTCCGAAGAGAGACCTGCTAGAATCCATCCTTTTTCGTGTTTTACTTCCAGTCTTGCTCATATTTGCTGGGTTAATTGCGCTAGTTGTAGCCATATACTTCAGATATGGACAGGCTATCAAAATCTTCTTATATGCAAGAGGTTGGTGTCTCTGCTGCTTAAAGGAAGAGGAGCTCGACGCGAAACGCCCTTTCGATGTTTTCATCTCTTTCTCTCACGACGATGAGGAGTATGTTGTAAAAGAGTTACTGACTTTGTTAGAAAAAGAAGACTATAAAACGTGTGTTCACATGCGGGATTGGGTTATTGGCGAGTGGATCCCGAAACAGATATCAGTGTCGATAGAAATCTCGCGGCGTACATTGATAGTTCTGTCGAGGAATTTCGTTAAGTCCGTGTGGGGGATGCTGGAGTTCCGCATGGCGCACGCGAGTATGCTGAACGAGGGCCGGGCGAGGTTGATCGTCGTGGTGTTAGATGATGTTATGGAAGCGGACGATTTGGACCCGGAGTTGAAGACCTATCTTCGGACCAACACATACTTGGAGAAGAGTGATCCTTGGTTCTGGGACAAGCTGCGGTTCGCGCTGCCGCGACGAGGACGTTCGCCGCCTGAGAATAGTCAGAAGGTGCCAGCGGATGTGGCAAGGGATTTTGGTCCTTATGGACCTGCTCTGTCTCTTGTTTCAATGACTCGAGATAATAATGCAAGAGATATTCCAGTTTAATGACTCGTGTTAGTTTTAACACTCGCTAAACTCTGTAACGAAGCCAAAGATTTTCATGCCATATGACTAGTAAATAAAATAGGAATGCATTTTGCCACGTTTATTTATAAATAAAGAAATAGGAAAAGTGTGTTTGGGTGTTAGAGTTTAAAGTATCGGTTTCCAAAAATATGTTTGCTTGACCACCCTCTTTGTTACTTATATACTTATTCGTTTTTCTTATATCATTAAAAAACACAACTAGTTATAAAAAAGGTCTACGTTAAGTGATTTGTGTTGAGTGCCATTTTCTGTAATTAAAACTATCGTGAAACTAAAAAGTTTGGGTACGATCTTATCTTGACAATAGAAGTCAACCGGTATGTATTAAAGGGTTCTCATCCCCACCTGTTACTATCTCTCTGGCGTGCTCCAGGGTTCCCATTTGGGGCCTTTATTTTTTATAATATTTATTAATGACCTGATTGCAAAACATCGTTGCTCCTGTCCCTTATACGCAGATGATCTAAACATTTTTAACACTATCTCTAACAGCAGTAATAATATCATTCTTCAAAATGACATTGAAACTGTCGCTCAATGGTCCCAAACAAACCTAATGTACGCCGGGAAGTAGTTAGAGACTTTGGTATATTGTTTGACGAAATATTAACCTTCAGAAATAACTTTGATCATATTTTATGCTTGTTAAGGCCTACAAGACATTAGGCATTATGAACCGTGCTACTAAAACTTTCAAGAAACCGTATAGCTTTATCAATCTCTATAGCTCATTGTGTTGGAACGTTTTCCAAGTAGACATAGAAATGAGACTCCAGTGACTGTTATAAATTATATTATAAGATCTTTCACTATAAATCCAAACAAAACAAAACACGTCTGTTCTAGTCAAAGATGCTTTTCGTAATGGCGGCCGCCTGTCACCGTTCCGTTGTTATCGATGATGATGTTATCGATTTATTTCTTATTTCGATGAAACTAATTCTTAATGACGCAAAGTAAGTTTTCTAACAAAATAAAATAATATAATGTCACGATACGCTAACAGACGGCCATTCTGCTCTAGGAATGTCCTCATTCCGGAATAAGCTCGGTCATTCGACAAGTGGAGAGCATGTCCTCATGCTTCTTCTAGAATTGCTCGTAACACAGGAGCAGTCGCTTCTTGATTAACTAGTCGGCACGGCAGTGCTCCCACAATGGTGCCTGCTATAACATCTCTTACACATGAGACAATCACCAGCTGTTTGTCGTGGGAGATAGCTCGATGACTTCTACAACTTTGATTTTAAATTACAGTCAAAACAAACTAAAAAAAATATATGTAATATGTGTATGTTAAAATTAAGACATTTCATAAATTTATTATAAACAAAAGAAAATTTCAAATTGTAAAAATGTTACTTTAACAGAAAAGAATGTCAAAATTTGTTGCATGCAATTTAATATTTGTACATAATCAAAACCTTAACAAATGGACAAAGTTATAAAAGTGACATATTGTGCTATCAATTAGAATTAAAAAAAATTTAGCTCATAGCACAAATATAAGAAAATACAACTCAACAGAAGATTTAAAAAAGAAACATACTGGCTATGGATAGGTTATTCAATTATGTAAGTTATATGTAAAAAATGCTGGATTTGACTTTTGAAGGATAAATCCCAAGACCAATGTAATTGTACCTAAATAAGCAAAGCTCAATCATTCCCACCTGTGGGATACTCTGATTCCTCTTTATTGCTGATGCAGGAACCGTGTGAGAAATTTAAAAAATACCTCCTTGTAACTACTTTAAATGACACTCAGAACAATATTATTCTGTATAGCGATGGATGGATATACATATAGGTTTGCAATTTGACTACCAAGACCACAATTAACAAATATGTATTATTTATGATATAAGGAAAATGACGGGACAAACAAGTTGCCCGCCCAGTGGCAAGCGACACGCCTATTCACAGATGCCACGCATTGCCATTCAGAACTTCAAATCGCAGGCCATCCGAGGGGCACTGCCACTCCGAGACACAAAGTTGACAAGTCCCAAGTGCCTACAGGTTCATCAGCATCCACAGCCCTCAAAATCGGAACGCAACAATGCCCACTGTTATCCGATTATGGAATTCCCTTCAGTAAGAGCCTCGCAAGCAATGAAAGCAATATGAGACATAATTTACATGTGTAATTACATAGTTTGCCATTTCGTTATAGACTTGTAGTAAATTCCATTCTGTTGATACTTATAATTTTATTATAAATTACTAACTTATTTATTTGACATAAGATAGGCATTTGCAAGTTATCCTAGGTGGCAGATAACAGAATTGTTGGCTATCGGACAGCTGCTTCTATTGACAGGATTCAATCTCCTGACATTAATCAGTCTATTCAAAACTCAATTTACAAATATTTCAATTAATACGGCAATAGAGAGGAACTGTAACAACACTTCGACAGCAAAAGAAAGCCTGTCCAAAAAGTGTGTAAACAAAATCAATCGGACATTAAATCTGCTGCATCAGATTATTCGGAGAATTTGCAATGCGTGATTCTACCAGCTGCAAATTGTTGTTCGAAAACATTAAACATATATAACATATTGCCTTTGACACGCGTGTACATTAGATATATCTATGAATTTGTCAACTCTCATCCTCAATATTTTAAAACACGTGGTAAAGTCATTCAAAGGCAAACTAAAGCAAAAATTATGAATCTTTTCTACTAAACTGGTTGCAATAAAGTGATTTATGAGAATAACTGTTTTCGATAAATTACCAAATGAAATTAAATAAATAGTATAATTTACAAATGTTGTACATTAATTTGAAACTAAAGAGACCAAACATTAAATCCATTAATATTGGCACATCTGCTTGCAGGTTGATTATGATGCAATGTACCCTTATACTTAAGACTTGTATAATTTCTGTGTTCTGGCAATTAAACGTATTCTATTCTAAAACATTCATTAGTAATTATATAAAATTTAAAGTATGTACAGATATTGTGAGCCTATTTCTTGATATATAAAGATATTCTGCATATTGCAGAATGCATGTGTACTGTGATGCTTTTTTTTGTAAATTAACATATTATTTCTATTATATTAAGCTTGAGCTCACTCACGTTCATCTTACGGATTGTCTGATAAACTGATTAGACGAGGTTTTAGGCAAAATAAATAACCAAATAAATATATTACTTCAGGCATCATTGTTAATATATTACAAGTTCCTAGTCTAAGTAGTGGGCACATTTCACTTTTTCAATGTTGTAAGTCTTGTTTAGACAACATGTATACCAACATCCTACCTAATATCTTTATATATCAACGTCCGATGACTGCGGTCAGCTTACTACTTTTAACACACCTTTCGTACAGCACGATGTTCATTAATTGTATAAATTCACTTTGATAATTTAAGTCTAAAGTCATAATACTAATAATTCTTTGAAATCCAGTAATTGGATCACTGTGGAAATGAAAGGACCTGTACATTAGTGACAGTTTTAGCGACTTTGCTAGAGAGTACGCGTTATTATTGTTCGTATTGTTGCAACCAAAGTGATGTCATGGCTAAGAGATAAAAGTTTCTATTCTGTTAAGGACCTCTTTACACATAAATCTCAATAAATTTGATCTTTTAACTTATTTAACAATATATATATTATTTTTATATTATTGACATCTTCATGGCACGACAATAACTACTGTTATAATATGTAATCTTAAAAATTAAGCTATAATATAATATTTATTGTTTTTTTTTAAGAATAAATAAGTCAATGTATACTTTTATATTGCAACACCCTAATAGGGTCCATGTTTGCATGAGATGCCTTTCTCAGTGCAATCCATAATGCAATTAAATAAATAAATTAATTAATAGGAATTTCTTTAGCTTTATTAAGCTGTTGAAATCCCATCGATTTGCATGCTAATATCGGTAAATATGAGGGCTGTTTTAATATGTATACTTGTTTGAAAACCACATATTCAACGAATAAATATAATTCATTCAATGAAATGATAATATATTTAAATGCTATGATGAAATAGTAAAAACGACTTGGAATTGGAACATTATAAACAGCGACACTGGAAGCAACAAAAGTCATAAGTTAGCTTTTCAGTTAACTTTTGATAATAAAATTGCAAACAAGTCATTTAATTGTAAATATAATTTTACTGCCATTTAGGTACTGGTGCAACACGGGTTTGTAGCTTCTGAACTATGATCTCTATTAAGGTAATCTTTACATACCGCTTACAGATAGATATATGAATTTTTTTTTTAAATATAACCACCCTAACTAAACACTCTTAAGGCCTTTAAATCGATAGATATTAAAAGTACCTAGCCCGGACGACACTGTCTTTACGAATGTACACAGCAATCGAACATTTCTCTTATTTACTGATTGTCTTGGTCCGCATTAATTTGAACATTATTAATTCATTATCAGACAATTCAGATGATACACTTATTGTATCTGACATTGGTGACGTTACGCACGTGTCAGAGCCTGCGTTAACAATTTCAGATTAGAAATAAAATAAATAAATAAATGACTAGGGGTTCTTCACAAAACGTGTCGACAGGACTCTCAAAGAATGGCGACGCGTATACAGCTCATCTGTTATTGCAGATGTCCATGGGCGACGACGACCATCTCCCATCACAGGGACAGGGACAGGGTCTCGAACAATCGACCTCTGAATTGAGAAGCAACTAGGCCATCACAACTATTATTAGACTTGAATAATATAAATGTTAAGTCAGTTTTTCTAATGAAGTAGCATAAGAGAGTAAACTCTAGGTTCTTGAAGCGAAATAGAGAAACGGAACGCGGCTGTTCGTGACCGCGGTCATTGGTTTTTCCCTAAACATCACACATACACGAAACGAGAAGTGATCATAGAAAAAATCTACTACGTCAACCTTTTCTTGCTTCTTTCAAAGGGGAAACACATGAAACAGCATGCAAAGTTGAGCTCGCAGCCAGGAAAAAACATATATACTTTATTGGTAATGTTCGTATTATTTTCATATAAATACATCCTAATATAGTCACATTCAAATTGTAATTAATTATCTTTTTACACACAACATTGTAATTAAGTTTTCATTGAACGTCAGGATGTTCACCACCATGATATTCAATTATTTTTTTGTAAAATTACTTCACTACTTATGTTATAATTATTAAACAAAAATCACTTAGAAAAAATCACTCGAACCAGTTGGATTCGGACTCACATCTCCCAGCAAACCGTACTAGACGCTATGCCAACTAAGACACGGAACGAACCAACGGACATCACGAATTTTTCCATGTGCTTATTGCAGATATTGGTTTTGGTTTTTAACGACTTTTTTGCCGTACCGCAATTTGTGAGAAATCTATGAAAGATAAATACTATATTAATACTATTTAACCAATGTAGTAAATTACATACCTATGTCGATTGCTTGATAAGCCAGTGCTTCAATCTACATTTAAATAAGTTGTGTGAAGCGGAACCAACAATTTCAAGAGAAAAAATATAACAAAATGAGATATAACACCGCGTTCATAATTTATCATGAAACATCCTCATATAATCCTCGTGGAAGAATGGCATAAGTGGAGTTACGTGAAAAATGTTTATTGCTCCATTAGATACAAAAAAATATAACCCAGATCGTCTATAATTTTTGTAACTCTTTCGATCGTCTAATATTGTAGATACAGTTACAAGAATTGGAAAGGATGTGGGTTATATTTTTCTGTATCTAATGGAGTAATAAACATTTTTGGCATAACTCCACTTATGCCTTTCTTGGTTTTGGTTTTTAACGACTTTTTTGCTGTACCGCAATGTGTGAGAAATTTATGAAAGATAAATACTATATTAATATTATTTAACCAATGTAGTAGTGTAGTATTAGATACCTATGTCGATTGCTTGATAAGCCCACTGGCTTATCAAGCAGTCGACACACACACAATATAGATTAAAGCACTTTTTGATCTACATTTAAATAAGTTGTGTGAAACGGAACCAAAAATTTCAAGAGAAAAAAATATAACAAAATGAGATTAAACACCGTGTTCACCATTTATCATATATGAGGAGTGGAGAAGGCTTCACTGACAAGAGTCTAGCTCTTAAATAAGATGATGGGGTCCAAATAAAGCCAGCTATCCGTAGTATCTATCTATCTAACCTCCTCTACCTAAGTGACTTGCAGACCGGTTTTCGTGGCGCGCCATCTCCGTGGTCCCAATTTCGATCCCAGGACGGGTCAATGTACTTTAACTTTTCGGTATAGTCTCGGTTGTGGATGTTTGACGTACCTTCGTTCTTTCCGTAGCACAAGTAACTGCCTTCGTGGCCGAACGGGACTGCCTGCAGATGTTCCGGGTTCGATTACCGGGCCTGGAGAAATATTGTATGGCTTCATTTATTTCTCTCGTGAGTTTGGGTGTAATTTGTGGTTGTGTGTGGGCGTGTCCATGGTACCTGCGATACACAGTATCCCTAGTGCGGAGCTATGAGTATGTGCGTTATTATTATTATTATTATTACAAGTGCTTAGTTACTTACTTTGAGATCAGAGCAACGTACATACATATGTGACACATATGTGATGTTGTCTAATATTGAAATACATTAAAATTTTTGTTATTGTTCGGACAGGAACGTATAAGATACCGGCGCATCCGGTTAAGAACCAATTATTACGAAATTAATGTACGAGAGGCTGGTTTTTAATATTGTATACTTTTACAGACACACACCGGCACATTTAGCGGAACAAAAAAGAAGTAAAAATATAATATAGTAACGTTTATATTTAAATAAATAAGAATTGGATATAAAGTAGCAAATGCATTAATATCTTTTAACATCGACTTACACAAAGTTTATTGTACGTAAATTTTTCATTAAAAAAAAAACCGACCTCAAAAGTTTGCTTATCCGTTTTCGCTGTTTTGTTGTCATTGGAATTATATTATTTGCCAAGTTTTGTTGAAATCGGGTAAATGAATGAAATATTCATCTCCTGATTTCTAACTAATATAGGAAGAATACTTTTTTCGAATTTAAATCAGACTACTGCCAAGGGTGTATCCCCTTTACAAAAAAAAATCATAGATATCGGTACACAAATGTCAGAATATTCTAGTAACATATACACAAAAAAAAATTAGGGAAAGACTTGAGAATGTCCTCTGTTTTTAAAGTTCAAAAATCGGAATTAAACAAAACCAATTTTTTTTTAAATTTTCTGACAAAGCAGAATTAAGAAAAATTGAAATTGCAAGTTTCACACTGATTAAACTGATATGTGGCAACATTGAGCTTCGCTTTTTTCCTTTCAACCTGTGTCAGAGCAACGTGCTATTGTAACAAAAATAAAATATTAATTCAGTTAAAACTTATCGTTTTAATATTTAAACAATGTAAGTGGTGATTTTTATAGGAAATGAAACTATTTTTCCGGATTTAATTCGCATATATTTGTTTACCTTTATAGGTCCCATGGTCACGGTTGCCTGAAACGTAGGTTTGTTTGAAAAAACAAATGTACTCGAATTAAATCCGGAAAAATAGTTTCATTTCCTAAGTGTAACAATCGGAAAAACCTATGAACTCGATAGTGATTTTTACATTTATAAATTAAAAAAAAAATTAAGTTTCGGAAATTTACAAGAAGAAAAAATTTGTATCGAGTCACTCGACAAACCTGTAGGGAATTAAAATAAAGGAATGAAAAAAATGACAGACGACTATTATTTTCTTTTAAATTAGACCTAAAATAAAAGTTAAAATATGCGGTCAAATTTTTGAAAAAACACTGCATTAGTTTGATTTAATTCGTGGTCCGTTAAATGTACCCGTAATTGCACTTATGACACATGGACGGTTGTCTATAAGAACATAGCATCTGTGTCATTAGGAAGATGGCTCAAAAAACTAAGGTGTATCTGACGAATTGTGTACCCGTGTAATGAAGACAACATTAGACTGATATTCACAATATTTTTTAATGATATCCAGTGACGGGACGAACAAGTTGTGCAACCGGGTGGATAACGTCTGTCCGTAACAGTTCTAGTGCCACTCAGAGATTTAAATCGAAAAGACATTAACGTGGCTAGTCACATGTGCCTGTAATTAAACCGGAACGCAGTAATGCTCACATTACTGCTTGGCGGCAGAAATACTTAAGGTGGTAGTGGTACTTGCCCAGATGTACTTTTTCATAAGGAGCTTTATTGCCACAGGCCAGCGTTGCGGACTATGACCTGAACGTTCGCCTGAGACTCGTGGCCAGCAGAGGTATGTATAAGTGAGTTGATATTGTTTGTTATTGCTGCCATCAATTATATACTAGAGATGCGCCGAGTACAAGTTTTACCTAGCAACCGAGTACCGAATATACTCGGTTTAACATTTGCCGAGCCACGTACTTGGCCGAGTTACTCGGTTCGTTACAACCGGAACGCGATGGGCCTAAAAGTCCCATTGCTTTAGAATTAGACCGATATGTCAATGAAAATTTATTGTCGCGAGAGCAGAGTTCTTTCCAATGATGGGCAGGGCATAAAACAAGATATCCAAAACTGGCACATTTAGCACGAGTGTTTTTATGTGCACCTGCAAGCACTGTATATAGCGAGCGGTTATTTTCCGAAGCGGGTAATGTGTATGAAGAAAAAAGGAACAGAATATTACCTAAACGCGCAGAAAGCCTTGTATTCCAACGTCATAACTTGCTCTTGTTAAATTTTAAATATTAATAATGTAAATTTTCTTTTCAAAATTACTAAATAGCTACAAATTGTTACAATAGTCTAAAATTTGTAGTAATAAATCTCTTTTAATTATTTCAAATATATTGTTGGTTTTACTTTATTATATCGATAGCTGTAATACTTTATTGTAACCGAGTAACTTTTCTCTTGAACCGCGTTATTTGGCCGAGTACGAGTAGTAAAAAAACGGCCGAGTACACCGAGTACCGAGTAGCAAACGAGTACTCGGCGCATCGTACGTATCACACAAAAACAGTGTTACACTTAAAAGGTTAGTAGGAGATCGTTTCTTAGTTGTTTATCCTCAACCAAAGGGATTGGTTTTGTTTTAAGTAAGAATAATACAAATATTTGTGAAAAAAAAAGTGTGTAATATTTTGTGTAATAACTGTGGTGACCAATGATCGACTATAAATAAGGAAAAGTGTGTCTTTAAATTTTGAAATAACTTTTTGTTTTTAAACTTGAGATTAGTTTACATGACAATATTAACCCTCAAGAACGCCAATTCTGTAGAATGTTTCATAAAAAAGCTATTGTAATTTAATTCCAAAAAAGACCTAAACTAGAGTTTCTTTTGATCCCCAGTAAGGAACACCAAAAATCCACTAATTAAATAACCAGTAATCGACTCTCATCAATAATGAAAATCGAGTAATTGACCTTACGAATAAAAAACTGTGTGATAGAAAATTTTATCCTAAATCTTATTAGAAATTAGTTTAAATAAAGATCTCGAACACTGCCGCTTGTCCGTTACTGGCGCCACAAAAAAATGGTTAAAAATACGATTCTACTTTTTCAATAGAAATAAATGTGATTTTTGTGTTTCATGACACTAATTGCGGATAAGAAAGAATTGAAATAGTGTTACATATTTGTAATATGACGTATATATATACGTAGTTTCCGGCGTGACATGTTTATTAAGGAAAAGTGATAAAAAGGTGGATTTTCGAAGGTACATATTTTAATACATATATTTGTTATGACTGAATTCATTGTTATCACCATTGACTTACAATTATATGGACGTCGGGTCCGCGCTAAAAAGTGTC
>NW_020653749.1:510278-535677 GCF_003589595.1 Hyposmocoma kahamanoa | reverse complement strand
TCGTGGTTTTTGTATTAGACCCGTCGTCCATTTATTTGTAAGTCAATGCCTAAATAATAAAATAACAGTTACATAAACTACTAAATTGACTTTTTTTAGGTATTTCAATTTCCATGTAATTTATTTTGATATGGGTCGTTGTGGAAATAAATGATTTTTATTTATATAATACTTTATTTATTTATTATTACATATTGTAACGGATCACCCCCCCTCTCCTCTCTAAACAACATGCATAACCATCGTCGCCTTCAACACCAGAACGATCGATGACCAAATACCATGACCAGGACTTTATCATAACAGTAACACATATATAAAACTTATATGTGTATATATGTATATAAGTAATATACATACAATAATCTAAAATATATAAACCCAAGCATCAAAGTATACAAGATACTATGGATCTATTAAATGGCCATATTAAATTTTTTTTATATGATCGTCTAGTTTGATTAGGACCTTATTGTTAACATTACGTTGTGTTTTAAATAAATAAGTAAGTAGGTAACCCGCGATTCTTTAAGAGGTACGTGAGATAATCATAAAAATATAGTGATGTGCTGTATAGATTTTTTCAAAAAGACGTATAATTATATTGGAAGGGGATTAAGGAATAAGGAAAGGATGCCCACCTCATGTAAAAAATATATTTGAGGTATACGAAGCCCCCACAACAGTCTGCTTGTGTAGATGTTATTTCACAACAGACCACCTCCGCTCACGTATCGTGTATGACACGCCGGTTACATACTCCGGGGCGTAGAAGGTATAGAAATATATACACCTACGCTATTAAATGATGATTGTTTAAACAATAGATATTCGTTATACGGAATACCTTAAGTATAAATGTCCTGCCATGTCTGTGACGTAGCATAAAGACCATCAACAGTATGTTCTGCATAAAATGTAGTGCAAATAGCATTTCAATGTATATGAAATAATACAACTCGGCGTCTTCAATTGATGAATACATATACCAGTCACTGGTTCACACAGAACAGACCAGCACGACGATGTAGCCATGGCTTGGAGCCGGCTCTGGAACTGTAGACTGTTACATTGTATGTATCGTCTCAACGAATACAATATAGTCCACAAGGTCCAACAGACAGGGAGAGCATGTTGCTACTCATATTGTGTCAACGCAGGCGAGCACAATATAGTCTGCAATACTAGTAAGTCTATGCAAACCAGTACATTGGTGATGCAGCGGCAAACAGAAGCATTATTTAGTGTACCACATCTCAGTCTTTCACGAGAATGGGTATCTTAACAGGAACAATCAATCAGGAACGTTGTAGAACAATAAAAGTATTTGTTATACCTTATTGTAATTAGTAGATATGAAACTGTTAATAGTGTCATAGCTCCGCTCACAAAACACTGCGATGTCATTTAAACTCAAGTATATATACATAGAAATCCGGAGATATCCGGGGTCAGGATTTGGAGTAACTAATTGATGCAAGATGAGAAATCATATCCATTAATGTAAACTAGTTTTACATATGGTTTATATAAGTAAAGAAACAAGAAGACAGAGGATAAAGGTAAGGAAGAAGAATAGGCCCACCTCATAACCCTGCCTAGTCTTTACTAATAAGAATCCCTATTACACACCTTGAGTACAGCAAGTAGAGAAGAAATCAATTAATTATAATTATCAATTAATTATATATATATATCATAATCACATAGGTGATAATTCAGCATTTGAAATATAATTTCGCTATCCGATAAGCCTTGGTAGTAGACTTATCTAAGTTGGGTTAGTGTTCACCAAGCACTGAAAGTTAATCTAGTATTAACTTACAGAAGCCTAAGTTAAATACCAACCAATCCGACCACGCGGCTAATTATCTCAGTAACAACTTATACACTCGAAGTCCTAAATCTTTATGGAAATGGAAAGACCTTCCATATAAGATCATGAACACTGTCACTGTGTATTGTAGTAGGTACTTCTAATAATTATCGGCTAGCTCTAGGAATACGCTAATCAGACATAAACGAGATATACATGGATATCAAGGCGTAAATCTGACAGGGCGATGGAAGGAACACAGGTGATCCAACATCATCGCAAATAACTTAGTATCATCTTCCACAAAGGCTTTTAATTTGACAAGACAAAGTTTTATAATTTGTAATAGATATGCCAAATATCAGCCTAAGATAACAAATCAATCGAACTTCATTGGTTTTCTAATTCCATTCTGCAGATGTCCACTAATTCAGCAGAAAGGACATGAAATTAAATACACAATATTATGTATTAATATATCTTTAATAAATAATTTTACCTCACCTTTAGATACCTTTAAACCAATACCGAAAATACCCAAAGTAGAAAGATATAATAAACCGCTACTGTTATCCTTCGTACAATACATTGATCAAGTATATTGTACCAAGTTGTCACAGTTTACCTTTTCTTATAATTAAGTAAAACAACATTGCTTAATGTATGGACACCTTCAGAATGTGCGTGTAATCAATAAAATTGCAATTACTCTAGGTGTCCTAACTACTATGAATTCTACATTAAGATTAATTGATTGAATAAAACTAAATGAAATGAAATCTATATTTTATAGTTTAGCAGAAGTAATAAATAATAAATTCAACGTAGCAAATTGCCATTATTATAATTAGAATGTGACAAAAAAAGTCAAAGTTAGATACGAGTATATCAAATAATTTGATGATTTCAAAACAATATAAATACTCTATAAAAATGTTATAAAGTACAATTTTATCTCATTGTTAAACAAAATCAAGGTTTAGTGTTTGCTAGATAATTTAAGTTATTTTTCGGTAACTGTTCATTCAACTAATAAAAGAATATCAGTCAAATGAGGTTTCGCAATATATTATAATTAGAATGTATCAAAAGAATACACAACGCACATAAAACTGTAAAAAAAAACGTAAACAAATCTCAACGATAGATACCCAAAATAAGTAGGTATCCTATCATAGTAAACACAAATCACATACCTGAGAGGTGATCTCTCACCTATTACAAGACATCTAGAAGGCTGCACCTACAAGGAAATCTGCCAGGAACATAGACCAGGAACTGAAGACCCATATCAGCTCCAGATTCGAATTAAAGTCTAATTAACACTGTCTCACACACGCGCTCGCGGTCACTGACTCTAACTATCAAACGTAAATATTATATAATTTAACACACGACGCTTCCTGAGTACTATATTATTGCACAATTATATTATTAATATCCTAACAAAATATTATAAACACAGCTGAAGGCCTAAATCTATTCTAGATTCCGATTACAATCTTAACCATATCGCACGCGCTTTACGAACACTAGTGTCCTAACAAAGTATTTATACACGGCTGAAGACCTAAATCACTTCTAGATTCGAATTAGAGTCCTGACACTGTATAACTCGCGCACTAAAGCAATAATCTACCTATGGTTACAAATGTAAGCACTATATAGACTAACTCGCGGCGTTTCCTAAATACTAGATTATTTATAAACAAATTCAGTACGAATGCGCTAACAAAGTATTAGACACGCACTCCCGATCTCTCGCTAAATCACTCGAAAATAACAGTTCCTTAAATCTCACACGCGACGTCTCCTAAATGGTCTAACGACTTAAACCCTAAATTAAACTACAATTATTATACTAGATTTTATCTATTAGCGCGAACGACACTAAAACTTAGATTTTCACACAAGCTTCTCTTTGTTACTAAAATTAAATGAAATATCAACCGCGATTTGAGACCCAGCCTTCCAATTTTTCAGGTGCTGTCGATCACGTCTTGGGCCCCACTAACTCATGATTTCAGTACCCTTAGCATCACACCTTCCTTCCCCGCTTCGTCTCCTCACCGAATGTTCTAGAATGTTCCAAAAAACTCTTGAAACACCCCGGTCACACGGTCCCAAATCAATAAATCCTGCATGAAGTGTTTCCTTCAAATTTCTTGGTTCCCAATCATTAAATCATACATGAAGTGCTCTCTAGGAGAGAAGCGATTTCTAGGAGAATTTCTAGGGCTGGCAAAACTCCGTAACGTTTCATTGAGTACCCTAGACTCAGCAGTGGAACGCTTTCATAGAATAATAATTAATATAGACAATTAACCCAATACGTATATATAAAATATCTAATTCGATCATTATTAATAAAAAGAGGAATAATAAAATAGGTAGTATTTGTTCTGGTGGAATAAATTTTCATCAGAAACAAGCAGAATCTTTCGCATGTGTTGTTCTTTTACTAAATATTAATAAATAATAAAAGGCATTGTATAAAAACTAAATAGAATCATGTTTTTTTTTTTTTTTATGCTTTGCGAATCTAAATTATACACCTTTGAGTAAAGCTAACTTCACTCTATCATATTGTTTATCTGTAATATATACATAAACACACTTTCGCATAAATAATGATAGTATGCATTTAATTTACTAGTATTATTATATATTTTATTAAATAATTTAATTTCATTAGTCACCAAAATTTAGCAACCCTAACAAAAATACATTCAGCAAAACCGATAATGCATACGTTATTTGTTAAGTGTTTCCTGCAGCTCAAAAGTGTGAACTGAGACGAATTCAAAGAAGTCATTTGCTATTGAAATTCTTCGAATGTGATTATTTACATTTAGATGTTATTTTAAAATTTACCTACTTATTTCACTAATAATTCATTACTGTTATATTTATACTCATCGAATTTCCGCTAATTCATTTTTTATTTTATTTTGTGGAAGGTATGTTCTGTTACAATATTATGAGTGTGTTATGGTTAAATTTGATATTTTTCAGAACAAATAGATGTTACAATGTTTATCGACGAAAATAGTACCACGTACTCGTGTACGAGTAATGCGTACGAGAAATTCAGTTTTTTGGAACAAATCAAATTTCCTGACTTTGAAGATCTCACAAAGTTGCCGGTAAGTATAAGGGTGCAGGCACATGGGACTGCTCAACTTAATGTCTCAGAGTGACGGGAGTGCCCCTCAGATCTTTGCGATTTAAAGCTCTGAGTGGCATTGTAACTGGGGTGTGTACTGGGTGTACACCAGCCCCACGTAACTTAGTATCAAAAAGGTCAAAGTCAATAAACAAAACAATGCTCTGGCAGATCGGAAGAGCCTGAAAATTTGACCCAACTACAAATTTTTGTGTAGAATTGGCCGTTATGGTCTTTTTATCCCAAACTGTCTTTATGTTCCCTAGCCAGCAACATATTTCGATGAATGAACTCTGTGTTTGTCGATTTTATTACAGAAAGTGACTATCAAACATTGCATTTATCCACACGGAACATACGAAAGAATGTTGAAGGGTCTCAATATTGACGTAGACAATTTACCTAAATTTGCGCTGTCAGAACTTTGCGTATCTCCGCCATTACAAGCTCTTTTCTTCGATGGACTTAAGATCATTGATCTTGAATTAAGGTAACAACAATTTGTACGTGCTTTGTCCGTTGACACATACGATTCTTTACGTTGGGTTGAGACGCATACATATAAATGACAAGGGGCCAGGAGACGAAGCGGGGAGGGATGTTGCGATGCGTAATTAAAAGGTTTACATTGCGACACCGCATTGTTCGTGTCGTGTGGCACAAAGAGTACGTTGTTGCCCGTGTGGCATCCCTCATAGGCGTTTGTGCGCTGTTCACGCCTCACCTTCGATTGAACACCATCGCGCTCTGGCTCACCTACCGTTCACCGCGCTGGTCGTGCCCATACAAAATTTAAAAATCTCACCACCTTTCTATCATTAAGTTTTTTATATTATACGTGCATGTTCTGGATTCACATCACTAACCCCAAGCAATTATTAATTGAGTACGCCTATTATGATGCCACAGATAGAGACACAAAGGATTCAAACTCCTTGCTTTTTCGGTCGGATATTAATAAGTATAACATTAATGCCCAAAATTGAAAGTGCACAGACAAGCTAACCCTTAAAGTCCTTTTTCAGGTACTCAAAACACACCCTGATACAACCACGAGTGCCAGACGACGTTGCCAACTACGTTTCGACATTAAAAGAGTTTCACTTAGTCGGTGCCGAATTTCCAACATTACCAAACAACTCTGTACTGGAAATTGTAAGCTTTGGAATCTGTTTGTTATTCAGTTCCTCCAATATTATTAGATAAACTGCTAAAAACATCCAGTACTTGTGCACGTTTCATACTTAGAAGATTATTTTAGGCAATAGTCAACGACATTGGCTGCCAGTTCAAGGTCATAAAACCATTGATCAATAGACCTTATTACCAAATGGAAGTATAAATGTTGTTTAACACGGATAAGTAAACAAACTTGCAGAAAAACGTCCTTCGTTTCAATCCCATCCTCGTCGCCACTGAGAAGTCTAGACTATCTAGCCTATACGTAAGACCTGGGTTAAGGAGCCAGTAAAACATGTGTTCGCACTACGATATTTATTTGACGACTGAGCAACAAAATACATGACCTACCCACAGAGCATTTATAATAATCTTACTCTCCAATACATACATCACAAAATACTTTCTAGCTTATCTAGTATTACATTACAACGAACAGCCTTTGGGCACCTGCAGCTAATAATTCAAGTAGTGACAGATGTAGAAATGTAGATTTGAGGAAACATTTTTCTTTTCATAAGAAACTTCATATTATTACAGATGACCCTGGAGAGTGGTATATCACACAGCGCTCTCGGTGGTTGCAGCAATCTCCGGTCCCTAGCTCTCATTAACTGGGCTGTACACAGCTTGAACGAGAAGAGCGAAGGCTGGCTCTCCACCTGTCTTAATCTAACTGAACTGGTGTTAGAAGCTCCTACGTCTATCGAAACTGCTTTTCGAGTGGTTTGTTTTAATCATATTTCAATAGTCGTCACGTCTGCTTTATATCTTTTCCTCATATTTTCTATATTGATCCAATTTTGAGAAATTATTTTTATGGTTACCTTCAGCATGAACGATATAACTGATTAAAAGTTGTTCTTTGCGGTCTATGCCTAATCCTTGGACCTCGAATAGTTCTATATACCGCTACTCATCTTGCAATTGAAAATCGTGAAACTATTCTTGCAAAAGTTTTCGGTTAAATTTCAGATTTTTTTATGCTAACTTAATTCTTCTGAAATTTTCAGTTAGCCAACGCTACCAGTCTTCGTAAATTGGAGATCACTGAACTGCCAAAGACCTGGCATGGCATTGAAATTTCAGTCACCAACGCATTCTACTTGGAAAGCATCAAGATTCATAAATCCACTATAAAACAAATTGTCATGTAAGGTATACTTTGTAGTGTAATGTGGCTTTTTGTGTCAAATGGACCACAATGGTACCTCTGTCTCGTAAGGCCTCCACCTAATACGCGTTGACCCATGACGTGTTAAAGCCCTCCCATGCGTGCGAAAAGTTTTGTGAAGCTTAATATTAGATACAAGCTCAAATGGCTTTGGTTGATACCGCATAACAGTGAAAGTGTTGAAGCAATCACTTTGGAAAAAATATAGTATAATTGAGGATGTACTGTGATTACTACAGGGTGTGAAAACAGGATTCCTAAACATTTTCACGATAGAAAAAAACCCAAACTTACCTCGAAATTTTACAAGAAAACCGCTGTATTCAGTAGGTTCTTTACATATATCAATGATTTTTAACCGACTTCAAAAAAGGAGGAGGTTCTCAATTCGACTGTATGTTCTTTTTTTGTATGTATGTTACGCGATAACTCCGGTATTTGTGAACCGATTTTCATGATTTTTTATTTGGAAAGGGGGTACTTCCATAGTGGTCCCATTTCATTTTGAAGAAAATCATCCACCTCGAAGGGTGGCTGTTCACGCATGTTCATTTTCATAAATAGCGCCTAACATTAATTTAGGAGTAATTACTTTAATGGTTGATTTTGCTATTTCTCCAATTCAAGGCGTTTCTCTCTCAATATACTTTGAGTAGTGAGAACAGATTTTTTATTATCTCCAGTGTCAAGTCCTGTATAGTGGCGAAATAGGGGATATTTCAATAAAACTTAGACGTAATTCCACGTACTTATGAGGTCGGTTTTTTTAGTACTCTGTACTGAGATTATTTTTAATATCAACTGAACTGTTAGCTAGTAGTTTCGTTTGTAAAAAAATAAATTCTGAAAAAAGCCAGTGTCCCTGCTAAGACCCGCGCAATAAAACCGATTCAATACGGGGAAAATTTGAATTGTAGCTGAGGTAGTATCAACTCTTAACCTTACTTCCAGGATTTTCTTTAGCATGAAAATATTTGATTAACTGGCGTTCTAAATTTGCTCTTGTATTCAAAAAACTTATGAACGGACTCGTCAGCTTTAAGTTACGATGTAATTCGCACCCTTGGGGTAATAAGATTGTGATGGTGTGACCTCCTTACACCGTCATCCCACCTTTTTGTATCGTATCATTTTTTCCTTTGCTTGTATTTCAATTTTAAATTTTAATTGTTCCATCTTCCTTCGCTTTTTCATTTTTGCTTCGTACCACGGTGACTCTCTGCGCGATCGCGGTAGCAAAAACATCTACTTTCTTATTTTTGAACCGTTTACATTTTAAGATATTAATTGTACTGAATAAATTCCTATAAACCGGACTTTCGTCTTTTCAACTGCTAAAACTCGCTAAGTAAGACGTATGGCTGCGGGGGCTGCGGAGGCTATTAATACCCTTGGACCAGGCTATATTACTGCTATCCAGGCTATTTTGTAGTGTACAAGTACAAGTCACAAGGTCACATCTGCAAAATGACAACTTTTTAGAAGAGAGGTTTAAAGATTCTACGAACGAAATTAGTCGATAACTTTTTTATGTTTAAATTGGAAAGTTTACTTTGTATTATTTTTATAACGATGATACCATTTTTACATATGATCTGACGTGGTTTTATTTTACCAAGTGTAAAAAGGCTTTAGCAAAAACAAAATTATTTTCAGAAATGAAAGTTTTCCGCTAGTAGCAGACATAGAGTTCTCGGACAATGATTTATGGAACGTTTTTCCCATTGGTAAGATGTTGCTACATGTACGGCTTCTCACGAACGCCACTTTATCCAATAACCCAAGGTTGGACCTCTGCACAGGTGAGCTTTTATCAAAATATGAACCGATAACTCGAGAGAACTGCTAACCTCCTCACTACAGATTGTAGCTCTGAAATCTGGATGACGTTGATCAATAGCATGAATGATGACTTACGATAAGAAATAAACTAGGATTCAACCGAGCCCAAAACCCACTCATCTGTATATCTATGCAAATGCAATGCAAGGAAAATGCCAGCCTTTGAATCTCTCCTCCATCCTGTTATGAGTTGCAGCCCACTTTAGATACGGTCCTAAATCTTTTTTTAGTCCTAAAGCTTTTTTTTTTAAATCTAGTTGTTATTTCAGCACAACCATCAGATGATGACCCTTGGGAATTATGGATGCCTAATTTAAAAAGATTAGTGGCGACCCATACTGCAACCACTAGCATGTGTTTTCAAAACTTACAAAGTGTATCACTTGTACTTCTTGACTTGTCAAGTTGCAAAATCAACGCTTTAGATGTAAGTATCATTTCACTTTCTACTTCTTAGTGTGCTGTTTCTCTGCAAAGGTTGGCGACCATCGTGGCTATTTCCATTTTTGAAGCTGCCGTGTGGTAAGATTGAACCAGTCTCCCAAATTCTTCAACCAAGAGGTTTTCTGTCTGCCACGATTACGCTCTCCTTGGATCTTCCATTGCATTATTAGTCGAAGAATCCGATATCTATTGTCTCCTCATTACGTGGCCAAAATTATAACTTCCTTTCCTTTACAGTTCCTAGTATTTCCGCCTTTTTTCCCCTTTGATGACCCTTTGGATCTCAACATTGGTGACTCTTTGGACAAGATAAGCATACGTCATTTTACAGATGTATTTCGTTCAGTGTTAAAGACAGTATCAAAGTTGTATTGGACTGACTGTTTTAAATATGGATACATCACCGCACCTACCTCTCACTTGATTAGGCTAGGTATACAAAATTCCATTTATTACAAAGCAGCAAATAATTAATTAGCCTTCTTTATTCGTATCTATTTATCCATATCAATGTCTGTAAGAACGGGCATCGCCATTGCTGTCTTTAAAGGGTGTAAACGACTCTGAGCTTGTCTTGATTCGTGATTTGTTAATAGGGTTATGCATTGGTGGAGGGTTTTACTTAGCTCTTTCATATAGGCCCTTTTGTTCCGAATACCTTTTACTCGGTCTTTTCAAGGATTTGTCTTTCATTAATCTACTTGCACAATATCCTTTTGATAGTTCACAGGGTTACCTAGATTCAACACCAGCCAACTAGAGCTTCGTTTAAATCACAACGCCATTGAACGAGTGTCGTTTGAGCATGCTGACTACAACAAATTACTACAGGTACTATCCTTATTAAACTGTCAGACCCAGTTAGGTTCGTAACTTCTTAATCTTAGGTACATGAAATTCTAAAGCATGGTGATGTACCAAAAAGTCCCAACCAACTGTGTAACTTTAGCATAATACATCTTCCTTACGAAACCCCATATACTGCAGAGCGTGTATGGCTTGATACTTCACTTCCTTGCTGCTTGTAATTTATGGTGTGATATAGTATGGAATGGTATAGTATAAGTATGGTATGGTATGGTGTGACGGGTTGGTATCGGCAACTCAATACCAGGCGCCTATTTTGCGTGTAGTGGGTGCAGGGTCCTACTTGTACCACCTAAGCTCCTATAGGTAGGAATCTCAGCAACCTCCTAGGTTTGCTGAAGACTTCGGGGAGTGACCTGGATACTCGGTATTTCGCCCTGTAGTTGGTCACGCTGTTTGTATTATTCATGATTCTTTACGAGTGAAATAAATTTGGTTCTAGTCTACTACCCTGACAAATTATTGTATTTCACAAGTATGTCTTTAATTTCCAATATTATTTTCGTGCACAGAACAGAATTATGGATCAGCCACGCGAATTAAGTCTACGTGAATTGCATCTACAAGGAAATCGTATCAAGGAATTCACCGCCAACGGCATACCCGACAAACTAAAGGTTTGTATTTTATCAATTAGTTTTTTCCAACTGATAATATTCAATCAATTAATTGCATGTTAGAATCCTAAAAATGTGAGTGGATATTTGTTATTTACTATCGATTCTTAAAAGATCTTTCATAAATATTGAGTGTGTGCGTTATTAAATAACACAACACATTGATGTTTTTGATGATCTTAAAGGTAAATATTGAGAATCTAATGAGCCGAGAGAAATAGAACGCAATCAACACTGGCACACGTATGAACTCGTAAAACGTATGAGACTTCTATGGAGTTCTTGTTTTTATTAACTTACTAATTGTTTGATTTCAGTTCTTAGACTTAAGTTTCAATCGCATCTCTTACATCGACAGCATGACAGCAACCGCGCTGTTCTCGTCAAAAGAGAGACGCATTAAGCTAGCTGGTAACAGCTTTATGTGCGACTGTCAGAACCAGGGTTTTCTTAGTATCTTAAATGAAAATAAGGAGCAGGTAAATTATTTTCTACCATGTCGTAGTTCAAAATTTTCTGGAATGGAATGGAATCTGTAACTATTGCATTAGTTTAATATAGGTAACGAATTCACAAGTGTCTATATGTTGTAGTTTTTTTATAACAACTCGGGATTCCAGGTTGATAATTTTTTTTCAAAAGTACTCGGCTACAAATTAGCCCACCAATAAAGCCCACCTTGCTGAATTTCTAAATACACTACCTTTATATCGTGGATACATACTTAGATTCATTAAAATACTTGTAATTAAAAAACTAAGTAGTGGGACGACAAAGTCATTCGCCTAATGGTAAGCTAGCTACACGGCTGTGAATATTAGGCATATGTTTTAATGTCAAGTTATTTAGTTTTCTTTGGATGTAGATCTTAGTGGAACTATAGGGTGAAATCAGAAATTAACTCAATATTTGAAATCTGCAACCGTGTTTTCTTTCAGGTGGATGACTACAACAAACTCGTCTGCAAAGAAGACGGCACTTTAATAAGTAATTTTACTGCCTCTGCGTTCTGTGTTATTGAAGAACAGCCACAATTAGCACTTATCCATATCTTACTCCCAATCTTACTCGCTGTCGTAGTCTTGACCGTCTTAGCTGTTCCTGTATATTTACGATATGGAGAAGCCATTAAGAACATCTTATATACTAGAGGTTTGTGTCTATTCTGTTTGAAAGAAGAGCTGTTGGACGAGAACCGTCCTTTTGACATTTTTATCTCTTTCTCCCACGAAGATGAAGACTACGTCTTGAATAAGTTACTGCCGATGTTAGAAAAGGAAAACTATAAAGCGTGTGTTCACATGCGAAATTGGATTATTGGAGAGTGGATTCCGAAGCAAATTTCGGTATCAATAGAAGTCTCGCGGCGTACGTTGATAGTTCTGTCCAGAAAGTTTGTGAAGTCCTTGTGGGGGATGCTGGAGTTCCGCATGGCACATGCCAGTATGCTTCATGAGGGTAAGGCGAGGTTGATCGTTGTGGTGTTGGATGATGTTGTGAAGGAGGAGCAATTGGACCCTGAGCTGAAGAACTATCTCCGGACCAACACGTATTTAGAGACGAACGATCCGTGGTTCTGGGAAAGATTGCGATCTGCGCTGCCGCGACGAGGACGATCTCAACTCGAGAAAAATCAGCGGGTGCCAATGGATGTCGCTAATGACTTTGGACCATATGGCGCTGTTACGCCTGTTGTTCAAAAGGACTTCATTGACTCTAGTGTATTATCTAACGAATTAAGTGAGTCTTGAGAGACGCGATGCATTTAAGTACACTGTAAGGATATTTATTTTATTGAATATCATGATGTTTTTACTTCCATGATATTCATATATTTCATGTGAAAATACTGAACTTGTTTGTTATTATTTTTGATACAAATATCGAACAAACACAAAGAAAAATTTCTTCGATTCGGGTGGACTTGAACCAGCTTTTGTTTGTAGAAAGTAATTTTTTTTTTATTTTTTTTTATTTTTTTTATTAAGGAATAACAACAGCCAACTTAAATACGTCTTACAACAAACAATATTTGTCTTAAATAACTTAGGCCAAAATAGTTATCCACAATGACATAAATTTTGAAGCCTTATAAACGAACAGAACAAAACAAAATTAGTAGTGAGCTTATACAATTTTAAATTAATTTTTAATTAAGGTTTAAATTAAAGTCTACAATAACTTATTTGTCGTGGTTATACATATATTACAAACAATAATAAAACATATATTAGTGACATATACTTAAGATATAACTAATGATATATGATAGAATATATAATCGATAACATGTATTTATATAATTATATAAAATTAAATCTTTAAATCTAAAAAAAAAACAATACTTTAAATTAGTTTAAATTAGTTATTAACACATTAAATAAAAACAAACGTACAGATTATGTGACGTGTAAAGATGTTCAAAAACTGTAGAAATTTGTAGAAAAACCATTTGTAGAAATGGTGTAGATGTTACGTATACATTTGATCTACAGATTTGCAGATTTGCAGATTTTGTAGGTATTTGTTTGATCTTTGTATTAGTGTACTGTAATACGTGTCTTGTTTTTCGCCTATATTCATCTCTCGTCGCGACGCTTCGACTCTGCGCCAGTGTGAGTTGAGTCTAAGGATTTTAAGTCTTGATATCAAAGCCAAAGATTGTAAAGTTAAAATTAAATTTGTGTTCTATATATATTTTAGAAATTTGTAAATTTATTAAACAACACCCTGACTTTTACACTAACACTGACGACCTGCCTCAACGACACACTTTTAGACCACGCAATAGATTGCTTCTGCCACGATCTCGGCTACACATACACAGCTCAAGTCCCCATTCGATGTCGGTGAGGATATTCAATGAGCTCCCGCCTAATATTAAAAACGAGGAAAAGTATTCACTGTTTCTAAATAAATTAAAATTACATCTTATTAATAAATGTTATTACAATTTAAATGAATACTTTGATGACAAATAAAAATAATAATATTATAATAAATTTGAATAATAAATAAATGTTAATTATGTACTATAAAGTTATGCTACTGTAATCTAATTAAATTCAAACTTTCAAGTGACATAATTCTACTCATAATATGACGTATTTCTTTATTATTATATGACATTTTCTTTTTTTTTGTTTAATATTATTATTTGATAAATAACAATTTTAATTAATAATTGTAACCTCGGCCTACCTCTGCTGTTATTGTTATCCCTAATAAAGGGCTCATATGTGTAGCATTATTTTAAATTTAAGACATGTTTACCATATGAATGCAATAAATATATTGAGTATTGAGTATTGAGTATTGAATATTTTATTCAAATTAAAAATTAATTAATACACTTAGAATAATAACGCATAGAATGATAGTTTCATATCAAACGAACCGTCACAAGTGAGGCAAAAATCAAATTCATGTAGGCTAGTTTTAGTAGTAGGTTAATTTTCGGTTTTAGTGAATATTTATATAAAAATACAAATTGAAACGTATTACTTCCTTGTGGAATGTGATGTTAGTATCTATTTTATGTTTGTGTGACGTATTTTTACACTCATTTACCGCACATTTCGCCATTTTTAGCTAAAATTCTTGAGCTGTTCGCGGTGCAAGTTGACCTTGAGCACTGAAGGCCCGCCCGCTCGTGTAGGCCCATTGGGCGCGCTTCAATTTGCCTCACTTAGCGTGTGCGGACTAGGTTTCTATGCGTTATTATTCTAAGTTAATACATTTATAATTTATTTATTTTAAAATTTACGTGTAAGTTAAACAGACACATAAATAAAGTACAAGGTTTTCGCAGGGGTATAAAAAGAGAGCAGAAGCGGACAGGAGTTATTCGAACTCGACCCGTCTTCAGATAACATCACAACACAACCGGCGAAAAACCTAAACGATGCTCGTAATAAAATACAAAATGATTTTGAGAATATCACAAAATTGACACATGACAACGGCATAATCATAAACCTAGAAAAAACTAAGTGTTTGCATATACATTCTCCGTATAACGAAAGGGCAAAAAAAAACTTAAATTATGACAACTTTGGCGTTATTGGACACACCTATGAATGCTTGCATGCTGTTAGGGCCGGCTGTAAATGCGAACCATTGAAGAATGTCAAGCAATATAAGTATTTAGGATTATGGGTTGATACGAATTTCAACTGGAGTTAAAAAAGGAAAGTTCTACCAGGTAAAGAATGTATTGAATAAGCCAACATTGCTCATGGTGTATTATCCGTTGGGAGATTCTTTAATAAACTATGGTGTAAAAATCGAGTTCTTAGGTTTTCACGATTGCTACACATAGAAAATGAAACTATTTTTGCGGATTTAAATCGCGTATATTTGTTTTTTCAAACATACCGATGCCGTTTGCAGGTCCCATGGTCACGGTTGACTGAGGTGGTTCAGTCTTCAACCAGTTATGTCTAATATTGATGCATTGATGATTTCTGCTTATTCAGTTTTGCAAAAGGGTTTGAATTACGCAGTGGTCGTGTTCCATACGAAGGATTGTCTAGTTAAAAACAACATGAGAAAGGAAGATTAATAGGCAATACGAGACCTTCCGCGAAGATCCTGAATTAGTCATCCTCCGTGCAGATAAAGGTAACGCGACGATGGTCATGAATACGTCAGATTGTAACAGCAAAATAACTGCCTTACTATCGGATGAAAGCACGTATAAAAAGGTGAAGAAAGACCCTACCCGGACAAAGTCAAGAGCCTACAAACAAGATTAATTAAATATTTGGTAAACAATAAAATAAAACGCGATTGTAAGGGTGATTATAATAAATTATATTATTTTCTTAAAATACTTCCAGCCCATTTGCAATTGAAATACCAAATTGCATTAGATAATTATTGTAGTAATGAATTTAAAATACTAGTTTCCAATAAATATAAGACAAAAGGGCTCGTGAAAATGAGTTCGTATAACCTAAGGCTATGAATTACTATGAACGGATGCTAAATAAATATGTAGTACCTCGTATATATAATATGGGGTTCTTAGGTAAAAGTCCTACAACTAGTAAGCAAATTATAAAAGTTCAAATAAAAAAGGCGCTATTGAATGAAATTCTGATTTGAGAACTTGCATTTCTTATATATTATTGTAATTTGTTATTGTTGTTTTGTTAAATTAGTAAGTTTGACCTACATGAGAAGTACCTTCGCACTGCTAGGTACTTATTTAATCATTAAGTATAACTTTAACTGTGTGAGAGCGTGCTCGCCAACAAACTGTTTCCAGTTTGGCGGTAGATAGACTGTTGTAAAATGTATAACTTTTTGAAAAATAAATAAATAAAAAACAAGCATTTGTCTTTCTGTCACATTATAACGTACAGGGTCAAGAACACGTCAAGCTTTACACTTAAGACTTAAATCCAACTCCGATAAGATAAGAACGGTCCAAAGTACAACGTGTCAAGCTTGATGTGCTCTTGACTGTACGAAGACATTGAAAAGAAGTGAAAAAGCTAGTCACCTGTCTAGTGAATGAGTACTACAAGAATAAAACGTGGAAGACAAGATGCGACCACATAATACACGCCGAAGTAAACGATAGAAACGAAGACCAACTGGGCCAAGTTCAGGCAAGACCAGCTAACCAATTATGTCCTGGACCAGAGGGGATTATCGAACTTGCAGATGACAGCGGCATGCGAGTCAGATAGCGACATATAAGACTTAGAAGTTACTTCAACGGAACAGAAACTGGAGGGAGACCTGAAGATGACAATGAAAACGTGAAAATAATATCTAGACTCGGTGCCTATGGAGATAGTGATGAAGATAAAATATCAGCATCCTATGGAGGACCTTATAAACTCATCGTTGTCCATCAGGGAACAAGAAGATGGCACTGGCACCTCGTTTACATTTCTGTTGATAAACCGTAGGGATACTCTCGACTGGGACGGATTATTCGAAGCAGAACCTACAAAAATTCATGCAATAACTGTATAGCACATCTCAAGAAAAACTCACGCGAATTGTAGATGCAATTGATGAAGCCGATGAACATCAAATACGAAAACGACCTTGAACGGAAGATGAATTTCAAGGCGACAGCTTCTAACAGTTTGCGTATATTTCATTGGTCCTTGGTCAGACTGCCTCCGTGGTCGAACTGTGGTGATGCTGGTCTGCCACGCAGAGGTTCCAGGTCCGACTCCCGGGCCGGGAGAAATATTTGTATGGCATAAATTTATTTCTCTCGTAAATTTGGGTGTGATTGTTACATAAATTAAAAAGAAATAATAAAAAATGTTTTTTTCATTACTTACATAAGCATTATATTGAATCATGATGATCATATTCATATTTCCATGATTTGTATTGACATGTATGTCACTATACTTTAAAATTGTTTGGACTGGAACGTAGAAGATACCGGCTCATCCGGTTAAGAACCAATTATTACGAAATTAATGTGCGAGAGGCTGGTTTTTTATTACAGACACACACCGGCACATTTAGCGGAACAAAAAAGAAGTGAAAATATAATATAGTAACGTTTATATTTAAATAAATAAGAATTGGACATAAAGTAGCATTACAGCCTTACACAAAGTTGGATGTAACATTTTTTATGAAAAGAAACTGGCCTCAAAAGTTTGCTTATCCGTTTTCGCTGTTTTATTGCCATTGGAATTACATCTACGAGGCAAGTTTTATAGAAATCGGAACTCTTTTCTTCACGGAGGTCACTAGAGGTAACTTCATCACTTTGAAGGCTCATATTTGGCTAAAGTGACATCTATTGGTTTTGTGTTTTAATTCTACGTATAAATCTATTTAGATAACTAATTTTGCCAGTGAAGATTGGCAATTTCCGAGTAAGCAGATTTGCGGAAGTTTTTTTTCATTGGTATGTAATTATTTATGATTATGTATAAACTTTAAGAAAATTTAGTTGATATATGATCGTCCGTGTAAACTACGTTCAAATTTACAAAAAAGCTGTAGTCGTTCTTTTGCAATACATTGATAAATAAAGTGGTTACCGGCGGAAACCGCCGTTCAATAAGGGTATAGTTTATTGTAGGAAACACAAGCTGAAATTATATTTAGTTTATTTTAGATAATGGCGAGAAGGACGTATTCCAGAACGGTTATTGAATACATTTTATCAGCAGATATTAATATCCCTTCTCGTAATCATAGCAGTGCGGGTGAAGATGGTTCGGATACCGATGATCAGACCATCAATGAGAATCAAAAAAACCCAGCGAAATTCCTCTCGGCGAAGATTTCTGTGGAGATAACTCCCTGTCGAAGACTTTGGCCTGATGATGATGTTCAATTAGCCAGCTTTTCCACTTCACAACCACCACTTCCACCATCAGCTCCACCTCCTGCTCGGGCACTCCAAATTTGAAAAAAGCTTACTCCATTTTATCATTAAAAGGATACGTCATTTCATTACAGACCATATACCTGTACAAATATGCTTAGCTGCTCATAAACAACAGACTCCTAAAGATATCCCAATTGTTCTGGACTGAAGAGATCATTCAGCATATAACATTCCATACCAATCTTTATGCGGAACTGAAAGAAGTTCCTTACAAATCTGCTACTATGACGAAATTATTGTGTTCATTGCACTGGATCTGGTGATGGGAATCAAAACGAGCCTGAGTTACAGATACTACTTCTTCGCCAAGCGCTGCAGCCGATACAGTACGAAAAAAAGACCTGCTAGGTCTATTACGAGCTGCAAACTATGCAGTCCCTCATTGCTATCGTGAGGAAAATCAAGTTAAGGGAAATCATGTTTCGAAAATCGGCGATCGGTTTTTGCATAAATTCAGGGCATAAAACAAGTTCAATATTGAAAATAAAGCCATTTTTTAACTTAATTTTTGTCAATTTCTTCGCGGTGGTTACTAATAGTGACCACCGACAAAACAAAATTTGTATCGAGCCACTCGACAAACTTGTAGGAAATTAAAACAACGGAATGAAAAAATTACAATCCATTAATTTTTTATTTTAAAATTACACCGAAAATAAAAGGTAAAATAACCGGTCAAACTTTTGAAAAAACGCTGCATTATTTTGATTTTATTCGTGTTCCGTTAAATGTACCCGTAGCTGTACATATTACACATGGACGGTTCTTTATAATTATATAGCATCTATGTCATTACGAAGATGGCTCAAAAAACTAACGTGTATCTGACGAATTATGTACCCATCTAATGAAGACAACATTAGACCGATATTCACAACATTTTTTTAATATTATCAAGTGACGGGACAAACAAGTCGTGCACCTGGTGGAAGACGACACGCCTGTCCGTAACAGATGCAGTGCCACTCAGAGATTTAAATCGAAAAGACATTAAGTTGTTGGCTAGTCACATGTACCTGTAATTTCATTAGCTCCCTTACTCTTTGAAACCGGAACGCAGTAACACTCACATTACTGCTTGGCGACAGAAATACGTAAGGCGGTAGTGGGTACTTCCCTAGACGAACTCGTTCACAAGGAGCTTTCCTGCTATAGACCCGCTGGCGGATTATGATCTTAATCTAAACGTTCGCCTGAAACCCTGAACTGGCCAGCAGTGGGACGTACAAATGGGTTGATATTGTTTGTTATTATTTATATATGCCCCATATTGCCAGTCATTCGTATTCGGAGTGGACTTCCTGTTTCCTTTTTAAATATAAAGCGAAAAAATACCATACTACGTCATACTAATAACACAAGGCAATTAATTATATACGTATCACACAAAAACAGTATTATACTTAAAACTGGTTAGTAGGAGATCGTTTCTTAGTTGTTTATGCTCAACCAAGCGGATTGGTTTTGTTTGAATTAAATAATACAACATTTTTGTGAAAAAATTGTGTAAAAAAAAAAGTGAAATTTGTGGTCTTCCTAATATTTTATGTAATAACTGTGGTTACCAATGATCGACTATAAATAAGGTAAAGTGTGTGTTTAAATGTGAAATACCTTTTTGTTTTTAAACTTGTGCTTAGTTTAAATGACAATAATAACCCTCAACAAAGGCTATACTGTAGTATGTTTCATAAAAAAAAGAATATCTCTCATCAATAAAGAACACCCAGCAATTGACCTTATGAATAAAAAACTTGTGATAGAAAATTTTATCCCAAATCTTATTAGAAGTTAAGTATATAAAAGATGTCGGACTCTAACTGATTGTCGGTAACTGGCGCCAGAAAAAAATGGTTAAAAATACGATTGTATTTTTTTAAAATAGAAATAAATGTGATTTTTGTGTTTTATGACACTAATTGCGAATAAGAAAGAATGAAATGGTGTCTTATTTTTGTAATATGACGTATATATCTACGTAGTTTCCGGCGTGACATGTTTATTAGGGAAAAGCGATAAAAAGGTGGATTTTCGAAGGTATATATTTTTATATTTGTTACGTCGGAATTAATTATCATCACACAAGTTAAATATGATTTAGACTTTATGGCATCAAGTAACGTGACAAATAAGTCATGCACCTGGTGGTAAGTGACACACTTATCCATAACAGTTGCATTGCAAATCAGAGCTTTAAATTGTAAAGATGTGAGAGGGCATTGCCACTGCGCCCTTTCCTCTAGGACGTAAAGTTCATAATATTGAGTTATAAATATATATTATAGTCTATTTAGATTTGTTAAAGGAGACAGGTTGTCAATTTTATTTTTAATTCTGTTTTTTTTTTATAAGGGAGCCGATTTCAAACTTTGTTTATATTATTTACATACAAACTGAAACTCAAAAGTTAACCTGAAAGTGCGCGTAACCGGATTCATCTCCTAGTATGCCAACCTTAGAGGTGGAATAAAATTTAAATGTGACCAATACTGAGGTACCCTCTTTCCAAGAAATTAAGAATAATCAAAATTTTTTAAAAATCGGTTAAAAATCCAAAGCCAGTTTTCTACCCGAGCCTTTTCTACGCTTCCACAGCGTGTAATTCAAGACTTACATGGCGGCAGAAACAGGTAAGGTAGCGGTACTTCCCTCGACGAATTCTTTCATAAGAAGCTCTACTGCTAGTATAAAAGCGCTAGTAGAAAATATTGTTCGTAAACACATGGCCGATGGGGCCGGAAAATTCTCTAGCAACCGTGTAAGGCAGACATGGGCACAACCAGTTGCAAAGTGGATCGACCTTGAGAAGGTCGTTGTGCCAATCTTTGATGTAGGAAGTGATGACGATGACGAAGAATATGTATGACGAGAATTACAATATAATAGTACTGTTAAGGGCGGTAAATAAGAAGCTAGAGTGTTTTTTTTATTTCTTGTATGAATAAATATCGCTTCACAACACAACCATTACGATGTTGCTAATGGCGGTTTTTTGTTTTTCTTTTTATAAACTATTTTTTCTTAGATAATATAACTCGAATACGAGTGTTGTAAAAAGCAAAAACGCATACAGCCATGATGATAGAAAAGAAATAATTTCGAAATACTAAAAATACTGCAGAATTCGAATTATTACGTAATATTAAGCAAATGTTTACTTTTTTTCTATACATCAAGCTTATACGAAATACTTTCAGATTTTTCGTGCATAAAAACTTTTTGCTTAAACCGCCCCAGAGCGGTAATGTAATGAAATAGCCCGTGTACGTATTTTAGGATATTACGGCCAACTTTGTTATAACACTGTTTACAAGTGTGACGAAAAACAATGTATAGAAAAGAAATGATTGCGTAGTTTGAAAAACACTTGCCTTCCATAACAGGAAGGCCAACAGTGGAGGAAAATATCGCGTTGTAACCGACAATAATAGGTGTTACCCCAACCTGCATTTGGCCAGTGTATAAAATACACCATATACGGGGCAGGCCCATATCTCTCTACTTAAATTTTGTTTATAGTACCTGTGTATATTAACCTCTTGGTTATGCTGGAATTATAACCTCCGCAAGCAAGCCCGCACAGGAACCTTGTACAGTCAGGTCCTGACCCCAGATCAGCCCGTTTACACATATCATCCGGTACTCAAAAGGCTCGTGACTTGGGTGAGCGAACTCGGGTGCACCCGGATCTTTATATCTATACTATAGTGTATATTTTTGCCGTTAACGACTAACTTAAACACCGAGAGAGTAGCGAAGGAATCGTCTGGATTTAGTAGCAGTAGAGCTCTTTGTGAAAGAGGTCGTCCAGGGAAGTACTGCCACCTTAGGTACTTATTTCTGCCGCCAAGCAGTAATGCGAGCATTGCTGTGTTCCGGTTTTGAAGGGTAAGGGGGCTGGGGAAATTACAGCCATATGGGACTTGTCAAATTATGTCTCAGGGTGTCGGGCGCAGTGGCAGTGCCCCTCAGATCTTTGCGATTTAAAGCTCTGACACACGACTTTTCCGTCCCGTTACATTATATTATAAAAATAGTTATTTGTTTTGCAAGGCTGCAAAGTTCTTGTTTGACGCGAGTGGTTGTACTAAAACCTGAGCAAGCGAAGGAGCCTAAGATTAGCCTAAGAAAAATAGAATCCAATACGTAGCGAGGGTTTTAAGACACGAGACGCAAAACAACTTTGCTGCCGAGCGAAACACGACTTTTCACCTCTCTATAGTGAGGAAAATGGTAGATGAAAGAAAAACAGCTGAACAATTCAGTTTTATTTTAATGAAGAAAATTAATTATCGTTTTCAATTTAACGTCAACAATAATCAGAATTTATACTACATAAAATATAATGCGCGCCAAATTGTGCAGTTGAACGTGTCAATATGTTTTTTTTTTCATCGAAAGAAAAAGTTAGGTGTGCCACAGTCAAGTTCGAATTTCAAAAACATATTCTAATAGCTAGAGCTAGTGAAGTGAAAAAAATATTTTCTGTTTATTTCAGATGCGTTTAGCACGCTTCCTGGTAACACTGAGCTTCTTCTACACTAGTGCTGTGTCGCAACACACTACCGGTTATGGGAACACCATTGTTGGCGATCGCATTAATTTTACCATGTGTCTTGGGATACCACAATGCGTATATGTAGCCGACCATGGTTAGTTTCTCTTTATAATACTTCAAAACTTTCTTCGCTTTTATGTACTATTTCTATTAATATATAAAAATAAACGAAGGCGGTTCCTCCGTACCACCAGTGGGATCCAGTTTTCCTCTGATGAAAAATCCCAAACAGACATAAAACTCTGTCTGTCTGTCTGCGAGCATGTCATGGATAAACCTACACATTCAATGAAGTTTGACAAACCCCAGGTCCTTGCAAAAGAAGTCCGTTATCTACCCAGGATGCTGTGAGAGGCCATTGAAATTAAAAAACATCCTAATTTCAACAGGGAGATTGTTTCTCCGTACCACCAGTTTGGGATCCAGTATTTCCTCTAATGAAAAATCTCAAACAGACATAAGACTGTAGTACCAATTAATATGTTTTAATTTATTCTAATTTGTATTATTAATTAATAATAAATTGAACTTAATAAAAATTCATTGAATAAAATAATTTGTTAAATGTGATCTAGCGTAAATTGGAATGTTTTCTTTGTAAAATTAAAAATAAGGTATTTAATTAATAACTTTTGCAACTATAGTGAAAAAATAGGGTGATTTGCATTAATATTAGACACTTAGAATAATAACGCATAGAAACCTAGCCCGCACACGCTAAGTGAGGCAAATTGAAGCGCTCCCAAAGGGCCTACACGACCAGGCGGGCCTTCAGTGCTCAAGGTCAACTTGCACCGCGAACTGATCAAGAATTTTAGCTAAAAATGACGAAATGTGCGGTAAATGAGTGTAAAAATACGTCAGACAAACATAAAATAGATACTAACATTACATTCCACAAGGAAGTAACGCGTTTCGACTTGTATTTTTATATAAATATTCACTAAAACCGAAAATTAACCTACTACTAAAATTAGCCTACATGAATTTGATTTTTGCCTCACTTGTGACAGTTCGTTTGATATGAAACTATCATTCTATGCGTTATTATTCTAAGATTAGACATAACTGGTTGATGACTATACCACCTCAGTCAACCGTGACCATGCCCGAAAACGTCGGTTTGTTTGAAAAAACAAATATACGCGATTTAAATCCGAAAAAATAGTTTCATTTCCTATGAGTAACAATCGCGAAAATTATTAAGTATTAAGTACTTAATTAAATTTTTATTGAATTGATATTTAATTATTTTTTGTGAAATTACTCCACTAGTTTGTTATAATTATTAATAAAGGGTCTTTCAACAAGAACTTTGTTTTCTAAAACAAAATAAAACAAAAAATTTAGATGAAGATGATTCAAATTTTTATTGTATTACAAAGAGAAAAGTTCGGCAATTATGAATGAAAAATGATATCTGGCAAATGTCCACCACGACCACGCTGACAGAAGTCGATTCTTTCATCAAAATTTTTAATCACTTTTTGGCAAAATGTCGGGTCTATTTCGGCTATCACATCACGGATTTTGAGTTTTAAGGCTGTAGTCGATTCGATTGGCTCCGTATAGACTCTGTCCTTAAGATAGCCCCACAAAAAATAATCCAGTGGTGTTAAATCACACGATCTGGCTGGCCATTTAACAGCTGAATTTCGGGAAATTACGCGATCAGCAAATTTGGTTTGCAATAAATTGATCGTCTCATTGGCTGTGTGACATGTGGCACCGTCTTGTTGAAACCACATGTCAGTGATATCCATGTCATCAATGCTAGGCCAAAATTGAGTTGTTAACATCTCGTGATAGCGTGATCCATTCACCGTTACCGCATTTCCAGCCGAATTTTCGAAAAAAAACGGCCCAATGCCAACGGCACAAGTCACATTGCCACCGAAACAATGAGTTAATTTATTGCAAACCAAATTTCCCGATAATTTCACGAAATTCAGCCGTTAAGTAGCCAGCTCGATCATATGATTTAACACCGCTGGATTATTTTATATGGGGTTATGTTAAAGACAGAGTCTATACGGAGCCAATCGAATTGATTGCAGCCTTAAAACTCACAATTTTTGAAGTGATTAACCAAATAAACCCACCACTTTCTCAAAAAGTGATTAAAAACTTTATGGAAAGAATCGACATCTGTAACTGTGGTCGTGGTGGACATTTATCAGATATCATTTTTCATTAATAATTGCGAAACCTTACTTTTGTTAATACAATAAAAATTTGAATCATTGTCATCTCAATTTATTGTTTTATTTTGATTTACAAAACAAAGTTCTTATTGAAAAACCCTATACAAAGATCGAACACTCAGAAAAAATTCCTTCGATCCGGTCGGAT
>NW_020653749.1:506862-509878 GCF_003589595.1 Hyposmocoma kahamanoa | reverse complement strand
GAGGTCCGTTGGTTCGTTCCGTGGCTTAGTTGGTATAGCGTCTGGCATGGTATGCAAGAAGACGTCGGTTCGAATCCGACCGGATCGAAGGAATTTTTTCTGAGTGTTCGATCTTTGTATTAATAATTATTAAGTACTTTCTTGCAGCTTCAATCCAACCATCTTTTATTTTGAACTCATTGGGAAAATTAAAACATTAAAAACGGTCTACATTTTATCTTCAAATATAATGGAATTTGAATATCTAAATTATCTAAAACAATAATTCGTATACGTTTTTCTTCGGGCAACAGCAACATACAAATTGACATGAAATTGAAACGTATGTCCGATATATGAGTTGTGTTAATAGTTACTCGAAATTAAATGTTTAATAATAAGAATAATAATAAAAAATATAAAAGAAATCAATTTAACGTGGATGCTTTTCGCTTCGACATTTTAAGGATTTTAACTACAAAAATCATACTAAGAAATGTAAATTACACCGAAATACATTCCGGTAAAAATTAATTGTAGACAAACATTCAACCATCATAAATGAACATCACTATAATTTGAGTCTAGAAATGTCTCTGGAGACAAAAAGAAAACATTGAATAATAATAGAAATAGTAACTAAAAATGCAAATAGCCGGTGGAATGTTATCCCACTGGTTTTTAAATTTTTGTTTTCCCTTCAATTTTTACAAGGTATATATCGCTACAATCTGTCATTTTCACGTTTTACGAGAGATCTAGTACATATGTACAACGATCGCCATGTCATTGTAGCGATGTTTGAAGGCGTGTCATCTCGATTAACGCATTTTAGACGTATCGAGGCGACACGAACCACGCCCTCATACCAAATCTCCCGTTTTTTTCTATATCTATGGTTTGAACTAAGGTTCGTCAGAAACTCAGTCTCACTATTAAACTACTGAACCCACTGTTTTTGATATAAACATCAATAAACTCATAAAGTACAGTTATTTTATTGTTTGTACTTGTTTTTTTTTAATGTTTGCTTTTATTTAATTTTATTTCAATTTTATTTATTTTATTTTCCTTAATTTTTATAACTTTTTTATCTACAAATATATCATAAACCCTCTATGATGTATTAAAAAACCGTAAATTACGACCAGCATAAAGATAAACTGTTTCTGTTAGAACAAATTTCTTATCTGTGAAAATGTTATTATTGCTTCATAATAACATCAAATTCGATGTTATTATTACTTTCAAATTTCGAACATCTCTGAAAAACAAAACAGTTTGATTGGACCTCAATTCTAATATCAGTCGAGATGAAGTTTTATTCGAAACGAAATATCAATAGCAAGCAATTTTGACAAATTTCACACGTTAATTGATATCGAACGATATGGTACTTGGGGCCGACTCTAGTTTGTCTATGAATTAAAAAAAGCTACGGTTGTGTGACATGCGTGAAAAAAGTTCATATTTGCATTTCGCCAGTCGTAACTAGCGATGGGCGATTCGAGTTATTTAACTCGGTTAACTCGAGTTAGAGTTACTTCTATAACGATTCAACTCGAGTTACTTTTTCATGAACTCGAGCTAACTTGGTTGATCCGCTCCGCCCGCCGCCGAACCGAATACTTCATTACACTTTGTGAAATCGAGCTAGCTCGGTCGGTTCGGTGCCTTTCGGTCACGTTCGAATCGCGGTCGCCGGCCGGTCGTGTCCAACTCGGTGAGTCGTCGGTTCGAGTTCTACTCGCGACTCGCGGTTGCTTTGTCAAACACCGAGTCGAGTTAACTCGAGTAACTCGCTAGTCGGTTGCCTGCGGTTCCTAAACACATCATAGAGAGCTTATAATAATAGGGGTTAAAGTATGAAATTGCCGATTTGTACTGAAAATCTAAATTGTTTATTTTTTAAATTTTTAACAAATTTATTTAATCAAAATAGTTGCCATTATTATCTATACATTGCTGCCATCTAATGGGAAGGTTATTAATGCCTTTTCGATAGAACTCCGACGATCTAGACTGCACAAACTGTGTGAAAGCATTTTGTACTGCCTCCTGGGAAGAAAACTTCTTGTCACGTAGATAATTGTCCAAATCACGAAAAAAATGGTAGTCCGTTGGAGCAAGGTCTGGTGAATACGGAGGATGACGAATGGTTTCTAACTGCAGTTCCTGAAGGGTCAAAATGGTTTCTCGTGCTGTGTGAGGTCTCGCGTTGTCGTGGAGCAATAATGGTGAAGATCGATTCATGAGTCGGGGCTGTTTTACTGCTAGTTTTGTCAACATGGTTCGGAGTTCGGCACAATAGACATCTGCCGTTATTGCTTGACCAGATCGGAGAAAACTATAGTGAATAACACCATGCTGAGACCACCAAACAGTTACCATTACCTTTTTATTGGTAAGTTTTGCTTTAGGACACTGTTGTGGCATTTGACCTGGGGTCAGCCATTGCATTTTTCTTTTCCGGTTATCATAAAGAATCCACTTTTCATCACATGTTTATGTCACTGTTTCTGCCGCGTTAGTTCCGCGTCGGAACTCGTATTCAAAAATCACTCGAATTTTCGCAGTATCCATCTTTCTTGTCTAAATTGAATAACAAAAACAATTGAAAGTCGATATTCAAAAAATTAAAAAAAAAAAAATCACAGAAACCATTTGAAAAAAGTTTCATTCGAAAACCTCAAACCATGAAGATTCTATAAAAATTCAAAGAACCTATTGCAATAAAAGGGCAATTTCATACTTTAACCCCTAATATGTATATGTATAAACAAAGCAATGTATATAACCGTACGTAATGAGGCAATAAAACACTCGTGTCATGTTTTTATGAAACCCACATTTAAATTTTTTTTGTCTTTCGTTATACAATAGTCACATAAACTACTAAATTGACTTTTTTAAGTATTTCAATTTCAATGTAGGTAATTTATTTTGATATGGGTCGTTGTCGAAATAAATGATTTTTATTTCATTTATTTTATATATATATATATATATATATATATATATATATATATATATATAT
>NW_020653749.1:469292-506762 GCF_003589595.1 Hyposmocoma kahamanoa | reverse complement strand
TTTTTCAGAACAAGAGGGTGCCTTAACGATGATTGAGCAAAATAGTACCACGTACTCATGTAAGAGTAAAGCGTACGAGAAATTCAGTAGTTTAGAAGAAATCAAATTTCCTTACTTTGAAAAACTCACAAAGTTGCCGGTAAGTACAGGGGTGCTGGTGAAATTACAGGCACATGGGACTTGTCAACTTATGTAGGGGGACGGGCGCAGTGGCAGTGCCCCTCAGATCTTTGCGATTTAAAGCTCTCAGCGCATTACAACTGTTATGGACAGGCGTGTCGCTTATCATATCGCGGGTATCATAAGAAAAAGACCAAAGTCAATGTGTAATCTTTATTTAATAGATAAGCACATTACATTAAACCTTTTATTGAAATCGGTTGTCGGAAAGTGCGCGAAACCGGATTCATCCCCTAGTTTGCCACCCTTAGAGGTGGAATATATTCTTCAAATTTAAGTGGGACTACAACCGAGGTACCCTCTTCCAACAAAAAAAAAATCATCAAAATCTGTTCACAAATGCCTGAGTTATCGCGTAACATACATACAAAAAAAAACCATACACTCGAATTGAGAACGTACTTTTTTGAAGTCGGTTAAAAAGTGTCTCTTTTTTGTAACCACCCAGCGATGAGCTAACAGGCTCCACACTTAAATTAACTTACAGACCACTAAATTGACTAATTCTAGATTACAAGTTTACACTTAATTATGTACTATGTGTATTATACTACAAACCACGATAATGTCTCTTTAGAACAGCTTTGCATTTCCTTATTTAAAATAGTTATATTTATTAAAGTCTACTGCTCAGTCGTAAGGCAGATTCCCCTGAGAAGAATGAGCACGAAACTCTAGGGGTTGCTCTTTGTAAATAAACATTTGAATACATTTATCATTACAATATTTAATTTAAACATCTTAGATCGAGACTGTCTGCAAGAGATAATAGAGAGGGGCACTACCACGGATTTTTGTCATCTAAGTACTGTAGTCTAAGCTCTACTCTATGAGTAGAAGTACTGGCTGAATGAATATAGATTTGTGTTTAGAATATATTAAAAAAATAGGATAGAAAAAAGAAGAACGTCTTGGCATATCTAGAAGTAGCCTCCATAAGTGAATATGTGAAAAACACAATAAATATCTAGGTATGAAGATAATCCCAGTTTATATTTATAAAGTACCTCTCGCTACGCGACCTGAGCTACGTCGCAGGCTACAGTACGCAGAAGCTGTATAAAGTTTTTATTTCACTATAGTTTTAAACCTCATATATGGTAATGCGAACGGCTCTAACAGCACGTTTCTGTAGGACAAAAATTCTATGAACACCGGCAGATGACGATGATGATGATGTTGTTGTTTGTAAATATACATCTGAATTCTGTAAAATTCTAAATTTAAAGAAAAACCTTTCAGTTTAAGTACTATATTTTACACCACATTTTTATTCTGATGCTGAATAATTACACCGAAATCACATAAGCGGTGTTAACTCTAAGACCACTTATAACAAAACTTTGCTCAGGCAGATCACCTCGAAATTTGACCCAACTACAAATTTTTGTTATAATTGGCCGTTACGCTCTTGTTTGCCCGAAGTATCTTTAAGTCCCCTAGCCAGCAACACCTTTCCATCAATGAACTCCGTGTTTGTCGATTTTATTACAGAAAGTGACCTTCAAACATTGCATTTATCCACACGAAACGTACGAAAGAATGTTGAAGAGTCTCAATGTTGACGTAGACAATTTACCTAAATTTGCGCTGTCAGAACTTTCCATATCTCCTCCATTGCAAGCTCTTTTCTTCGATGGACTTAAGATCATTGGTCTTGAATTAAGGTAACAATAATTTTTACGTGCTTTGTCCGTTGACACATATGATTACTTGCGTTGGCGTTGAGACGCCTGCAACGGTGCCGCTTGATGTGCATACATATAAATGACAAGGGGACAGGAGACGAAGCGGGGAGGGGTGTTGCGATGCGTAATTATAATAAGACATTTATTCATAAGCACGTTTACAATTAAAAGTTTAACAGTTAACAGTTTCGGAAATGTGGACTCTTGTGCCAATGAAAAGGATGCTGCTACATGATGCTTTTCAGGTTCCATCTTCATATATGGATATCCGCTGCTGACAATTGTCATACTTCACAAGAATTACATTTTAAATTTGTAGGACTTGCTTAAAATTAATTTATTATTTCGATGAGCACACGAGTATATATATTACATGTAAATGAACATTAAATATCGGATACAAACGGCACTGGAACAGGTTTCAACTTCTTATATACTTTTTAACTTACTTAGGTGACAAATAAACTAAGAAGAAACTCAAAACAAAAAAACGATTTGCTACGTTATAATGCAAGTGTTATAATGTAAATAAATGGTGTTACCACATGCGATACCACATTGTCCGTGTCGTGTGGCATTCGGTCGTTGAAATCATAGCGCCAGTGTGGCATCGTTCATAGGTGTTTGTGCATTGTTCGCGCCTTGCCTTCGATTGAATGCCATCGCGCACGGGGTCAACTCTCTTTTTCCGTCCGACTTCCGTATAATTAAAAGACAATGTCAAGTATGAAGCTTCATTCGCATCATGCGTATTTTCATTTGGTCGACTACTTTATTTGACAGTAATTGTTTCGGACGGTTGTCGGATGGAGAATGACACAGTACAGGGCCGGCTACCGTTCATCGGGCTGGTCATGCCCGCATAAAATTCAAAAATCTTACCACCTTTCTATAACTAACTTTTCTACATTATACGTGCATTTTCTGGATTCATATCACGAATTCCAAGTAATTACTACTTGAGTGCGCCTTTTAAAGTGCATACCACACTAACCAGAAGAAAAGATGATAATGGACGAGGATGGTCCAAGTATTACAAAAAGATTCGTATGCATTCCTTTTTTTTAATAAAAAGTAAGTGCGCATTTGACCTCCATCTCACCTGATGGAAAGTGATGATGAGGTCGACGATGTAGCATGCACACCTAAATAATGCCTATTCACTTTTGCCTTGAAACAGTCCAAGTTAGGCGTTCGGGGATAAATCCGTAGATAGGGAATGCAACGTAGGGGTGGAATCCCCGCCCACGTCTAGTCCCCCGATGATGGAAAGGGGAAAGCGGAATCAAATTATGCAATTCCATCGCACACTCACCGTGATATATCCTGTAGAACATCGATAAGCAGGCAACTTTACGGCGGTGTTCAAGGCTCTGCAGCTTCGCCTCTACTAATTCCGAGTCACTTATAAGTCTCTTGGCACGCTTGTCTATTGATTCCAAGGTGGCCAGTTGGTATTTAGCAGAACCATCCCATAAGCGGTAGCAGCACTCCATACAAGACGACATGCTTAGTACAGCTGAAGCTGAATTCCGACCTTAAAGATCCAGGTTGTACTATTAGGGAAATACAAAGACCAGTAGAGTTCCACTTTCTATCTGTTCGTATGTATAGGTAATGAACGTTGTCGCAAAGCGACATGCGACCTATTCTGCTCCACCAATATATAGCAGTAGGTATCTCAAATGCTACTATCGCTTATAGCAGGGTTTCTTAATCTGTAGTGCATGGATCCCTAAGGGGTCCGTGTAATGAACGCTGGAGGTTCATGGCAAGCCTACCTACCATAACAAATGCATTAGTATAAAAATTGGGATACAATATGTTGTGGTACTATACGCGTGACCTTTTTGAATTTTCGCACCTGAGCGATGAGCGAAGGAGACGCGTGTCAATGCAGCCCGCGAGCCTTCCTTCTTCTTCATGATTTCGGAAAGGGTCTGAGGGTTTTTCGAAATATTGAGAGGGATCCATGACTAGAAAACGCTTAAGAAACCTTTGCTGATAGTGATGCTGCTGCAATCTGTTACATTTCTTTTAGTTAATATAGACCTTTAATTCAAATTCACCATCAGTAAGCCAACTATTCGTCGAAATACAATGAGCCGAAACACAATAGTAGAATAACTGCTTTGAGATCAGTCTATTGATTTGAGAGTTACAACGCCGCAGACAGAGACTCAAGGGATTCAAACTCCTCGGTTTTTCTGTCGGGTATTAATAAGTATAACATTAATGCCCAAAATTGGAAATACACAGATAATCTAACCCTTAAAGTCCTTTTTCAGGTACTCAGAACACACCCTGATACAACCTCGAGTGTCCGACGACGTTGCCAACTACGTTTCGACAATAAAAGAGTTTCATTTAATCGGTGCCGAATTTCCAACATTACCAAATAACTCTGTACTGGAAATTGTAAGCTTTAGAATATGTTTGTTGTTTAGTTCTTCCAATATTATTAGATAAACTACTAAAAATATCCAGTACTTGTACACGTTTCATACTTAGAAGATTATTTTAGGCAATAGTCAACGACATTGGCTGCCAGTTCAAGGTCATAAAACCATTGATCAATAGACCTTTATTATCAAATGGAAGTATAAATGTTGTTGAACACGGATAAGTAAACAAACTTGCATAAAAATATACAATGCTTTCTAGCTTATCTAGTATAACGTTACAACGAATAGCCTTGGGGAACCTGCAGCTAATAATTCAAGTAGTAACATTAGTAGATTTGAGGAAACATTTTTCTTTTCATAAGAAACTTCATATAATTACAGATGACCCTGGAGAGTGGTATATCAAACAGCGATCTCGGTGGCTGCAGCCATCTCCGGTACCTAGCTCTCATTAACTGGGCTGTACACAGCTTGAACGTGCAGAAGAGCGAAGGCTGGCTTTCCACCTGTCTTAATCTAACTGAACTGGTGTTAGAAGCTCCGTCTATCGACACTGCTTTTCGAGTGGTTTGTTTTAATCATGTTTCAATAGTCATCACGTCTGCTTTATATCTTTTCCTCATATTTTCTATATTGATCCAATTTCTATGGCTCCCTTCAGTGTGAAAGATACAACTGATTAAAAGTTGTTATTTGCGGTCTATGGCTAATCCTCGGACCTCGTATAGTTCTTTATACCGGAACTCACCTTGCAATTGAAAATCGTGAAACTATTCTTGCAAAAGTTTTCGGTTAAATCTTAGACGTTTATTTATTTTGTAGACTAACTTCATTCTTCTGAAAATTTCAGTTAACCAACGCTACCAGTCTTCGTAAATTGGAGATCACTAACCTGCCAAAGAACGTGCATGGTATTGAAATTTCTGTCACCAACGCATTCTACTTGGAAAGCATCAAGATTCATAAATCCACTATAGAACGAATTGTCATGTAAGGTTTACTTTGTCAAATATACCATAATGGTAACTCTGTAACATAACTCCATCACCTATCACGCGTTGACCCAAGACGTGTTAGAGCTTTTCCATTGAGGATAGACACTGATTATTATATGGTTTGAAAACAGGATACCTAAAAATTTTCATGATAGGAAAAAAAAACACAATCTTACCTCGAAATTTTACAAGAAAACCGTAGTATTCAATAGGTTCTTGACATATACCAATGATTTTTTTTAATATCAACTGAATTAAATAGAACACTTAAAGTACACGATATACATTTTTCAAATTGTTTTAATTTCGTCTGTAAAAAAATAAATTCTGAAATAAAGCCCTGCCGCTAGAACCGTGGAATAGAACCGATTCTCTTGTTCCGTTGCACTAGAGGCGATTTTCAAACAAAAATGTGTAGTCTGGGGGGCTACTCTCGATCTCCGTCCGACATCCGTCTGAAACAATTACTGTCAAATAAGTAATATTCGACAAAATTAAAAGACAAGTATCCAGTATGAAGCTTCATTCGCATCACGCGTCTTTTCATTTGGTCAAGTATTAACATCCTCTGGTGTGCCATTGTCCGTACATAATTCCTTCAATGTAGTTTGTATTATTTTTATGACGATAAAACCATTGTTACTTATGATCAGACCTTATATTACCAAGGGTAAAAGGGCTTTAGCAAAAACAAAATTTATTTCAGAAACAAAAATTTTCCGCTAGTAGCAGACATAGATTTCTCGGACAATGATTTATGGAACGCTTTTCACATTAATAAGATGATGCTACATGTACGGCTTCTCACGAACGCCACTTTATCCAATAACCCAAGGTTGGACCTCTGCACAGGTGAGCTTTTATCATAATAAGCACCGATAACTCGAGAGGACTGCTAATTTCCATACTACAGATTGTAGTTCTGGAATCTGGACGGCGATAATGGGTTATAATAAGCAATTAACCAGGATTCAACCGATAGAAAGAGATTTTATTGTTGAACACAATAAAGTAACATGATACTTTTTCACACACATAAACTAGAAGAAGTACATTAGCGCCATAAGTATCAGACTCTTAAAATATACTAGATTATGGTTAACTTTTAAGGCTTAGTATAGGTAAATTTAAAATGTATACTGTTATCAACACTGGAATCCCAAAAAATTCTAAAACGCACTCATTTCTATATCAATGCCAATGCAATGCAAGGAAATTGCCAGCCTTTGAGTCTTTCCTCCGTCCTGTTATGAGATGCAGCCAACTTTATATACGGTCCTAAATCTACCTGTTTCACTTAAATGTAGTGTTTTTTTTTTTAATCTAGTTGTTATTTCAGCACAACCATCAAGTGATGACCCTTGGGAATTATGGATGCCTAATTTAAAAAGACTAGTGGCGACCCATACTGCAACCACTAGCATGTGTTTTCAAAACTTACAAAGTGTATCACTTGTACTTCTTGACTTGTCATATTGCAAAATCAACGCATTAGATGTAAGTATCATTTTACTTTCTTATTTTAGTGTGCCGTTTCCTACGAAGGTTGGCGACCACCATGGCTCTGCTCATTTTTTTTGCTATCGCACGAAAGACGGAACGTGTGCTAAGGTTAAACCAGTCTCTCAGATTCTTTAACCGCGAGGTTTCCGTTCTGCCACGACTACTTTTCCTTGGATCTTCCTTTGCATTATTAGTCAAGGAATTCGATATCTATTGTCTCCTCATTACGTGGCCAAAATTATAACTTCCTTTCTTTTACAGTTCCGAGTATTTCCACCATTTTTCCCCTTTGATGCCCCTTTGGATCTCAACATTGGTGACCCTTTGGACAAGATAAGCATACGTCATTTTACAGACGTATTTCGTTCAGTGTTAAAGATAGTTCCAAAGTTGTATTCCACTGACTGCTTTAAATATGAATACATCGCCGCACCTACTCTCAGTTGACTACGCTAGGATTACAAAATTTCATGTAATACGAAACAGCAAATAATTAATTAGCCTTCTTTATTCGTATCTATTTACCCATATCAATGTCTATAAGTACGGGCATCATCATTACTACGTCTTTAAAGTGTATAAACGACCTTGAGCTAATTTTGGTTTGTGATATTGTTAATAGGGTCATGGATTGGTGGAGAGTTTTACTTAGCTTTCGTATAGGTCCTTTTGTACCAGATACCTTTTACTAGGTCTTTTTAAGGATTTCATCTGTCATTAATCTACTTGCACAATATCCTTCTGATAGTTCACAGGATTGCCGAGATTCAACAGCAGCCAACTAGAGCTTCGTTTAAATCACAACGCCATTGAACGGGTGTCGTTTGAGCATGCTGATTACAACAAATTACTACAGGTACTATCCGTATTAAACCGTTAGACCCACTTAGGTTCTTAACTTCTTAGTCTTAGGTACATGAAATTCTAAAGCATGGTGATGTACCAAAAAGTCCCAACCAGCTATGTAACTGTAGCATAATATATCTTCCTTACGAAACCGCATATCCTGCAGAGCGTGTATGGCTTGTTACTTCACTTCCTTGCTGCTTCTATTTTTATGGTATGGAATGGTATATTATGGAGTGGTATGGTATGGTGTGACGGGTTTGTATTCGCAACTCAACGTCCGGGCGCCTATTTTGCGTGTGGTGGGTGCAGGGTCCTTATTGTACCACCCAAGCTCCTATAGGAATCTCAGCAACTTCCTAGGTTTGCTGAACACTTCGGTGAGTGAGCTCTTTACTCGGTATTTCGCCCTGTAGTTGGCCACGCTGCTTGTATTATTCATGATTCTTTACGAATGAAATCAATTTGGTTATAGTCTACTACTCTGACAAATTATTGTATTTCACAAGTATGTCTTTAATTTCCAATATTATTTTCGTGCACAGAACAGAATTATGGATCAGCCACGCGAATTAAGTCTACGTGAATTACATCTACAGGGAAATCGTATCAAGGAATTCACCGCCAACGGCATACCCGACAAACTAAAGGTTTGTATTTTATCAATTCGTTTTTTCCAATTGATAATTATTTGCTGATATATATATCAATCAATTAATTGCATGTTAGAACCCTAATAATGTGAATGGATAGTTGTTATTTACTATCGATTATTAAAAGATCTTTCATAAATATAGAGTGTGTGCGTTATTAAATAACACAACACAATGATGTTTTTGATGATCTTAAAGGTAAAAATAGAGAATCTAATGAGTCGAAACAAATAGAACGCAATCAACACTGGTAGTCTTATAAACTCGTAAAACCCTAGACACAAAGAAAATGGGAGTTGTACGTTTGAAACTTTCCCTGTGTCTATCAGTATGCCCACTGTGGCATCATCTCCCGAACAGATGACTGATCTCAAACAGCTTTTTCTATTTGAAGGCTGATTTAATCACGATGGCTCTTAGCTATGTTTGATGAACATCGGTTCAGTTGTTTAAATATCGTCAGCTCTTTTCTCAGTTAGTTTAACGATGAATACCAATTTATTTTACTTTCAGTTGTTCCATTGATCTAAAATTTGGTACACAATGGAAATCTGATGACGTTCCAATAATATATTAACTACCTAACTTTTCAACCACTTACTCTAGAACTATCGTGTTTAGGCTCATTGCATTGGTCTCCACGAGAGAAAGAGAGAGTCATTGTTTCGTATCAGGAGTTTCTCAAATTCAATATTCTTATTAGTTTCGCTTTATGAAGATAATTATACATTGTCTTCTTCTCGTCTAGTAAATACCACGTACACAACATAGGTACACGGGTTCAATTTTACAATGAGATATAAGTGAGATCTTAAGCTAATGCACCCGAATTCAAAGAATACGTAAAATTCGAGACACTACTATGTTTCATAAATACTGCAGTCAAAATTTATCTCACCGTGCTATTAGTTTCAAAATCCAACTCTTTGACGCATTTTTTGGATAAGTGGAACACCCTACGCAATATCAAGTCCTGTGAGACTTCTATGGAGTTCTTGTTTTTATTAACTTACTAATTGTTTGATTTCAGTTCTTAGACTTAAGTTTCAATCGCATCTCTTACATCGACAACATGACAGCAACCGCGCTGTTTTCATCAAAAGGGAGACGCATCAAGCTAGCTGGTAACAGCTTCATGTGCAACTGTCAGAACCAGGCTTTTCTTATTATCTTAAATGACAATAAGGAGCAGGTAATTATTTTCTACAATGTCGTAGTTTAAATTATGGAAGCTGTGACATTGTATTAGTTTAATATAGATAACGAATTCACAAGTGTCTATATATTGCAGTTTTTTTAATCTAATCGGATCAAGATTTGTATAATACTGTCTGGTAACAACTCGAGATTCCAGGCCAATAAAAAATGTTTCAAAAGCACTCAGTTACAAATTTAAAGCCCACTTTACTGCAGGGTAGTTTCTTACTACATACTTAGATTCATTAAAATACTTGTAAATGAAAACATAAGTGATGGGACGAAAAAGCGTGCGCTTGATGGTAACCTACACGACTGTGAGTAATAGAAAGACAAAAAGAAAGAAACTTTTATTCAGTGCCATTAATTTTAAATTGTACTTACAAAATAAACAAAAATAAATTAAAACTAAAATTCAGATACTGAATGGGCACCACTCAGCATATGCCGTGGCTGAGAACAGCCACGGCCCTGGTATTACGCGGAGCCCATGGAGTGCGTCACGGGCGCACCAAACAAACCCACACACTGACATTTCTATGTACGCAATCAAATACACACAATTAACAAATAGTGTGTTGTGTCATAAATAATAAAAATGTGAGATGCTTACCCAAATTTATGCATCATATTCATAATTTACGACATATTCATATTTTATTAATATGCTAATGAAAATATTTGAAATCTGCGACCGTGTTTTCTTTCAGGTGGATGACTACAACAAACTCGTCTGCAAAGAAGACGGAACTTTAATAAGTAATTTTACTGCCTCTGCGTTCTGTGTTATTGAAGAACAGCCGCAATTAGCATTTGTCAATATCTTACTCCCAATCTTACTCGCTGTCGTAGTCTTGACCATCTTAGCTATATCTGTATATTTACGATACGGAGTAGCCATTAAGAACTTCCTATATACTAGAGGTTTGTGTCTATTCTGTTTGAAAGAAGAGCTGTTGGACGAGAACCGTCCGTTTGACATTTTTATCTCTTTCTCCCACGAAGATGAAGACTATGTCTTGAATAAGTTACTGCCGATGTTAGAAAAGGAAAACTATAAAGCGTGCGTTCATATGCGAAATTGGATTATTGGTGAGTGGATTCCGAAGCAAATTTCGGTGTCGATAGAAGTATCGCGGCGTACGTTAATAGTTCTGTCCAGAAAGTTTGTGAAGTCCTTGTGGGGGATGTTGGAGTTCCGCATGGCACATGCGAGTATGCTGCATGAGGGTCGGGCGAGGTTGATCGTTGTGGTGTTGGATGATGTTGTGAAGGAGGAGCAATTGGACCCTGAGCTGAGGAACTATCTCCGGACCAACACGTATTTAGAGACGAGCGATCCGTGGTTTTGGGAAAGATTGCGGTCTGCGCTACCGCGACGAGGACGATCTCGACTCGAGAAAAATCAGCGAGTGCCAATAGATGTCGCTAATGAGTTTGGACCATATGGAGCTGTTATGCCCGTTGTTCAAAAGGACTTTATTGACTCTAGCGTATTATCTAATGGATTAAGCGAGTCTTGAGACACGCGATGCATTTAAGTACACTCTAAAGATATTTATTTTATTGGATATCATGATGTTTAATACCATGATATTCATATTTTTCTTGAAAACACTGAACTAGTTTGTTATTATTATCGATACAAAAATATCGAACAAACACAAAGAAAAATTCCTTCGATTCCGCTGAACTTGAATCAGCTTTTGTTTGTAGAAAGTAATTTTTGCTGGTATTTGTTTGATCTTTGTATTAGTCATACACTGTAAGGATTTTAAGTCTTAATATCAAAGCCAAAGATTGTAAACTTAACATTAAATATTTTATTTAAATTAAAAATAAATTAAAACATTTATAATTAATTTATTTTAAAATTTACATGTAAAGGAAACAGACACATAAGTAAAAAAACAAGGTTTTCGCAGGGGTATTTAGCCGCTCACGCGATGCGCTCCTCCTACCGCAAAATGGCGGCTATTTGGTTTCACAATTTAGAAAAGCATTCAGTTTAAATACAAGTTTTTATAAATAAAAATTATTATTCTGCATTGCTAAATAAACCCTCCGTATTACCAACAAAAACATCTCAAATAAAATGCAGTAATTCACCGCAATTCCTGCACTTAAAAAGCACTAATGAAATTTTTGGTGTACTTGGATAAATATGATAATATTCCGTTTGAGTGGTTCTAACGTTTACCATAAAATTACTCCTTAAAGTATAGTTTATAAACATTTATATTCTGGGTAAACTTAAAAAACGCTACTTACGGTAAGCTTTCAATAAATAAACACGGAAATCACCAGCTCAAACAATAACACACACAATTGTCGTGACCTATTTTTGAAGTGGTTTATTTTTTTTAAATGACAGACCCAGGCAATAAAAACTTTATGGTTTGCTAGAGTAGTTACCGAAATAGCAATTAATATTAGTTCTTTTACCTGTTATAACTTCGATATCCGATAAATCAGTATAAAATCATCACCGGCACCTCTAGGTGTGGTATGCGTCTACGGCTGCATGTATCGCGTGAGTGGATAAAGAGAGCAGAAGCGGACAGGAGTTATTCGAACTCGACTCGTCTTCAAGTAATGTCACAACAGAAACATTTATATTTTTATCACATTATAACATACGAAGACATTGAAGAAGTAAAAAGCTAGGCACCTATCCAGTGAATGAATACTACAAGAATGAGACGTGCAAGACAAGATCACATAATCGACCCCGAAGTAATGTCTAATAGGGAGCAAAACAAGAGAAATTTAGACCAACTGGACCAACTTCAGGCAAGACCAACTAACCACTAAGTCCTGGACCAGAGGAGACAGCGGTATGCGAGTCAAATGGCGACATATAAGACTTAGAAATTACTCCAAAGGAACAGAAATTGGAGGGAGACCTGAAGATGACAATGAAAACGTGAAAAGCATACCTAGACTCGGTACCTATGGAGATAGTGACGAAGATAAAATATCAGTATCTTATGGAGGACCTTATAAACTCATCGTTGTCCATCAGGGAACAAGAAGATGGCATTGGCACCTCGTTTACATATCTGTTAATAAACCGTGGGGATACTCTCGACTGGGAAAAATTATTCGAAGCAGAACCAACAAAAATTCATGTATTAACTACCTGTCTTGTATACATGAGTACCTTTATTCCGGGAATGCTCGTCAAGTGTTAGGAGATATTTTCAGCGACGAAATTGTTGAAACTTGTCAATGTACCTGCCATTCGCGTGGTATGGGCGGCACTGGGTGGTAGAAAGAAAACTACGAGGCTCCTACAAACTCCAATATTTCACCCAAAAAGCACATTTCAAGGAAAACTCACGCAAATTGTGGATGCTCAGTCTAAATTTCAATATACAGGGTGACTTTTAAAATACTAACAACCGGGCAGGACTATATTTCTAGCATTATAAATAACAACTTTGTCCCATGACTTTTAATAACTCATGAAGTGCATTATATAAAAATTGGTATACAATATGTGGTTAAATAGGTCCTGTGCGCGTGAGCTTTTTGATATTTCGCACACGAGAGACGAGCGAGGGAGACGCGCGTCATTGCATCCCGCGAGCCTTTCTTCTTCTTCATCTTTTCGGGAAGGGTCCGTGAGTTCTTTGAAATTTTGAGAAGGCTAGATTAGAAGGCTAAGAAAGCCTGATCTAAACGGTGATAACTCTGCGCAAGACGCAGGATGAGTGTGGGACTCGTCGGACAGGATGCTTGCGCGTTTGAACTTACCTACTAAGTTAAGTACTACCAAATACAGATCTGACGACGACGACGACCAAGTGTCAGATAGACTGACACAAATTTAAAAGTATGTTTTTGGTACAATTATTAAGTTTTGTAAAAAAAGTCGTGGAACAAAGTTGTTGTTTATGATATTAGTATAGTATAATCCTGCAAAGTTGTTAATATTTAAAAAATATTCTTCCACGACTTCTGCGATGATCATGACTACTCTCATTTTTGAAGTTTTTTCACTCAAAGCTATAAATTGCAAAGATCTTAGGGACACTGCCATTGCACCCGTCACCATGAGACATAAGTTGACAAGCCATATGTGCCCACGGAAGACAAAAAACAATGGAAGTGCCATAAGCCTCGATTACTATCAGAACCGATGTCGCCAAAACTCACAGATTCTTAATTTGAAAACAAAATCTTGATATTCATTGGTCGTAGTTTCAAATTTAAAAAGAAATAACAAATTCTGTATTGTTAATATAAATTAAACTTTACCTATTATTGCAAGTTACGACGTTTTGATATTAAATTGAAATTTCAATCAATGTCCTGCTGTCTAGCGGTTAATTGCCGAACCACGATGAATTGGAGTTATTTATTTAGTTCTTCAAAAATACGTGACCATATTGCAGGGTTACAAGCTTTACTTTCGTTTATTGTAACAAAAAAACTATTTCGATAAACAGAAAATTGAAAATTTATTAAAGTAAGACTTGCCGATGATATGAAATACCATCACGTGTAATATTTTTCTTGCGACTATCACGTTTGTACTCCAAAACAGCAATAAGGCATTTTTCTACGATTTTATACCATAGGTCCTAAGAGACTTATAGTTGGCACGCGTGTAAGGCTAACTAATCACTTCTACGGCATTTTTTGTTCTGTGCCTATAATTTCACCAGCACCCTTACCCTCCAAAACCGGAACACAGTAATGCTCACATTACTGCTTGGCGGCAAACATAGGTAAGGTGGCAGTACTTTCCTAGATGAACTCTTTCGCAAGAAGCTCTACTGCTATTAAAAAAAGCTGCCGCACGACAGAGGTAACGTGTGCTAAGTTGGAATCAGTATCTCACATTCTTCAACCACAAGGTTTTCCTTCTGCTTCACTTGGATTTTCCCCTGCATTATTAGTTGAAGAACCCGGTATCCATTGCCCCTTATTACGTGGCTAATATACTGCAGCTTCCTTTACAGTTATTTTTAAAAAAACCCTGTATAAATAGAATCAGCAATATTACGAAAGGCGAAAAGTTCTAGCGTGCGGTATTACAAGGTATTGTTTGTCAATAAAGATGATCCAGTTTCCGAAATCGATGGTTTAACAGCTGTAATTGAATTAAGCCCCGATTGTTAAAGAAACAGCGCAGCCTGGTCACGATTAGCGATGGTCACGAGATCTTTGTTAGGTAACCGTTATTGGTCACTTTTATTTGGGTTATTGTGGTTTGGAGTTCCTTACGTTAAGATGCTCAGCGGGGTACCGGCACTACTGAATATTTTCCAATTTTGTTTACAAATCAACTCTGTTAAACGGTGAAGAAAAAACACCTTTCCGAATTCAATATCGTCTGTGAACTGGCAATCGGTACTATCTCAATTTTGACAACTTTACGTGTGAACAAAACAATTGTTTGCGTTTTTTATACAGCATCTGGTTTACAAATACGTAGTTTTTAAATATTTTTATCACACAGGTATGTATGTACACTATGTATTTTTATTTTATAAACAACTCTGTACAAATGACGCAAACATTTTTTTCTTCATCCTATAAAGTTGTCAAAATTTAGATAGTACCGGTTGGCGGTTCACAAACGATGTTTTACAGAAGGTTTAACGATAATACACAATTTTTTTTTTTAACTTATTGGAAGCCTAACGGCTATCATACAGAGTAAAAACTTAAATATTAATGGACAACCAACTATAGGTTCTCACCTATAGGCATATATTAAGTTGATTATTGAGCATTAAATTATAACTAGGTATGTAATATAATCAATAAAATAAAATACAATAAAATCCTTTGCGTGATATACTTTAAAAAGATTATAAAAAAACCAAATACGTACTTAAAATACTATTTTAAAAAGTGAATTTTTATTTCCACTAATTTCTTTTTGGATTTTGTACTCTTTCAAACGCATATAAAATGTGTGGAGGCTGTGGTGGATGCTGTCGTGGATGCTGCGGCGGATGCGGTGGTTGTTGCTGTCCTTGCATAACCATATACACGTGCTGTACTAAGATTTGTTAGAGCAGCTAGCCGAGCATAGTCCCGAGTCATGGCCTCTACGGAGAGCGGTGGACGCGTAGATTATATATTAGAAGTACAGATATTAGAAGTACAATTGATGTGGAAATAAAGTAATAAATAAATAATATAGGCAATTTACTAATAACACGCTTTACCGATGCAACACTAGTATTAAAAAGGACAATATCAATAAATAAATAAATATTAGACAACATTACATACGTTGCTTTGGCCCCAAAGTAAGTAAGTAAAGCACTTGTGTTATGGAAATCGGGAACAACGACGGTACCACAAACACCCAAACCCGAGACAATATAGAAAATTTAGTTTCTATATTGACCCAGTTGGGGATCGAACCCGGGACCTCAAAGGACGGCGATACCATGAAAACCGGTGTGTAAGTTACTCGACCACAGAGGTAGTAAAATTATAATAATAATATTGATTATAATGAATATTATGACGTTTTACTACCTTGATATTCGTTTGTTTTTCATGAAATTAGACCACTAGTTTCATTGACTTACAATTATATGGACGTCGGGTCCGCGCTAAAAAGTGTCCGAACTTATAGGGCGTTAAAATCGTATACAGAGCGTCATTCACGCTTTAGTCTTCGTTTGTTCGACTGACAGCGAAGAAAGCAAAATTAGACAGTACTGCGATGACATTACAATTTAAATTCAACGTTTTAGCTTTTTCATATTACTTGACATGTCACTACGTTTAAATAGGTTTACTTGGGACATTTTTTTCGTGGTTTTTGTATTAGACCCGTCGTCCATTTATTTGTAAGTCAATGACTAGTTTGTTATAATTATTAATACAAAGATATACAGGGTGTAATCGTTAAGTGTGCCCAGGTGGTTATTTGATAAATCTAAGAGATATGAATAAGATTTGAACTGATGTCCAAAGTATGAAAAAACTTTTTATTAAATTTAACCAACTTCTTCTGTCCCGATTTTTGTCCTCCCATACAGTGAAATGATCCCTACATAAAACTGAATCGATCAGTACTAAAAAAATTATACATTTTATTCATTTTTGTGGACAACTCACACTTGACCAAATAATTGACAATATCATTATATTTTGAGTCAGTTAAAAGATAGTTTCACTATCTTTCTTACTTTCTTTATATCAGTTTTGTCATCTCTTATTGTTATCTCCTACAGTAGGAAAACTAAAGCCTCTCTACGAATGTCATATTAAATGTGTGGGATATAAAGATTTTTTTATAAGAGATATCAATAAGCTTTAATATAATAATATTACACCCTGTATACAAAGATAATTATTGTATTAAAGTCAAAAGGCACTAAGCGAGTTTATAATTGCATAAAGTAACTTTTTTGGCGCATGTGATACTCGAAAATATTTGGCATCATGTATATTGATTCAGAACGTTTAGAGGTTAATTTACATAATTTAAAATCAGATCAATTTATAAACAAATAATACTTTACGGAACCATCAAAGTATTGTCTGTTAATCAATCGTTTGTCAGAAGAAAGGCGTGAATAACGATTGTCAAGAAATCATCAGATTGAAAGGAATCAATAGAGTCGTGGTTTCCTATATCGGATATTACAAGACGTTTTCAAATAACTGAATTGTATAGGTTTATTCGTGATTTTAACTGAAACGTTCATTTAAATTTATCTTAAATATAGAAGACTCATTTTTTATTCCAACAAAGGAACTTACGATTTGGTGGAGTCAAGAAAGATATTTCTAATTTTTCCAAACACTCGTAACGGTTTTCTGCAATCTAAAGTCTTAGTCTAAAGTCATCAAAGCCGTTTTGAAGAATGTCGACTACGCATTGTCACTTTTTTTAATTAAAAAGTAAGAACGCATTGACTTCCATCTCACCTGATGGGAAGGGACGATGAAGTCGACGATGGAGCGGGCACACTAAAATAAACCGTTCAGAGAACAAGTCTGCAGGCTGAGAATTCCACTCCATATGTCGTTCGACATATAAATGTGGAAGCGAAATGCTTCGAGCGAATCTTTGGACTATCTACAACATACGAGTGGAACCCCAGCCTATATCTGGTCCCCCGATGATGGAAAGGGGAAGGCGGAATTAATTCTTGCAATTCCCTTGCACACTCTCCGTGATATATTCTGTAGTATACCGATAAGCAGGCAACATTACGGCGGTGTTCAAGGCTCTGCAGCTTCACTTCTATTAATTCTAAATCGCCTATAAGCCTCTTGGCATGCTTTTCACCTAACTCCAAGGCCAGTTGGTATTTAGCAGAACCATCACATACGTGGCTGCAAACAATACACGACCGGCACTGACTTACAAATAAATGGACGACGGGTCTAATACAAAAACCACGAAAAAAATGTCCCAAGTCAACCTATTCGAAATTTAAATTGTAATGTCATCGCAGTATCGCGGTGTCAGTCGAACAAATGAAGACTAAAGCGGAGTTTGACGCTCTGTATACGATTTTAACGCCTTACAAGTGCGGACACTTTTTAGCGCGGACCCGACGTCCATAATTGTAAGTCAATGACGACCGGACTTGTGCTTGGTATAGATGAAGCAACTGCTCCGGTATGAAGTAACGCTGTACCCATAGATATATATTTTGGCCATAGATTCTATGTAACTACCGAAGTTCAAATAAATCCTAAGTAATATAAATTCAGAGGTATTTAAGATTGTCAACAGTGTCTAAAGTGAAAGAGGTAAGTCAGAAGCTCAGCAAGAGTCCCTACAATCCATACACAACACAGTGAGTAGTTGTGTCGTGATATGTCAGATCCAGAGATAGGCAGTGGTTTATTACCCAATCGATTCGCTCGGGTTTTAACAAAGTTTTTAACCAAAGCCGGGTTTTAACCCTTTTCAGCCCAAAATCGTGGGCAAAAACGGCGAATACATTTCCATACTTATTACAATTTGTTTTATTTCCGTACTTATTACAAATTTCGATGTGGTTTGATGTTTTAGAAGAAAAAGAGCCGCCAATAACACAATACTTACTCACTTTGCATTACAGTGGTTTCTCACTGTTAAGGATGCACATTACAATTCGATTGTTATGAAAATCAATTATAATAATAATAATAATAATAATAATAATAACGCTCACAACACTCAACATAGCCCCGCACTAGGGAAACCCTGTGTCGCGGGTGCCATGGACACACACATAGACAACCACAAATTACACCCAAACTCACGAGAGAAATAAATGTAGGCCATACAAATATTTCTCCCGGCCCGGGAATCGAACCTGGGACCTCTGCGTGGCAGTCCGGCATGGTAACCGTTCGGCCACGGAGGCAGTTAAATTAAAAAATTAAAGTTTATACGATCTAATGATTTTTTATACATTCAAGAAGCGGTTACAACAATAATAATAAAACCAGAAATGGTTTCACGTGTGGATACAGTGATTGTGGCTTGTCGGAAAAACTTGAGTGACAATAGTATCCCACAAGTAATCGAGATCATGGTGTAGTTGGGTATTTAGTACCTATTGGCACACCAGATGTCGCGACGAGTGCCACATAGCTGTTTTTGTAACAAATTTGCTTTACATTGACAAAATGCAATTTGTCCAATCTAATCAAATTTCTAGTGATAACAAACTAATCGACTAGATGGCACTTATTGCACGAGATTTTTATGGATAATGCAGGTTATTCTCTTTTTGGAGGATTTGCACCATCTACCCATATTAGGAAGCGTTAACTTATAAATTAGTTCGTAAAATACATTGACACGCATATTTCTCGAAGTTGTGATAATAATTTTAGCACATGATAAATATTTTAATAATATTGCATGGAAAAAAAACTGACTTCTTTATTATTTATTTATGATATTATAAACTACTTATTCGAGGCTATCCATCAGCGCCATCTAAAAGAAAGAGTTCGTGGAGGGTAGTACTGCCAGATTACCTATTTCTGCCGCCAAGCAGTAATGTCATCATTACTTTGTTCCGGTAAGGGTGCTGGACAAATTACAGGCACATAGGAGTTGTCAACTTATGTCTCAGGGTGACGGGCGCAATAGTAGTGCTCCTCAGATCTTTGCAATTTAAAGCTCTGAGTGGCACTGTAATTGATCTGTCGCTTACCATCAGGCGCGCGACTTGTTCGTCCCGACGCTTGATGTAACAAATAAAGAGAATTTTGAACTTTTTCATAGTTAGTAGTAGGTAGTATGGAGATTGGCAGCCCTTACTGGATTTAAATAAGTTTAATTTTTTTTCAAATAAAGGCATTTATACTATAGGTCTAATTTCGTTTAATAATTACATCCAATCAAGAGTATATTTATTATAAACTGCCTCCGTGGCCGAACGGTTACCATGCCGGACTGCCACGCAGAGGTCCTAGGTTCGATTCCCGGGCCGGGAGAAATATTTGTATGGCCTACATTTATTTCTCTCGTGAATTTGGGTATAATTTGTGATTGTCTATGTGTGTGTCCATGGCACCCGCGACACAGGGTTTCCCTAGTGCGGGGCTATGTTGCGTGTGTGCGTTATTATTATTATTATCTTAGTAGTGTAATGTAAGATTAGTTTGCAAGTGTGTGAGAGTGGCGACACCGGTTTGGATACTATGGCCGCTTGATACCATTTCCACTAGTTTCTTATTCCGTGATTTCTAGTATATATCCAGAAATAGAGACGAAATCTCATGTAATTTGTTAGAAAACTATTCAGCCATAACATTGCGGTGACAACTGCGATCCGATTGGACAGCCCGAATTCAAAACTATTGACGGGTGCCGTCAATTGTTTCACTTCAAAACGACTAGTTTAACTTGAGCTTTGCTATAATAGACGAAAATTGAAAAATTACATATTTAATTACCGATGAAATGTGATTCCGCTGTTTTGCTATTTTTCCCACACCACCGAATGGAACAGCCCCCCCGTAATTAATTAGAGATATTATCTTTATTACAATAAATACAGAATATTTTTGGGATATACGGAGACGTACATACAGGTCAGTTCTTGACGCTGTACTATTTCACCTTTCTAATTTGTCATTTCAGTGCAAACCAGAGTTGATTAAAAGTGATATAAGTCCCATTTGCCTGATAAGTTCCCAGGGACGGATGACCCTTATTTCGTCTGTATTTCTGGTTATATACTCGGTGTTCCGTGATGACGATGAAGTTGATGGTTCTTTGGTGGAAGTAGCTGCCTGCCTTTTGACTGAAGGCTTCAGATTTAATGTTTAGTATTTTATTGTAAAAATTCTCGAGGAAATTGCCATATGTCACTCATAATCAAAGATGGCGGTTCTCCAAAGATGGCGCCACATCATGTATGTAATACAAAAGTTTATTAGTGTTGACTATAAGTCCGTTAAATGAAAAGCAAACGTGAGTTAATCGCTTGATCTGCCATACTAGCGAAGATATCACAGCTACAGGGCGATCCAGTTTTAGAACAGCGCTAACGGGCGTTCTTAACCGTGTACACAGAGATAAAATTTAAATTATTGTTTATTCGATACTGTGTGAAGTACGGAATTAAAACTTACTGGATGTGATACCAAGGACATTATGTTTTGTAGTGAAACTACGCATCTCACTCGAATCCTGTCGTTAATGTCATCTTCTTTAATTTGCGTTCCTGGAAAATGCAGTTCCTTTTTCTAATTATGAATAGATTTTAACTATTACGGTTTCTACGTACATATATATATATAGCAAGTAGAGGACTGTATGCTATTAGGAGACCTACCAAACATTTTAAGGATGCCTTTAGCGTGCAGACGCTGGCGGTCATATTTTTGTTATAGACAAATGATTTTCACAAGAAAATGAGTGTGGTTAGCTACAATCACGTTTGCAAACAACCACTTATGGGTCCGATGAGGATTTTTTTAATATAAAAAATAAGTGCACATTTGACCTCCATGTCACCTGAAGAAAATTGACGATGAGGTCGAGGATGTAGCATGCACACCTAAATAATGCCTATTCAATCTCGCCTTGAAAAGGTCCAAGTTATAGTGTTCGGGGAACAAGTCTGCAGGCAGGGAATTCCACTCCCTAGCCGCTCGCCATACAAATGTGGAAGCGAAACGTTTCGTGCGGATCTGGAGAATATCCACAACATTGGGGTGGAACCGCCCACGTCTAGTCTCCCGATGATGGAAAGGGGAAGGCGGAATCAAATTATGCAATTCCATCGCACACTCTCCTTGATAGATCCAGTAGAATATCGATAAGCTGGCAACTCTACGGCGGTGTTCAAGGCTTTGCAGCTTCGCTTCTGCTAAATTTCAAGTCACCTATAAGCCTCTTAGCACGCTTGTCTATTGAATCCAAGGTGGCCAGTTGGTATTTAGCAGAGCCATCCCATAAGTGGCAGCAGTACTCTATACACGACCGGACTTGTGCTTGAAACAGCTGAAGCAACTGTCCCGGTGTGAAGTAACGCCTTACCTTGGAAAGGATGCCAAGCTTCTTGGCTGCATTTTTGGCCATGGATTCAATGTATCTGCCGAAGTTCAGATTGGACGATAGGTCCATTCCAAGTAAGTGAAGACGGTCGGCTATCGTTATGGATATATCACGGAAAGTCGGAGTCAGGTGAAAGGAACTCCGTTTGGTGGAGAAAAGAAACGCCAAATTTAAACGACCAACCATGGACTCTCGATAAGACTGGATTTCTTCTCCACTGACCCTTGCATTGGTCAAGTACCTATCCACAACTGTGCTGTCATCAGCATACCCAAAGGTACCTGGAATCAACACAATCGTTTATATGCAGCAGAAAGAGGGTTGCAGACAGTAGTATCTATCGCCCGATGTTAGGAAGAGTAAGCCTTCTAAGACCACTCGAATCGAATGTCGAATCAAGAAATCCGAAATCCAATTGGGAAGGTCAGTGGGAAGCCCATAAGAGGGATGCTTGCTTAAAAGGCTTGCGTGCCAGACCCTGTCAAAGGCCTTAGAAATGTCTAAAGACACTGCAATGGCTTCGCCATGCCCTTCTATAGCCTCGCTCCATAAGTGAGAGGCGTACACAAGAAGATCCCCAGTAGATCGCCCTCTTCGGAAACCCTTACTGGCGATCACTGAGGAGATCGTTATCTATAAGGTACGACAGGAGACGGTTGTTAAGTACACGTTTCATAGTCTTGCAGAGTATGGAATTAACTGAGATAGGTCTATAGTTGACAGGGTCAGCTCTCCTTCCTTTTTTAAGCACTTGTTGCACATTTGCAAGCTTCCACGACTTGGGAACTACACCAGTCTCAAGTAAGAGCCGATACAGGCGTGTGAATAGGAGACAACTCAGGCGCACAGTTACGCAGGACTATTGCTGGAATTCCATATGGCCCGCTAGCTTTATGCACGTCTAGACTTCGCAGAGTTCTGAGTACCTTTTTTTGGCGTATGCGAACAGGCTCCATAGTGCAGCCAGCCTGCGGTAAAGGAGGCATTAACGGTTGCCTAATAAAGCAACTGAATAAAATACTTTCGTCTGGCGCTCCAACCGAATTTCGGTCGAGCGCAAACTGCGCAGCTCAAAAAACACAACTCACAAAATTACGCTCGTCTGGCCTCACCCTTATTGATTATTGGTTCTACAAAATTAGTAAATAGACTTAGCTCATTGTACACAAAACTCACCACGCTCATTTACGTTCAGTTACATCCAGCATTCCTATATCTGTGCAATGTTGTTATGCATCCTCACGTCTACCCTCTAAACTGCTTAGTATCTTTTATGAGGCGCCGCCCGCGCCGCTCGGGTATTTTTGTGTAACTTTATGTACCGAACATGTGCCTGTGTACATAGACATACCGTGATAGCTCATATGTACTACTTGCTAATGAGTTTCGAAACTTTTTACAAGGAATTATTTTACTTAAAACTTTCGTATAATTGTATTGCGCTTATGAATGTATTTTAACAGACTTTCTAGTAAACGTTCTGGCTGCTTGTTACTTAACGCGGAATAAACATAGTTATGTACTATAGAACAAAAACGTGTGCCAAAGATTTCATTAAGATAAAGGTAAAATTATTTAATTATAACCATTGACTTACAAATAAATTGACGACGGGTCTAATACAAAAACCACGAAAAAAATGTCCCAAGTCAACCTATTTAAACGTAGTGACATGTAAAGGAATATGAAAAAGCTAAAACGTTGAATTTAAATTGTAATGTCATCGCAGTACTGTCTAATTTTGCTTGCTTCGCTGTCAGTCGAACAAACGAAGACTAAAGCGTGAATGACGCTCTGTATACGATTTTAACGCCCTATAAGTTCGGACACTTTTTAGCGCGGACCCGACGTCCATATAATTGTAAGTCAATGATTATAACTTAAACAAAATTCAAAGTTAGAAGCATCAAACTGTGAAATTCTTTGCCTGAATCGATCGATTGCTCAAAGCTTATTAAAATAATAAATAAATAAATATTAGACAACATTACATACGTTGCTCTGATCACAAAGTAAGTAAAGCACTTGTTTTATGGAAATCGGAAACAACGACGGGACCACCAACACCCAGATCCGAGACAATAAAGAAAAGTTAGTTTTCTATACTGACCCGGCCGGGGATCGAACCCGAGACCTCAGAGATAGCGACACCATGAAAACCGGTGTTCAAGCTACTCCACCACGGAGGCCGTTGTTGTCTTGTACTCTAATTTTTTTTCCTATTCTTAACTATTTTAAATTTTGTGTGTTATTATTATTATTATGTTTTATATATAATTCTACTTTAAATTTATGTAATCATATGTATTTTTTATTCATATTTACTTACGTAAGTATTTTATTTACTTATTACTATTACTTTGGATATCTGTTTTAGACAATTTTCATTATTATTCTTTTTTTTTTGGATGTGCAATATATGTGTTAAATACGTATTCTGTTGCGCCTTCAAGTAATTACTATCTTACAGTTTTTCCTATAATCCGAAGGTTGCCTGGAAGATATTTATATATAGCAATAAGGCCGCCTGTTGTACCTGTCTTTTAATTTTTTTGGTTTCATTATGTATTTGACTCTGTATGCAATAAAGAATATTCGTATTGTATTGTAAAATATAAAACATATTGTAAAGGAAGCTACTGCAAAGAAAAAGGAACCTTAATTAAAATATATTCCTGGACACATAATTCGAGGCACCTTGCATTTTCAATATTAAATGCTTAGCTTATACAACGCTTGATTGCCCAAAAATGGTATTATGTAGCTTTGAAACTGGTACACTAAACGTCATTTCTTGAAGTCCTTATTGAAAATTTGAATTTAAAAAACCGGATAACTATACTTTTATATTATTAGCCCTATAACTATTAAAATGCAAGTCTAGTGCGCGCTATTGGCTGCCCTGGGTCAGATCTAAATTAGATCTGATTGAGACAGCCAATAGCGCGCGGTTGTTTCAATTTTATCGCGCGCGTCGCGGCTATCATGCGTAATCATGCTACGGGGGCTTATTTTAAAACACCTCAATTGTGTGCCATAGATTATCAATGGCATGATTTTATACGTTTGGTATGCTACTAAAAGTAAACAGTCTACTAATTATTTGATACACAGAAAATACATTTGATTGAAGACTAAACTAGACAAAATTTAAAATATGCAGTCTTTTCTATGGCAGTTTTATTTTTGATTGAATGAATTATTGCCATCGCTGCCATTTCACTGACACTCTGTTGAGACTCAACTGCCATTGCAACTAGATTTTAACAGAATAACAAAAAGCTATCGTAATTGCAATACTATCTCAGAGGAGTCTCAATGAAATTACAAAGTGGTTTCAATTTCAATATACGTTATTGCAATCAATAAAAATGTACGATTACAATCATCATCATCATCAGCCTATTGCAGTCCACTGCTGGACATAGGCCTCCCCTAATGCACGCCATTTCGCCCTGTTCTCGGCTTGACGCATCCATTTCCTGCCAGCAATCTTCCGCAGATCGTCACTCCATCTGGCTGGAGGGCGTCCCACACTACGTTTGCCAAGTCGTGGTCTCCACTCAAGAACGATTACAAGATACGTTCCAATTATGTTATCAAATTTGCAAACTCATCTTATTAATTTCAATGATAATGACTAGAGATGACATGTAATTTTGTCGTACGACAAATTGTAAAGTATGATTCAAAAGGTGCCGCTGTTACAAAACAACGTAGTAAGTATATAATCAATAATTATTCTCGTTTTCAACTCCATCTCGCTAAAATTAGATGTTAGCTAGCCAGGCAGAGACACTAATTAACGTTTAAAAAGTAAAACTCATCATCCTGTCACGCCATTCCCGTTCAACTTTGTGTAGGTCATGATACGAATTTAAGAAATTCAGTTTTACCATGGCAAGTGAATTGTATGGAACTTGGCTGGCTGCTTATAAGCTCATAGTAGGCCCACTGGACAAACTTTCAAACTGAACACTTGCAGTAAATTTTTAACTATGATTATATTCCTCGTTTAAATATTAAATAGTACCTCTTACTACGCTATAACCACGGCTACGCTTCCAGGCGAGGCGTTCAAGGTTTGTGTGTACGTTCCACGCAAACGTATGTCTAGTCTTGAACGCCCTGCTAAACGCACCACTGTTGCAAATTTGTGGCCGTACCCGTACCTGTAACAGTTGCTCAGAGGTTTAAAATCGCAGTGTTAATGGGGCACTACAATATATAAAATTGGCAAGTCTTATATGTATAAAAACAATGACCGTTTCTGACGTTACCTAGCTGAGTGTATTTTCACAGCTTTCGCACAGGTGGCAAAATAGTCGTTAAAAACCAAAAACTAAGATCTGCTATAAGCACATAGAAAAATTAGTAAGGTTCATTCTTTAGCTCGGTTGGGAGAGCGTCAGCTACGGTATACTGAAGGTGAATTTTCCTTAGTGTACAATAATTATATTAATAAATATAATTATAGCAAGTGTTGACTCATCGAAAGAGGAAAATCAGGATATAATAAAGTGAAAGATCATAATCGACCTAATTAGAAGACACGCTTGATTATAATGAATGTAACTTTAGCAATAGGCTATTACAAAGCTAATGTGGTGTAGGAATCGAACCCGCTACGTCAACTAACTGCCTGTGCAACAGAGTCAGAAGTAATAACGTGGATTTATGTATGCAGCGTTGCGCGCAGTCGGGGTGTAAAGTGCATACATTAAGCGCTCACAGTTTGTATGCCAAGCTAGTTCACCGGCAGCCTTATTCTGGGCAAGTTTACGTATTTTAAGAATTGAATTTTAAACTAGTTTTACTTCGGAATGTGTCAACTAATGTCTCGGGTGACGAGCGAAGTAGCAGAGCCCCTCAAATCCTTGCGATTTAAAGCTCTGAGTGGCACTGTAATTTTTTTTATAATACCAAGTGACGGGACGATTAAGCCGTGCGCCTGGTGGTAAACGATACGCCTTTAAATCGCAAAAATCTGAGGGGCACTACCACTGCGCCCATCACCCTGAGACATAAGTTGACAAGACCCATGTGCCTGTAATATCACCAGCATTTATGTTCACATTACTGCTTTGCGGCAGAAATAGGTAAGGTGGCAGTACATCCTCGTACGAATTTCGAGGGAAAATGACAGACTGAACTCAGTTTGCGGAACTCCCCGCATGCTGTTGGCATACGTGCCGCACAAACAAAGTACTTATACTGTATTTATTGGTCTTCGCTCGACTGTTGGTGGTTTCACATTGGCGTAGAATCTTCAACTTATTCTGTTATATGCTGAAGTTCCCCCGCCAGATGATTACTATCGCAGACACATGTGCTCTCTGAAACAAAGATTTTTTTTGAACGTTTTATTTTTTGATCTTTCATTATTATATTTGATAATTTTTAAAACCCTACTAAGGGTATGGGGAAGATGATCCAGGCGATCGCCTTACTATCTATTTAGGTCAATTTGTAGGTTTTGGTAGAAACAAATGAAAACAACAACTTTTTAGATTGAACAAAGTTCTCACTTATGTAATCTAGGTATATGAAATAAGAGTTAAGGAACTTCGAGAACAAATAATTCTAATTAATTTATATCTTACAGGTACCTAAGGGTGGGCGATATTGTTTTTTATGGCAAGTTGATATCCATCCACGTCTTCATTTCTTTAATGTACTTTACGAGCTCGATTTCCTGTTTAACACATCTGATGAAAACAGTTTTTTTTTCACCTAAATATTTCATTGAACTAACAGACCCTTTATTTTCACCTTTAACCCGTCTTTTTAATGACATAACGAGTAACTATTTACTTGCCGATCTATGTGCTCTCTACTTTTTACGCCTCTAGTTCTTTAGATCATAGTCTTCCGACCATTCACCACGAATGGTTTTTCTTTTACAATTACGCGGCCTGGTCTAAAACAAGATAGATCGATCGATCATGTAAACGAAATCCAGTCTTCTACTATTTTATTCGTATTGCAAGCTAGGAGGTATAATTAGGAGGTTTCAATACTCAGAAAAACATACAAATTAAAAATGGTCCGTTAACAATATATACAGTACAAGATGATCCCCACGGGTCATCTCGTACACCAAAACCTTAATTATCTTGCCCAAATTTACTTATTTTCATGTTTTGTTCGGCAAAATAACCTGTATGCTGTCTACTGTTACAAAGCCGCCAACATAAAAATCTTAGCAATTGATTGCTTAGAATGGAAGTTGCCTAAGCTTTTAATCAACTTTACCTTAGATCAAACTCACACAATTTTTGTTTCTTTCCACAAAAATGAACTCGTTACGCACATCGCCATTACGAATTGACTGATGAGAGGGCACAATGAGGCCTACATTTTACTGAAGAAAATATCTAGATAGAGAGACGTTACTAGTTTCGCTACAATTGAAAAGGATCATCTTACCCCCAAAGATCATCTCGTACAGCTTTCCCCTATTAAAAGAATTAAGACGGTCCAAGAAAGAAGGTAGGATGATATGATGACTGTACCATCCAAACGAAAACCTAAGAACTCGATAAGCTGATATGGTTTTGAGTAGGGTAAGAACATGTAAATATATCGCATCAATAACCAGAATACGCCAGCATAAAGGATTTGCAGGGTTTAAAGTTATACCTGACTCCAGGAACCTTTTTGACTTTTATTCCGAAACATTCTGTTACAACTCATAATACTACTCTTGGTCTTTTTGCTTTCTACATTGCAATTTTAACTACATTTACTGTTAATTATATTTAAAAAAAAACCTGTTTTTTGGACGTAACACGCCTTTGTACTGTCCGTATGTCTGTGATATCGTAGGTACGTTTTACGCAGTACGTCTGATTCCTATCAGTTCCAAATCGGAGAATATGACGGTCCGAAACGTCACAGACGTCCGAAGTGTCATTGTATCTCTAGATGTCGTCCGAGTTTTCTAGATTTGTGTAGTCTCGGATTCGGCATGAATAATTATATGAATAATTCGAATGGGCAAGGGCAAATCATTAGCCTAAGTCGAATAATTACTCATACCGAATGCCCCTGCCATTCTGTCAGGTGCAGTCGAATGGTCGTCGTCGGAACTACTCAGATATTCACAGATCATTCAACATGTCCTTATCAGCATATCCCTGCCCCTGTCATATTTACTGTATTGACCATTTATGTCAGAGAGAGCTAGGTGGTCACAAGCAAAAATGCTCTATTGACTCTATGGGTTAGTACTACTAACTGGTTTGCCACGCAGAGGTCCCGGGTTCGATTTCCGGATCGAGAGAAATATTCGCATGACCTGCATTTATTTCTCTCGTGAGTTTGAGTGTGATTTGTGGTTGTCTATGTGTGCATGACACTCGCGATACAGGGTTTCCCTAGCGCGTAAATTTTAGAACAAACTATCAAAAAGAACGAAAACATCTTTGTACTAAATAATAAATTCAAGCGGTACTTTGCTCTAAGTCAATGTTAATAAAAATGGAAGTAAATTAATTTGCTGCACCGCGAACCCGTTGAAGGTTAAATCGTGCAAAACAGCTGTACTTGTGTTGTATATTTTATTTATGCAGTTAATTTTCCCACCCTGACTCCACATAAAATGAATTAATTAATACTACAGTCACAAACATCAAATCTTTGAACGCTATATAATTTGGTGGCACCCATAGACATAATGTCTGTGGTGGCACCGTAGGCTTACTATTCAATTATTTACTCTGTGACAGAACCGTGCCTAATGAAGGGTTCAGTCGTAGGAAGTTAGACTTAAGTATCAACTTAAACTTAGATAATCAGTACACGTAATGAACTAAATTCCTTAACTCCGTAGACTTTAAATAGAATAGATTTAAGGATTTTAATTAAGTTCCAAGTTGTACTGGCACAAGAGTGAAAAAATATGTCATTGCGTCTGACGATATATTCCTGGTAACTTATCAGTGATACATCACTTATAAATATCAACTCTCGTTTGCACTGAAATTACAAATTAGAAAGTTGAAATAGTACAGCGCCAATTACTGACCTGTGTGTGCGTCTTCGTATATTCCAAAAATATTGCGTGCTGTTCCATTCGGTGGTTTGGGAAAAACAGCAAAACGTCTAATTACAAAACAAACGGAATCAAATTTCAGCGGTAATTAAATGTTAAATATGTAATTTTGCAATTTTCGTCCATTATAGTAAAACTCAAGTTAACTGGTCGATTTGAAGTGAAACAATTGACGACACCCGTCAATTGTTTCGAATGCGGGCTGGCCAATCGGAGCGCAGTTGTCACAGTAATCATATGACACATTGACTTACAATTATATGGACATCGGGTCCGCGCTAAAAAGTGTCCGAACTTATAGGGCGTTAAAATCGTATACAGAGCGTCATTCATGCTTTAGTCTTCGTTTGTTCGACTGACAGCGAAGCAAGCAAAATTAGACAGTACTGCGATGACATGACAATTTAAATTCAACGTTTTAGCTTTTTCATATTCCTTTACATGCCACTACGTTTAAATAGGTTGACTTGGGACATTTTTTTCGTGGTTTTTGTATTAGACCCGTCGTCCATTTATTTGTAAGTCAGTGATATGACAGAATAGTTTTCAAACAAATTAAATGACATTTCGTCTCTATTTCTGGTTATGTACTCGATAGGCATATGACGTAAGTCATAATGATAATATTTCTCTCGCATCGTTTCTCAGGTTGCGTGCGTTATGTCCCCGGTTTCTTTTGCCCCCGTTTTGTTTCACCCGATTCAGGAGGTCCAGACCCGTTTTCGGTCCGACATCCGACTGAAAGAATTATTGTCAAACAGGCAATACGCGACCAATTTAAACGCATGATGCGAATGAAGCTTCGTACTTAACATTGTTTTACGATTTGGTCAAGTGTTACTTATTTGATAGTAATTGTTTCGGACAGAGAACGGGAATAGATCCCCTGGTTAGTTAATGTAATTCAAAGCAATTTTTAATTAAATGTACTGGTATACACAAAAACGATTTTACTATAAAATAATTGCTCCTTAAGTAAATTTTAGGCGCTATTTACAAAAAATGAATCTTCATGCGTGAACAGCCACCCTTAGAGGTGGATGATTTTCTTCGAAATGAAATGGGACCACTATGGAAGTACCCCCTTTCCAACAAAAAAGAATCATGAAAATCGGTTCACAAATACCGGAGTTATCGCGTAACATATGTACATACAAAAAAAAACAAAAAAACATACAGTCGAATTGAGAACCTCCTCCTTTTTTGAAGTCGATTAAAATAATAACATTTTGATACTAACTATTTATTTAATTATTTATTTCTTTAACAAAATAGATGGTGTTTGAAAAATACAACTACAATTAAAAATTTACATCAAATACAAAATAACAATAAGAGACCGAACATAATATAATATATTGACAAGTCATTAAGGCAAAAATATGATAATAATAATACAATAAGAATAACAATGTCAAGTTAGATACCCTTATCACGTTTAAATATAAATTAAGTTACATTAAAGTCAAAAGCCTCCAACAACAATGATAAAATAATATACCCAACAAGAAATAATAATAATAATAATAATAATAACGCACACACTCAACATAGCCCCGCACTAGGGAAACCCTGTGTCGCGGGTGCCATGGACACACATATAGACAACCACAAATTACACCCAAACTCACGAGAGAAATAAATGTAGGCCATACAAATATTTCTCCCGGCCCGGGAATCGAACCTGGGACCTCTGCGTGGCAGTCCGGCATGGTAACCGTTCGGCCACGGAGGCAGTTAATGTATCAAACTCTTTTTGAGTCATATAGAAACCTGTGCTATTTTAAGTTCGGCAGGAAGACTATTAAACATTCCTGTTGTTAGACATCTTGGACTATGTTTAATAATATTTAACTCTGGTGCTTTTACACCACGTCTGTCCTTTCTCCTAGTAACATACGCACTCGTATTTGACTCGGTGTCCTTACTAAATTCAGACGAACATTCAATCACGCCTGTCAACAACTCCAAAATATAGAGACAAGTTATTATTAGCTTCTATGATGTCTATGTAAAGATCTTGATATATTCCACCAGAGCACAAACCCATTTGTAAAAATTATAAAAAGCGCGATCGGTAAGGAGGCACGTGAGCACATCACAGAGTGAAGTAATTTTATTTATAGTATATACACATTTTCTGTTGACTTAGTTAGCAATATCCATTAAATTGCAAAATGTTATTTGCATGTTGTGCGCGGTTATTACTGAGGTACAAATTTGTTTATATCTGGTGAGTGTCATAGTTTTACTTGTATTATATAATTTGTATCTTGTAACTGTGCCAAAGTTAACTGCCTCCGTGGCCGAACGGTTACCATGCCGGACTGCCACGCAGAGGTCCCAGGTTCGATTCCCGGGCCGGGAGAAATGTTTGTATAGCCTACATTTATTTCTCTCGTGAGTTTGGGTGTAATTTGTGGTTATCTATGTGTGCGTCCATGGCACCCGCGACACAGGGTTTCCCTAGTGCGGGGCTATGTTGAGTGCATGCGTTTAAAAAAAAAAATAAAAAAAAATAATAATAAAAAAAAAAATTAAAAAAAAGAATTTAAAATTGTAATTAATTTTCACTACCCATACTCCTCGCCAAGGACCTGCACTCGTCATTTTGAGAGACACACATACCTTTCTTATCAGTGTTGCATATTACAATTAATATTAACTTGTGTGCGTATCAATAACGGGTCTTAATTTAGGTAAAAGTTACACAATTAATAGTGCCAACTAGTTTTCGTGCAATGCTAATTTTGCAATTAATAAATATTTGTTATAATTATTAATACTAAGATCGAACACTCAGAAAAAAATTCTAGCTTACCGTGCCAGACGCTATACCAACTTAGCCACTGAACGAACCAGCGGACCTCACGAAGTTTTCTACGTGCTTGCGTCGTGTCTTTGTATTATGGTTTTTCAACGACTTTTTAGTCGTAGCGTTATCTATGAGAAATCTATGAAAGATTTATCACCCAGTTAATACCTTTACAGCTGCCAGTCCTGGCGACAGATGTCGCTATTCACTGTATTTTAAATTTTTTTTTAATTAGATTCAGTTTGAATATTAATAATTATAACAAACTAGTGGAGTAATTTCACATAAAATAACTGAATATCAATTCAATAAAAATTTTATAATAAATATTTATTAATTATAATTCACATTTTACTTTACGTATTTATTTATTATACCTCCAACACTTGGACAACAAAATAAAGTAGGCGTAATGTTCATTAGAGGCATTGCAATACGGGTGTACTACGTGAGTGCGAATGCCGATTACGCAAATGACGATAGTGCGAAGACCACAGACCACATAAATAATGTGGCAAAGACGGTTGCGCGAAAGCTCAAATGCGCGATAGTTCATTTGCGCGAATGGTCAGTTGTGCGAAAGCTTTAAGACGGAGCCGAGGAAAAATTCCTAATCTTCGATTTGATTTTAGAGGGGTATATCCACCTTAAAATTAAAAATAAAATATTGTATAAGTAACTACACGGTATATTCAAGCATAGACACTAATCAGAAACATAAAACAATAAAGTTTCCTCGATAGATAAAAATCACGAAATGACCTCTAATTTTCACATTTTTTCGATTCATCCTCGAAATGCTACAGGTTATTAGGACAAAAATTAGATAATTAATTATATTTATGCATGATCAAGAACTGTCACTACGGATTTTTTTAATCCCTTTAGTTTTAGAGTTATTCCGCTAAAACGAATTTGGTACTTTTAATGCGCAAAATTCAACATCTCCTGTTGCATGTCACGCGAACTTCAGGCATATATTTGTTTCACAAATTTGGGCGGAGCCAACGTCAAAACTTTTTTGGCATGCTCCCTCTTAATGCGCGATAGTTCATTTGCGCGAATGACGATAGCACGAAGACAGATTTGCGAAAGTTAGAAGGCAAGTTAATTGTTGCAAGTACTCCCATGGCTGCAGGTTGTTGCAATTCGGACAAAAAACCGTTATAATTTTTTATAATTTTCGATAATGTTTTTCTGATTAATCGTAATTACCCTTCGAAACCTGAACGCAATAATATTCACATTACTGCTTGGAGGCAGTAATAGATAAGGTGGCAGTATTGCCCTGGACGAACAAGGACCGTAGAGGTGCTAATAAAATTTCTCGTGTCGTCTAATCCATAAGAGCTTTTTAACAACCAATACTTAATACGTAATTGTAATATGCATACCTACCACATAAATTAATAAGTTCTTAAACATTTTAGTTGTCAATAGTACTTATAATACAAATGAACCCGTATTTATTGATGTAGAATAAAATTGATTCGGGTGCAAACAAAACGGGGGCAACGAACGGATCCGTTTCTCAGTTTCTGAACCTGAGTCGATGATCCCGGTCGATCAAATTTAAAACTAAAATTTTTGAAATACACTTTTTTCTATACCTACGACATTTCCAAATCATGATTGTTCAAAGGACAGTTGAAAAAAAAATCGTTTTATGGAATAAGCTCGCCTTTCTACATAACTTTTTGAAGTAGTTATTGACTCATTATAATTTGTTTTAAACATGTTTACATACATACATATCGAGCCTACTGGCATCTGTCGCAGTGACGGTAAGAGGCCTGACGGTATGATTGTCGGTCCGTGGAAGTTAGGCAGACAGTAGTGTGGAACGCAACCTGTGTGGACACTGTTACCCCTCTCAGAACGACCGAAAACCGCAACAGGCTCAAATACGCCAACCTTGCTCTGTGCTACAGCTTTGCGCCTTTTCCATTTGAAACCCTGGATCCCTGGGAACCACAGGCGAAACTTCTAGCGAACGAGCTGTCGGATCGCCTCGGATAAACCTCCGGTGACCACAAGGCTGGTAGTTAATTCCGCCCAAGAACAAGTTTAGCAATTCAAAGGGGAAATGTTGCCAGGCTTCCGGACACGATGCCCCAGGGTACGGCCGTCGAGGAAATTTTCTATTTATAAATTTTCTAAATTTTACCAGTTATAGTTCAGATATTTGTAATACAATTAATTGTATACATATATACAGTTGTACTAAATATACCTTAAGTGTGAACACAGACTACAGAATGGCTGTACTCTCACTGCAATTATGTGATGAAGCCTGAATGCAGTTCGTGTTGCTTCCGTAAGGCCATAAATTTCAAAGCGTTTAAAAAAAGGGTTTATCTCATAAAACAACGTTAGGTGAGAAAGTAAAATGTCTCATTAAGTTTGGATTAAGGGTCAAAATCCCGCGATTTGTTACGGGACTCCTTAATTCTATTGTCTGAGATTAAATGAATGGGAAAAATTAAATAGACTCCGCCTTGATAGACGTCGTAATTATTTTTAACCTCCAACGAAGAAAGAGGTGAGTATAATATGGTTAAATTAAACTGACAGCCTTTGTTTGTGTATCTATGGACTGATCATTAAAAAAAATTAAGTCTCAAAGCGGATTTTCTTATTTGAAGGCTGTTTTAATCGATGTGGTCCTTGGTCCTATTTGCTTGGGTCGAGTGGCAGGTGTTGTCAGGATTTTTGACGCCACTCGATATTCTTCAATGGATAGCTCTTCACGTTGCCGTAGTGCAATGGACACCTCGGCTGAACTTGGACATCTGCTTAATACCCCTTGTACACACACTAACCTGAACGCCTGTTTGAATTTTAACGAGACAAATGACAGCAGAGACATCCGAATAATGTCAAAATTATTTGCTTAAATTTTAGAGCGCAAATGACCTAAACCCACTGAAAGGTGCTACCAAGTGCCCAACAATAACATTAGTATTAAACTCATTGATGATAACACTTTATCGTCGCGTTGGGGGTAAATAACAAAGCTAGTGATATAAAAAACCGCTTCAGAAGTGAATACTTGCGTTTGCTTATACATAAACATAATAATGAGCCGGCTAGGTCAATTAAACCTGGAGATGTAGTTTTGACAGCGACACAAAGGAAGCGTGTAGAGTGGCTACTCGGTATTGTTATAGATACGACTCAAGGAGCCGATGGGTATAGCAGAGTAGCTCGCATAAAAACAAATTCAGGGGTGCGGGTTCGATCCCTACAGGCTATGTCCCCTCTAGAACTGTCCATACCCAATGAAGACATAATTGGAATGGACAAGGTCATCTCCTCAGGCATCGCCACACGTTCTAGTCGACATGTAAAATTACCAGATAGATTAATTTTGTAAATATTTATTCAGTGTTTAGTGTTTGTGTAATTTTCAAATGTTGGTTGTGTGCATATTTTTCTAATTTTGTCTTGACCAGCGCGTGCGCAACGCCGTGGTGGGAGGATGTTGTAAGCTCTTTATCCGCTCACGCGATACATGCAGCCGTAGACACATACCACACCTGGAGGTGCCGGTGATGATTTTATACCGTTTTATCGGATATCGAAGTTATTACAGGTAAAAGAACTAATATTAATTGCTATTTCGGTAACTACTCTAGCAAACCATAAAGTTTTTAATACCTGGGTCTGTCATTTAAAAAAATAAACAACTTCAAAAATACGTCACGACAATCGTGTGTGTTATTGTTTGGGCTGGTGATTTTGGTGTTTATTTATTGAAAACATACCGTAAGTAGCGTTTTTTAAGTTTACCCTGAATATAAATGTTTATAAACTATACTTTAAGGAGTAATTTCGTGGTAAACGTTAGAACCACTCAAACAGAATATTATCATTTTTATCCAAGTACACCTAAAATTTCATTAGTGCCTTTTAAGTGCAGTTTTTGCGGTGTATTACTGCATTTTATTTTATTAGTACGGAGGGTATTTATTTAGCGAAGCAAAACAATAATTTTTATTTATAAAAACTTGTATTTAAACTGAATCCTTTTCTAATTTGCCAAACCAAATAGCCGCCATTTTGCGGTAGGAGGAGCGCATCGCTTGAGCGGATATAATTTTTAACAGATGTAGATGACAAATAAATTGTCAATGACTAGGAAAACGTAGTTTCATTTGTACCCATTCGGGAAACTGGAAATGCAACAGCAGGGATACTTTCCTACTAGGGCTTTATTTCAGAATTTATTTCTTTTTAAATAAAATTAAAGGCATTTGAAAAATACATATCGTATAGTACACGTGTTCTATTTAGTTCAGTCGATATATAAAAGAAAAATCATTGGTATATGTAAAGTATCTATAAAATACAACGGTTTTCTTGTATAATTTCGAGGTAAGTTTTTTTTCTATCGTGAAAAGTTTTAGGAACGCAGTTTTCACATTGTATACTAATCAGTGTATATATCCTCAGTTTTGCTATATATTTTCTAAAGTGATTTCAACATTTTCACTGTTATGCGGAATCAACCAAAGCCATTTGAAGTTGTGTAGGCTCTTAATTGGTCGGATAAAAAAAATAATTATAACAAATAATAAAAATAATAATTATAACAAACTAGTGGAGTAATTTCACAAAAAATAATTGA
>NW_020653749.1:444439-469282 GCF_003589595.1 Hyposmocoma kahamanoa | reverse complement strand
ATTTCACAAAAAATAATTGAATATCAATTCAATAAAAATTTAATTAAAAAAAATAATTTTGCCAAAATTATTCTTTTACTAGTATATATAACTTATCCCTAGTGATGGGACGAATAAGTCATGCGCCTGATGGTAGGCGACACGCCTGTCTATTACAGGCCACTCAAAGCTTTAAATTGAAAAAGATCTTATGGGCACTGCCACAGCGCCCGTCACCCTGAGACATAAGTTGCCAAGTCCCATGTAGCTGTAATTTCACTAGTACTCTTATCCTTCTAAACCAGAACGTAGTAATGCTCACATCACTTCTTGGTGGGCTAAATAAGTAAGGTGGCAGTACTTCCCTGGACGAACTCTTTCACAAGGAGCTCTAATGCAACTAAATTGGTCTTTGCCCAGGGCATACTCAGCAATCCTAAACGATAATTTAAACAGCAGTTTTTATATGTCAGTTGTACAGTTTACTATGTTAAATAGGAAACTAATGTCATTTTTTTTAATGTAATTTTCATATTGTTCCTATAATTTATGATATTGTATTACTTAGAACTCTAAAGGTGAATAGGAGCTGGAGGGCAAGGAAGAAACTTGAGATTGAAGATCTAATGTCCGGGTCGAATATTGTGGAAGAAACTGAAGCTGCGAGATTTCGCTGGTTCGGACACGTGGAGAGAACAGATCGTGTCGCGAAGACAGATATTTGGGACAACCGAAAAGATGCCGACCTGTCGGAAATCCGAGGTACCACTGGAGCGATGAAGTTCAGAAAGATCTCAAGGACCTCAGTGCTAGAAGGAGCAGATTCAGAACCGTGCAGGTTCAAGCGTGGCAGAATCTGGTGTCGGAGGCCAAGACCCACTTTGAATCACAGCGCCATCGAAGTATGTAATAATACTTAGAAGGAATTTATCATTATAATTTTATTGACACTTTCGATTGGCATAAAAATACAGGTTTTTTTTTTTCATATTTGTTTTCACATTTGAAGCAACCATTTAAAAGTCTTTGAATACAGTATCACTTATTTTTAAAAACAAATAATATCTTATTTACTCTATGATGCAATATTTCCCTGTCTGTAATATTTAAAATACTTTCTATCAGTGTTCATAGCAGTGGTACGCCTGTTTTAGTTTTTTTAGCTTATAACTAAAGTAGGATCAGGCTGCGTTTTTATGCTTAAAGAGCTTTGAAATAAGTTCTGAAGTGCCTACGTCCTATTTTACACCGTTTATGGCTTCCAGTCTCCTTTTTCATTCGACATAAAGGCTATTTTCCTGGCCCGTTCCACTTGGCCTATTTATTTTCCTCAAAGAGGCAACCATGACCTTTACCCCTTTGTAGTTTGCAGGCGTCACCGCACAGAAACAACTCTGGTAAACAGTTGAATGATTCGTAAGAAGTACTTGGAGAAATAATTTAGGAAACAATGTATAAACTCTTGACATGTATAGAAATGAGAGCTCTTAGTATAAAAAACTACATGTGATCACAATTTTCAGATAATTAAAAAGTACCATTTAAAAATCCGTTTTCGGAACAATAATTGTTTTTTTTCTAGTTTATAGATTTTTTTTTATCCACACGCATAACACAGTCTTTGCTAGTGGACTACTCAATTATACGATACATTTAAGGGTATTGTCTAAAAATGAGCTAATTTGTTACACGATGGGATATATTTTATCCGACCGCATAAAATCCAGAAAACAAACTAAAGTAAAAGCATGAAACGAATTATTTAAGAATTGTAAAGGAGGGGGGAGGTTCTTTCTTCCGTTGGATGAGGTTACCAAAACAAACCAAGTGAAACAAAAGGTTCAGAAGATTTTTATTTTCACCTCTCGGGACTCGACTCCTGGAAACCGTTCCGCGAGATGAGGTTTTTCACCCTATATGAGAATCAAGAAGGGACTCAACTCCGTTGCCTTACTGAACTCTCTGTATTCTCAGATTTCTCTTCACATTAACAAAATTGTGTTGGAGTAGTCACCATTCGAGAGAAAATCTTAACACTGCGATTCAGAAATAACGCCAAATGGGTCAATGCCATCTAGCGGATTCTTAGAGAACTAAAAGTGAACAATCTGGCTTAAGGCCGTCTATTACATAAAGTAGTTTTGTTACAGAATGAATTATCTAACTTTGTACATAATTTTGTTATGGAGATATTTCTCTTTATGTACTTCAGAGGACCTGCTAAATTTTAGTTTTCTACTGAAATCCTATAGTTATTTAATTCACGTTTTGCAAATTCAGTCTCATTAGTTGCATTCGGGCGCTTGTCATCGGAACTGTGTCAAATTTTCTCCACCTGTTCCTATTTTATTAATAATGTCAATTTTAATTAATTTGTGATGTCAAGTATCGATATTGTTAAGGTCGGTTACCAGACACCCACGTTGCGTCACACGTCGCAGCCCAGACGTGTAAATAAGTAAATAAATAGTGTTTTGTTGTATTATTATGTGTGCAATAAGGTATCTTATTAACCTGTTAGTAATGAATATAAGTAAATAAATAAAACAGTAATCGACTAATTCATTTCTTGTACCTAATCTTTAAATCTATCTCTTGAAAAGTCATTTTGAATATGCGACCTTGTTACATCACGGGTTGTGAATTATTATAATTTATTTTCACTATAAATTCAAATAAAATTAAACCACGTTTTTTCTCATTAAAGAGGTTTTATTCAATCTATAAGGCACTAGCTTCTTGAGAACCGGATGAGGACGGTCTGTGACAACTCTGTGCACTGGCAGATCAGGAGTCAGAACCTGAGCTTGGAAGGTCCTCGTATATCCTAAGGGTCGGTAGGGAGAGTCACTATAATTAAAACTTATATAGAAAAGAACGGGGATGTATAACGTAATTAGAAAGATGTAAGGTTTGCATATGCGTAGTGTGGTACAAATACAGCTAGATGGCGTTAATAGTATTTTGAATCGCGCTATCAAACTATTCACACTAATAGCATTAAGCTGTTGCATTTTTTTTGTATGATGATGACCCGCATATTAACACGTTCACAGTCCATAATTCCATCTAGAGTAGCAAATTCGCTTCCACTTAAGTCCACGCATACCTGTGGAATCGCACTTACTACTTCAATGTCAAACAATTTGGTTGGACTAGAAGACTAAAGTCCTGATTTTTTAAACGTGATTGTGATGGTAGTTTTTTATAGATGTAATTTTTAAAAAAATATATCATATAATATAATGTGAAAATAAAACACAAAACCGGCACTATTTCACACAAATTCCGGTGGACTTACCTACCGGTGGGGTTGATTTCGGTCTTTATATGGGGGACTGTGAACGTGTAAAAAATCGCTATTTTTTTTATTAACCCTGGAGTTTGATTGCCTGTCGATTTCGAATTACCTTGACGATACCACCTGGTACTGCGTTTTACGCTACACTTAGGCGCCGTGCAAACGTTAATCTGTTGGATATAAGCGAATATTCTATTTTTATACTATTATAATTTTATTGGCATGTCCGTGTATTCACTAATTTTTCCGTCAATTGTGCGCCGATTTCGAAAATTCTTCTTTTGTTTGGAAGGTTATTCTCTCGAGGTGGTCCCTGATGCTGTACCGGGTTCGATTCGGCTATCACATATTACCATTTTCCGCAAATAAAAGTGACAAAAACATGTAATCAACAAATCACAGTCACTGTGACAACCAGAAAAGAAAATATAAAATGTGCAACGGAGTCCTTAACAGTCCCATTGTCACCAAGAAGTCAGGATGTGATGAGGGGGTTCCATGAAAATCGAAAAAAGCCGATAGCCAACCTTTGAGGTCGGTTTCTTTTTTCAATGAAATAGTTACAATTATATCATATATATGTAGTAATATGTATGGCTACACACTTATTCCAGGCTTCCAAAAAACAACTCATATATCGACACATCCGTAGAACAAAGGTCTATGTGTAAGACTACTTGTTCTCAGGACATCATAGTACATTTCGTTCGTTCTTCCTCGCTGTGGATGTCAGATCAACCTTTGTTCGGTTTTATATTTCCGAAACGAAGTAAGATATGTAAATTCTCAAAATACATTTACATAGGTCTTAGTTTGAATAACGAAATTGTTCTCGTAACTTTCTCTTTTCTTCGGATGAGTCGATATGTTGAAAATATGTACTTACAGTTCATCTACTACAAAACTTGCATTCGCTGTGTAAAGTCCAATTTACAGAAGAAATTAAAAAGCTCTCCGTACACTATAAAACAAAGACGGCCGCCGTAATCCCGGGGTTAAGTGTCCCACAAAGTCCAGGACATAAAAAGTGCTGTTTTACTTTAAATAGTTTTTAGTTTCACTTTGCTTGTTTACGGTCTCATGTTCCTTGGGTATATCAATGATGTTGTATCATTATTCAGGTAGTTAATTATGTATATATAGAGTTAATCAAATAAAATTAAATAAAAAGCTTTTTCAGCTGCAGCAAATATAAGCAGCAACAAAATATTTACAAAATTATTATCTAAACACATATTAATAAAGTGTTCTAATAAAAAAAGAACTAAATGATTTTTTACCGTAAAAAGACTTAAAAATATTTTTAATTTTTTATAAGATTGTTAATCCGGAACTGACCCATTAGATCTCGAATGGCTAAGACTCATTACTTACATGTTAATTATTAAAATTATTAGATGCATTTTTTTTAAATTTACCCATGTAAGAAAAAACAAGCAATGGAAGTACCTTAAGCCTCGGTTACTATCAAAACCGATGTACTCAAAACTCACACATTTATAATTTGAAACACAATGAAATCTTGATAATGATTGGGCAATTTCAAATTTAAAAAGAAGCAACAAATTGTGAACAGTTAATATAATAATTTAAACTTGGCCCTGTTGGCATATCGTTGAAGTTCAATACCATCATCATCCACAGCCCGATTTCACCCACTGCTGGGTATAGGCCTTCCGTAGTTTGTGATATCCACCACGATCCTGTGCTAAACTCACCAATCTACTGCCCGCAACTTTGACAATGTCGTCCACCCATCTTGCTACGTCTGACGTCTCTACGTCTATTTCTTCTTCATCACGTCTCGCAACATATTCCACCCAGCTCCATTTTTAATTCGTAATTCAATCTCCTATGTCCTGGACTCCTCAGCTCCGTGGCTCTTTGTGCGATTCTCGTTCTATACACAGTCACAGTGGGCAAGACACATTGGTTAAATAAGCGGGATGCAGTCTGCAGTCAAATGTAGTCTGGGATAGACCAGTCGTTGGCATTTTGTGATTTCATTTTGCTAATTCTCTTTATCAAAGGATCAACTGTCTCCAGTCTCTCATTTCCTATTATAACGTAGGATTTGTACGTTTTGATTTTATACTGAAATTTCCATCAATGTGCTGCCATTGAGCCATTAATAGTTGAACGACGACAAATTGGATATGTTTACTTAATTCTCAAAAAACAAGCGATCATATTGCAGCGGTTAATGGAAATTTGAAAATTTATTTAAATAAAATACAATAAGTCTTAATGATGACACGAATACCATAGATAATACTACAAGAGTTTTTGTCATTTTTACTGTCCGAAGTATGTAAATAAGGTATTTTTCCACGATTTTCGAGGTTTTGTGCCAGATAATTGACACAACCCATTGACTTACAAATAAATGGACGATGGGTCTAATACAAAAACCACGAAAAAAACGTCTCAAGTCAACCTATTTAAACGTAGTGACATGTAAAGGAATATGAAAAAGCTAAAACGTTGAATTTAAATTGTAATGTCATCGCAGTACTGTCTAATTTTGCTTGCTTCGCTGTCAGTCGAACAAACGAAGACTAGAGCGTGAATGACGCTCTGTATACGATTTTAACGCCCTATAAGTTCGGACACTTTTTAGCGCGGACCCGACGTCTATATAATTGTAAGTCAATGACACAACCGTAACATATAAAATCTGACTGACACTGCGTCCGTCAACCTGAGACATAAGTTGACTAATCCCATGTGCCTGTAATTTCACCGCAGCACTCTTCAAAACTGGAACGCAGTAATGTTAACATTATTGCTTGGCGGCAGAAATATCCCATGTGCCTGTAATTTCACCGCAGCACTCTTCAAAACCGGAACGCAGTAATGTTAACATTATTGCTTGGCGGCAGAAATAGGTAGGGTGGCTGTACTTCTCTGGACAAACTCTTTCACAACGCGCTCTACTACTAAATGGATTGATGATAAAATGGATTGACGGATTGTCATTTCAATACACACACTTCCTTTCACAAATATTGGCACCCATAAAGTAATTTACATAACATTTCATCCGTCAATTTTGTCAAGACAGATGACAACTCAATACATAGGTGGAAATTTAATTTGTTCTGTATCATTCAAACGTCTTTTTCTTCAAACAGAATTGGTGTCTACAGGGTATTCATCCAAAAATGTCACCGCACATTTTGATGTAATTTATTTCCATTATAAACGTCGCTTATATACATGTGGTGCTATCGTAGAATGCTCTGCATCAGTTAAATATATGGCGAAGAAGATGGAGTTAGTACGCACTGTCAAGCAGCAGAAGATTGCCTATTTGGGTCATGTACTGCGATATGACAGATATCACTTATTGCACACTATAATGATGGGCGAAGTAGCTGGGAAGCGGAAAGTTGGAAGAAGGAAAATGTCGTGGCTTTAAGACCGTGCAACAACTGTTCAGACTAGCTCTGGACAAAGAAAGATGTAGAAACCTGACTGCCGACCTTCAATAATGGAGAGGCACTTGAAGAACAAGATATACAGGCATCACTGTACATTACGAAAATGGAATTTACGAAAAAAAATGTGATAATATATAAAGAAGAATAAAGTACCTATACGTTTCAACAAACATAACATTTTTATTTAAAAAAACCGATCTCAAAAGTATCGGCTTTTTTATTGAAATTACATCTATATGCCAAGTTTTATTGAAATTGGATGACGAACGTGCGTGAAACCGGATTCATCCCCTAGCTTGCCACCCTAACTTGCCAAACACAAATACGAAATATTATATGAAAAATCATTCTTGTACACGATACAGCAAAATTAGTCGGACAAAAGCGTTGATTGTTTATTTAATACTTGGAATATGTTTGTTTTACATAAAAGTAGCAGAAATGGTCCTTCCAGGGAAGTATAGCCACTGTATTTCCGCCGCCAAGCAGGAATGGTATCGGACTTGAGTCACAGGTTGACGGCTGTGATGGTAATAAATACTTCCTGACTGTCAATACAACTGTTATGGGTTGAAGTGTCGCTCACCTCCACATTTATGAAATCCAATATTCATAGCCCATGTTCTAGTTATCCCGAAGGTTTTCCAAATACTTTAGAGGATGATGCTTAAATACTCTGTTAGTATTGTTTGTATGGAGATTAAATGTAGATTACCCTTTGAAAATCTGGCAAACCATCAAAATTGATATAGAACCAATATTGATATACTATCTTTCCAACCAAAAAAATAGTCTTCAAATTTGGTTCACACTTGTCAGAGCAATCGCGTGCCATACTCGTACATACAAAAAAATACAGTCGAAATGAGGACCTCCTTTTTTAAAGTCGGTTAAAAATAAACTAGCCGTTTTTGACAGTTATCTTTACAAAGTCACAAATTCATTTAAAGTTTAAATTTATACGCTTCCGTCATTGACTTACAAATAAATGGACGACGGGTCTAATACAAAAACCACGAAAAAAATGTCCCAAGTCAACCTATTTAAACGTAGTGACATGTAAAGGAATATGAAAAAGCTAAAACGTTGAATTTAAATTGTAATGTCATCGCAGTACTGTCTAATTTTGCTTGCTTCGCTGTCAGTCGAACAAACGAAGACTAAAGCGTGACGACGCTCAGTATACGATTTTAACGCCCTATAAGTTCGGACACTTTTTAGCGCGGACTCAACGTCCATATAATTGTAAGTCAATGGCTTCCGTAATAAAAATTCTTGTTGATATTCAAAATTTTGCCATTTACGAGGTTTAAAAACTAGCGTCAAACAAAAACTTCATACAAAATGTTATTATATGCGGCTTTTGCGTGGTTGGGCTGTAAAAACCTTTAGCTCTTTCTGATGTTTGCTTTCTTACTGTCTCTTCTTCTCAGGGGAATCTTCCTCAGATCTGTTAGTTAGGACTTGCCTCAGTTTGCACTCCCAGTCAAGCGGTGAAAGCGCGTTCGAATAGTCATAGTGTCATCTTGTTGCTTACGCACACCTATTATTCGATCAATCAAATTTAGAGATGTCGTCGGAGGTAATAATTTCAGCAATTTTAGAAAGACCACCAATATGGAACAGGAAACGTATCGACCGTAAACATAGGAGGTTCATTAAACACTGTAAAGAAAAGAATAGCGATTACTATTCGTTAATAATTAGTGTGTGATTCCAGTTCTGGCCTGATCACGGAAGTAAATTATTTGATCTGTGGGCTTGATATTTGCAAGAATATAGTCAAAAACGTTGCCACGATCATTCTAGCGTTAGCGTATTATCTCCGTGTGTTTTTATCTTATTCAATATCAATTTTAAGCGCGCGAATTGCTGGATGAAACGGGAGGTCCCCCGCACCTTACCTCCTAAAATCCAGACTTGCGTCCAAATACCTCGCGCCTTAATAAAAACACAAAGTTTTGTCGAACTACCAGAGCATCAAATAAAAATTACAATTTTTTTTTAAAGAACTCTCCACACTTTAAAATTGATTGTCCAATAAAAGTAGTTTCAGGCAGATGTAAAACATTTTGATTTGCGGGTAGATGTTCGTAGAATCGGGGGCATATTACAAGGACTCCGTCACTCGCTCATAGTTACGCGATAAGTGCCTACCGCTGAGTGTATCGCCGTCGGCACATGCGCTCACACAAGCTTTTATTTATGAGCATTCGGTTCCGCACGACTGCATACGGCGTGCAACGTTATTTTCACCTCTCTGAGCGCGTGCTTAGGTTCTTTTTTCCTCGTAATGAGCACCTGGTGCCATTAGTCAGATTTAGTAGGCAATTATAGCGTAGATATTTTCGATTTTGTATGAGAATGATGTATTTGTTACGTAGTAACTATTAAGACTAAGTAATCTGTGCTATGGTAAACAAACTTCAGTTGTTATTTGGTTAACCAGTCAAATACAATATTTAGTAGTGAGTTTCATACATCGTATTACTGCTGTACTCTTTAATTTGGTTGCACGTTATTAGTTCTATTTTTTAAAGGGCTGGATTTTAGGTTGTTCATCTTAGAAAAGTTGTGATACGTGTAATTAAATATTATATTACACATATATTTAGTACTATTTTAAATAGGTAGTTCGAATTATTGTCTATTACCTGAAAATATTATCAAATATTAAAGTTTAATCATAATTTTACAATAAGTAACCAAGGTATATCTTCATAAAATACTTCATAATAAATAGTTTATTACTAAACCTTTGTAGTATAGTGTCGCCACGGCTTTGACGCAATGCGTGCACTGCGTAGCCACTTTGTCATTATCAGTAGAGTAGTGACGTGGCTGACAATCATATTGGCATAGTTAATGGGTCACATCGAAATAAGGGCCACCCATCCCTGGTAACTCATCAGGTAAATGGGCCTTATTTTAAATATCAACTCTTGTTTGCGCGGAAATCACAAATTAGATATCTGAAATAGTACAGCGCCAACAACTGACCTGTGTGTACGTCTCCGTATATTCCACAAATATACTATATTTATTGTAATAAAGATAATATTTCTAACAATGGGGGCACTTCCATTTGGTGGTGTGGGAAAAACAGCAAAACATCTAAGTACAAAACAAACGGACTCACATTTCATTGGTAATTAAATATTAAACGAAAAGCTGGTCTATTTGAAGTGGAACAATTGACGACACCCGTCAATTGTTTCGAATTCGGGCCGGCCAATCGGAGCGCAATAATTATCACAGTAATGATATGGCAGGATAGTTTTCAAACAAATCAATTGACATTTCGTATCTATTTCTGGTTATACGTGGGGCGCACTATAAGTTTCCGGAATGAATAAGAAAAAAATTCTATAATCGGTTCAGTAATTAGCATTCCAGCTTTGACAAATCTGTCTTCATTCTATCCTCATTCGCGCAAAGGAACCATCGCGCTTTTAAACTTTCGCACAATCGTCATTCGCATTATCGGCATTCATAAACATGTGATTTGAAATGGAACGTTAAACTGACTTGTTTTTTCTAACAGATAGATGGCGTTCATAATACTTAATAGATTTTAGTAGAAGTTGCTATAGACAATTATTTAACAGTAATATCGAATGGCGCAATGTTGGTGTACCTGTAGGTACGACAGGTTAGCCAATTGTGGTGGTATTACGCGGGCGAGAGAACAGCCTGTTGATAGACTAGTTATTTTAAACGGCCATGAAGTACACCCCTATTGTAAATTTCTTTTGTCAAGTGTATAGAAGTTAATTTTAAGCGTATGTAGTGAACTGATTATTGTTCCATTGAGTTAACGTTTTCATTTCAAAACCATCGCAATCATGGAAGATGATTGTAGCAGTAGAGCTTCTTTTGAAAGAATTCGTCCAGGGAAGTGCTGCCGCCTTACTTATTTCTGCCCGCCAGGCAGTTCGCTCGCATGCTCGCATTAATGCGTTCCGGTTTTGAGAGGTAGAGGTGCTGGTGAAATTGTCCCAATTTATAATTAAATTCGAATTGTTATTTATGTCTCTTCGCATAAATTTCATTTTAAATGCATGCTATATCAAAAGTGAAATGATAGCAGCAGTTCGTCCAGGAAAGTACTGCCGGCCAAGCAGTAATGTCAGCAATACAGCAGTCCAGTTCGAGTCCTGGTGAAGGATAAAGGTGCTGGTGAAATTGGGGGTGAAATGGAGGTGATTTAAAGCTCTTGTGAAGTGTCAAGTTATTAACAAGTATCAGTTTTTGGTGAAATGTATATTCTATACAATAAACCTACTATAACACCTTCATTATTTTTAGACTAATAAATTTTTGTATAAGCCCGAAACGTTGGTTTGTTTGAAAAAATGTAGTTAATAGAAAGGTCATTCACTCCAAGGTAGGACTTATAAACAAAAACATTGAGTTGCGTACAAATTGTTTAAATAAAAAAATATTATTATTACTTATTTTTAGAACCTTTTAAGGCAGATGTTTACGAAAAGTTGACCTGAGTGTTGCCCCTAAATGTTGGTGTTGAGTTTTGTATAGTGACAGCATTGGTTACAACGTTTACAACGAAAAGTTGTTTCTTGTACAAAGGGTGCTCAAATCTAAAGGAAACCAGAGCAAGGCGTAATATTAGGTTTAGTACCACAGACATTCCTAACCAACGGCCTTAGATGTAAGCGTTCCGGTCTCTTTACATTATACCAGTGATGGGCATTATTGCGGTAGATTTATCGATAAAGTAATTAATGAATTCAGGCGTTACTTTGCTAAAATACAGTCACAGACACTAATACCAAAAATATAACCAAAATAGCAAAATGCGCTTGTGTTATTTGTTTTATTGATTTTATGCGGAGGGAGGGTGGAGAAATTAACTGCAATGCAAGTGTAACAATTTTGCAAGATTTAACCTCCACCGGGTTCATGGAGTAACAAATTAATATACTTCCATTTTTATTAACGATAAAATGTAACTTAAGTTCTACGTAATTTTTGGAATCCGTTACCCGTTCTGTTTAATCACATCGAACGAATCTATGTGTATAAGACAGCACCTTTACTCGTTCATTCATGCACGTATTGTCATGAAATTTCATGAGAAAACGTGCATTGATGACTACCTTAAATCTTGCGCTATTTACATCTATACACGACGAGTTTGAAGATGTCTTCTACCCGTTTCCCTGCAAGACGTTAAATGTTTTTGTAACTACTTATTACATCCTCGTTTGTCGCTGTATCTGCCATTTCTATGATGAAATACGTTACAACATTAAACAAAAACTATAAAAAACTTCAAATAAAAACACGGTACCCCGAAAAGGACATCTACAAGTCAACTAACTATCTGTTAATACCTATTCACTGAGCCCAAATACTATAATTTTGCTGTATTAGTTTGAATTGGTAGCGACAGATCAAAGTAAGTGTTATAATGCCATTAAATGACCAAAGTATACCAAATTTAAAATCGATCGGATCATCTACTTAATCGTTATCATCATTGCTGAAAGTCGTGTCCCCGAAAGGTTTTCGAGTCTTTATGGACGGTTTTCTTCTATCTCGTTCTATCTTCGGCCTCTGTTAGGGCAGTTGTTATAAAAAGGTAAGTGAGGGCGGTCACTTGGTCATTCCACTTCATCGGCTAGGTGATTGATCGACCGCGGAGTCTCTTTCCCTCCACCAGTTTGTCAGGTTGTCTGGCTGTCTGCGTGCAATATGACCAAAATACTGTAGGATTATCTGGTAGCATCGACAGCTGTAGCTGCGACATCGATCAGATAAGTAAAAGAATGATCAGTACAGAGTACTAAAAAAACCGACCTCAAAAGTACGTGGAATTACGTCTCTTTGCTAAGTTTTATCGAAATATCCCCTAGTTCGCCACTATACAGGACTTGACACTGGAGATAATAAAAATCGGTTCTCACTACTCAAAGTATATTGAGAGAAAGACGCCTTGAATTGGAGAAATAGCAAAATCAACCATTAAAGTAATTGCTCCTAAATTAAAGTTAGGCGCTATTTATAAAAATGAATCTTCATGCGTGAACAGCCACCCTTCGAGGTAGATGATTTTCTTCAAAATGAAATGGGACCACTATGGAAGTACCCCCTTTCCAACAAACAAAGAATCATGAAAATCGGTTCACAAATACCGGAGTTATTGCATAACATACATACAAAAAAAACATACAGACGAATTGAGAACCTCCTCCTTTTGCGAAAACGGTTAAAAAATAAATATAATTTTTTGGACAAACTCTTTCACAAAGAGATCTACTGCTACTACAAATTGTTTCCGATTTCCATAACACACGCTCTTTCACTACTTACTTTGGGATGAGAGCAACGTATATAATGTTGTCTAATATAAAATAAAGATCAGTCCAGCCGTTTGGGATGCGAAAGACAGCCAGAGAGACACGCAGATACACATCTCATGCATAGGTTTTAAACTTATAACTATCCTCTTTTTGCATCTCAAGTTAAAAACAAATATATAATAGAATAAGAACCAATTATTACAATACCACAACACAAAAATACACAGAAAGTAAGAATAAAAAAGACAAAACTAAAATAAAACAAAAAGTAAAATAATGAAACAAAAACCGCAAAGCAAGCATTTCATAGTCCACACAATTGAAATAAATATCATGGGGGCTGTGGCGTACGTAAAAGGATCAACTCAGCTAATGTTACCGTTGAGAAAAGGCTGTGACGCTGATTTTCAGTGGACTCTAAAACAGAGTGAGTACAGGATGTGCGTATATAAAATAAAATAAATTACGTAATTTTTGTTTTTATAAGGAATATATATACTTAAATAATTAATTTGATACATACATATTGTGCTAAGTGTAACATTTACAATAAACAAGATAGAGTTTTAATTATTAATACAAAGATCGAACACTCAGAAAAAACACTCAGAAACGTCTGAAACGTTTGTATTAATAATTATAACAAACTAGTGGAGTAATTTCACAAAAAATAATTGAATACCAATTTAATAAAAATTTTATTAATACAGTGAATAGCGACATCTCTCGCCAGGACTGGCAGCTTTAAAGGTACTAACTGGGTGATAAATCTGTCAAAGATATCTCATAGATGGCGCTACGACTAAAAAGTCGTTGAAAAACCAAGTACAAAGACACGACGCAAGCACATAGAAAAATTCGTGAGGTCCGTTGGTTCGTTCCGTGGCTTAGTTGGTATAGCGTCTGACACGGTATGCAAGAAGACGTCGGTTCGAATCCGACCGGATCGAAGGAATTTTTTCTGAGTGTTTTTTCTGAGTGTTCGATCTTTGTATTAATAATTATAACAAACTAGTGGAGTAATTTCACAAAAAATAATTGAATATGAATTCAATAAAAATTTAATAAAGATAGAGTTTATCGAGTTCTTAGGTTTTCGTGATTGTTACACATAGGAAATGAAACTATTTTTCGAATTTAAATAGCGTATATTTGTTGCTTTTTAAATAAACCAACGTTTCATGCCCTTTAAAGGTCACAGTTGACTGAGGTGGTAAAGTCTCTTATTTTTCACTACAGTTACTAAAGTTATTAATTAAATACCTTATTTTTAAATTTTACAAGGAACATTCCAATTTACGCAAACATATATGTTTTACAATTGTTTTATTTTAACAATATCCATTTTTTATTGTATTAAATTTATTATTAATTAATAATGCAATTAGAATAAATTGTAACATATTAATTAGTACTGCGATTAGTATACGCGATTCAAATAAATAGTTTCATTTCCTAAATATATGAGATTTAATTCCGATAAATAGTTTCATTTCCGAAGATGGATTTTATTTAGAGATTTGTGTCACGTATACACAATATCGAGTAGTTGTTGTCCCATCACTAACCCGCTTGCTCGGCAAACCGCATTTTGTGGAAGTCGCTCTGCGTTTCCGAAATTAGATTTGCTCTCGTCCTGTAATTCTGATTAGAGCCACTTTCTGTCGACCAACTGGCAACATTATACACACTTCAATTTATAACTATGGTAAAAATTTATTTAAGTGCTATGATATTCAACGGAAGATGGTCGACTATAATCTCAGTACAGAGTACTAAAAAAACCGACCTCAAAAGTATGTGGAATTATATCTATTTGCCAAGTTTTATTGAAATATCCCCTAGTTCGCCTCTATACAGGACTTGACACAGGAGATAATAAAAATCGGTTCTCACTACTCAAAGTACATATATTGAGAGAGAAAAACGCCTTGAATTGGAGAATAGCAAAACCAACCATTAAAATAACGCCTTTTTACTTAAAGAGCAATTGCTCCTTATTTAGGTGCTAGAGGCCGCATTCACAGTCAAGCTTGTAAACTTCTGCATCCTGTAAGGGGATATTACATTTCACGAGTCTCAGGAACTGAGAAATCTTCCTCAGGGGCTTGAAATAGTCTTGTCTGTAACACCTCTCACGTAAGGTAAAATGGCAGGTTTTCGCTCTTTGGCGGCTTTGTATTAATGTGACATTCGATAGGAATATATTTCAGTATAAATCACAATATCATATACTAGTTACAAACGTAAACCACGCGCGGCAGTGATCGAAGAGCCGATATATTAGTATTCATAAAGGTAACCGCAGACCTCATCGCACCGCAACGCATGAGTCGAATTTTAAAGCCATGTACATTCTTTGTATGAAATCTAATTTGCACATATCTGCTACGCTGTGACGTCAAACCATAGCATGGCAATGCTTCCTATACACTCCCAGATACAATTCGAGCCACCCCGCATCAGTATTAAATGCCCTAAGCTTAAACAATATTCGATTGATCAATAACTATCCTACGTAATTTTGAAACTAGTATATTAAAAGTCTTTTCCATAAGTCCTTTTGGAATTTTGACTTACAAAACTGGGGGAAACTGTTCTTCGATGATAACACTATTTTTGTATTGTAGCCCTTTAAGGCAAAAACGCGAGGTGGCTCGAATTGTGTCCGGGAGTGTATTTATGACTACCATAGGATGGGCAGAAGAAGAGTCGGGCGTTTCAAGGTGGGTCGACGATATAGTACGCGTCGCGGAGCGTCAATGGATACGGCTAATACAGGACCGTAATGGATGGCACAAACTTCGGCCTATACCCAGCAGAGGGTGAAATCAGGCTGTGGATGATGATGATGGTGATCATGATATCTATTACAAAATATAAAGCTGTAAAAATAAAGTATGTAGCTATTAGTAGAAAACTGAGCAGAATTCCATTTATAATTTAGAATAGAATAGACATTTATTGCAACGCCACAACACATAGATACAAAAAAAAATATTGATACTACTTAGACAAGCAAAACAAAACAAAAAGACGTAATAAACAAAATTAAAATAAAATGAAATAAGACAATAACAAACAAAGAGCAAAACAAAAAATACTAAATATAACAACTACAAATGTTGTACTGTCATGTGTGCGGTTGTGGCGTATGCAAAAATAATTATATAAAATAATAATTCTACAATTATTGTGATAAAAATCGTACGTACCTGTTATGGTATAGGAGATTGCATGCTATTATGCGTAGTAAATACCTACGACGACGGAGGACTTGTTTACAACGCAACGGAGTAAGTTGCATTAAACAATACAATCGTGTGATCGGCGATGTGCCGGTTGTCAAATAGCGTCCCCACCCCTCCCGTGCGTCAGTCCGCGCGTCTTTTGTCTAACCCAACTCGGAGCGAACGAGTTGTATAATTTTATTTATTATGTAATTACGTCACCACACTATAAACGCACACAGTAGGTATATTTATATGTATATATATATATTTGCTATATTTAAGTACTTTTGCGATCTATAATATAACACACAGCATTAACACAACGTACAAAGAACACATACGCAATTATTTAAGTACTTAGTTTATTTTATTTTGCGACACACACGTCCGTCACTCATCTCAGCTCAGGGCTCATTGAAAACCAGCGCCACAGTCAATTGCGGCTCTGGCATAAGCTGAATGAAGTCCTTTTGCATACGCCACAACCGCACACATGACAGTACAACATTTGTAGTTGTTATATTTAGTATTTTTTGTTTTGATCTTTGTTTGTTATTGTCTTATTTCATTTTATTTTAATTTTGTTTATTACGTCTTTTTGTTTTGTTTTGCTTGTCTAAGTAGTATCAATTTTTTTTTTGTATCTATGTGTTGTGGCGTTGCAATAAATGTCTATTCTATTCTATTCTATTCTATTCTATTCTATTCTAATCTACTTAAAAAAAAAAGGTTCTCAATTCGACTGTATTTTGTGTGTGTGTTTATTACGCGAATGCTCTGACATTTGTGAACCAATTTTGATGATAATTATCTTGTTGAAAAGGGGGACCCTCGGTAATAATCCGATTCAAGTTTGAAAAAAATATTCCACCTCTAAGGGCGGTAAATTTAGGCATGAATCCGATATACTGGATTTCACTCACTTTCCGATCACCAATTTCAACATGATCAAGAGATGTAGTTCCAGAAACTTTTGAGGTCAATTTTATTTAAAAAAAAAGTTGTAATTCAAATTCAAACTCAAATAATCTTATTTCTAATAGGGAAACCCTGTGTCGCGGGTGCCATGGACACACACGTAGACAACCACAAATTACCCTCAAACTCGCTAGAGAAATAGGTAAATGTAGGCCATACAAATGTTTGTCACGGTCCGGGAATCGAACTTGCGTGGCAGTCCGGCATGGTAACAGTTTGGCCACAGAGGCAGTTCAATATTAAACTTTGAATCATCGTATTAATTAAACTCTACTATTCATTCGTAAGGCAGATTCCCCTGAGAAGAATGTAGGGATTGTTCTTTGTAAATAAATATGTGTACAAATTTATAATTTACAATATTTATTTCAAACACCTGAGATCGAGAATACCTGTAAGAGCTAAACGGGTCACTATCACGGATTTGTGTATTCCATAGCATTTAAGTTTACTTGAAAAGAGCAATACCTAGAGTTTCTTGCTCGTTCTTCTCAGGGAGGTCAGCGCAGTGAACGAGCAGTAGCTTAAATGTGACGTTTTCAAGTGTAAATTTATTTTACCTATGGAAGAAATGATTCTTTGACTTCGCATATTATAGTACAACACGATAAATTGTCCTTCACGACTTTTTTGACGTTACGACAACAGACTATCATGACAATGCGAAGAGCTAGAACGACAGATATCCGACGATCATTAAAACGTCACGATAAACACACGAAAACAGCATCAAGCGATTTTGTCGTGCAAACGACTAGGGGCTGCCGTGGACACCGATAAATTCTCGTCACGTAGTGGGAACAGCTGGACACGACAGTCGTTCAATGATAAAATAAACGTAAATCGACGACACAGTCAGATAGTCGTGATATGGGAACAGGCTAGACATGATAGTCGTCCAATCATAAATAAAACGTTACGGTGTAATAGGAACGCGCCCTTACCTAGGCGTCCAGTAAAGAATCGTGGCCTAAATATGGTACTAGACTTTTAGAACCCTTATAACTAAGTACTATTACGACTGCGAAGAACAATGAGTATATTATTATTATTGTACGATATATTATTGTAGTATGCTCCGCGGAGAAGTACAAACAAGAGAGTGACAGTCGACACCCTTTATATGGCCACCTAGTTCCCCGAGATCGCCTCAAAAGCCGTAAAAGTTTCCTGCACACCACAGAGGCTACGAGTGACCGTCCAACTGTCACTAGGTGTGCATTGTGGAAACGGAAAAATCCCTCACCACCTGGTTCCATCGTACCTCAAGAGCAACTACCACCAGGTTGCGACCTGCGGTGGCCCGTGTGGAAGTCCTTAAATTGCCTTCTCATTCACGTAGAACGCTGCAGAGACACGATGAATGGGATTTCAGGGATGCTAATCTAACCCGATGTGACTGTGATGTCCTAACGCAGCACTTACTGTTATGTCCCTTGTGTCCTAATATCGACCACGAACAGTGCAATCCAGGGAGCAACTATTCAGGGTCAATATAGTCCTAAACTAAAAAAGTATGGACACAATAAGAAGAAGAAGATTGTACGATATCAAGTGACAGAACAAATACGTCGTTGGCCTGGTGGTAAGTGACTTGGTCTTCCATAACAGTAACAGTGGCACTCAAAGTTTTGACGGGCTCTTCCACTGCGCATATCACATTAATGTTGTGGTTTTCATAAATTACTTACAATATTTCAATTAGTGATATGATTACTAATGAATGTAATACAATAATTAAATATTTTTAACATTTAATTTAAATAAAAAAAACCGAAACTACATAATTTTTAATAATGCTCAACGTGTACAATCCCTAATCTATTAGTTACGGTATGCCTTAATAGATTTTGTGTAACTACAAATTAAAAAATGTACTTAACAAAAATTATAGTTAGTTGACTTATATGAAATTAGGTAGTTGTTTTTCTAAATCATTTTTAAAGATGGCGTATGTACGTCAGCTACTGTTAGTGTTATTTTTAATAACGTTTGTGAATTGTCATAAGGTAAGCAGGAATACCATATTATTGCATTGCCGTTAGTCAAAAGTTGTAGGGCTCTTTTTCGTCTAGGGAAGTACTGCCGGCCACCTGACCTATTTCTGCCGCCAAGCGGTAATGTTAACGTTACTGTGTTACGATTTTAAAGGGTAAGAAAGCTGGTGAAATTACACGCACATAGGACTTGTCAACTTGTGTTTCAGGGTGACGCCGCATTTGTCCCGTGAGTTGGTATTGTAAAAAAATGTCATGCACTGATAAACATTGGTCTTCTTAAGATACTAAGAAATCGAAGGCATTTAAGAAAATTTGTAAAAGAATCTAGAAAAGGGTTCCTTAACCTATTTCTAGTCATGGACAACATTTCAAAGAGCCCACGGACTCTTTCCAAAAACATGAAGAAGAACTTCTTGCGGTGCATGGATAAACCTACGTAGGTTTTTGTTGTACCACCAGCTTTAGATTATTAAGTATATTTAAAAAAATATATGATGAAAAATATATAAAGAAAGGCTTGCGTGCTGCATTGACGCGCGTCTCGTTCGCTCCTATAATGGATAGCCGTCAAAGGGCGCAAAAATTCGAAAAGGTCACTTTTTACTCACAACATATTATATACCAATATTTATATTAATGCAACATGTTAGGTAGGCTTATCATGGACCCCCCAGCGTTCATTACACAGATCCCTTAGGGGTTCATGGACCACAGGTTAAGAAACCCTGATCTAGAGTCCTACTTGGCCATGAATTTCATATGTGAGTTTCCGATTAGGTCTATAAATAAAATGCTCGAAAAAGGTAAAGGCGAGGCTTGTCAAAGATCTTGATGACTTAAATGTAAATGCTTCACATATTTTCAGTGGTGCAATGCCACTCATGTCGTACAACTAGTACATGGAAAAGTATATAGAAAAAACATGGAAGTTGCAACATTGATTCCTTCGAGGTTGGAGACGCAGTTGAGTTGCCATTCTGAGTGGAGGCACTTCGTGAAAACCCAGGTGACAAAATTGGTGTAACAGAGACTGTCAAAACTGTATGCAAAACGTGATGTTCTCAAGGCTAAACATCAGAAGCCATCTTTAACTATTTAGTCGACGGTGTCTTTATGTGTCGCTACTGTTTGCAAACATTTACCAATAAGATGGGCTACTATAACTGAGCTCCGTCACTCGCTCAAAGTTACGCGATAAGTACCTACAACTGTACCGACGTCGGCACAAGCGCTCGTATAAATCTTTCATTTATGCACAGCTCCGCACGACTGCACGCAACGGGCAACGTTATTTTCACCTCTCTAAGCGCGTGCTTAGGTTCATTTTTCCTCGTAGTGTCTGCCTAGTGTCATTAGTCAGATTTATTAGGCTATTATAGCGTAGGTATTTTCGATTTTGTATTAGAGTGATGTATCTGTTGCGTCTCAAGAACCTTGAGGCACCGAGTTTTCCTGTTTTGTAGCTTCTGGCTGACACAGGAGTTATTTAAATAGTGTACTGCTGTGTCTATCACTCGCATAGAGGAGATCAGGAGACAACCAAGCTGTTCCAACATCGCGAGCGAGACGTCTGATGAGGCTCAGCTTAAGTATCCAGCGGCGCAAGTACAGGCGAGAGTGAATAGGCATTATTTAGGTATGCATGCTACATCCTCGACCTCGTCGTCACTTTCCAATAGAGATGGAAGTCAAATGCGCACTTATTTTTCATAAAAATGAATAAAACGTAGTAACTATTAAGTAATCTGTGATTATAGCCATCTAAGAGCACATGAAAGAGCAAAACAACCGTAGCTCTAGTTCTAAATTAGCAGTCGCTGTAGCTGAAACTGGCTAGGATGATGTAATATTATATAAAAGATGGACAACAGCCGAGACCCTGGATCTTAGTTACGACACTGATAAATTGGATTCTTCCATTGTTTTATTGAAAGTTTAAGGCGAGTCACCGGAAGAGAAGCGGGAGAAACGGTTTTGCTATATCAAATACCACTGTTATTACTATTAAATAACGGTCTTACAGAAACTATACGATACACTTAAGGATATATGGTCTACTGTCTACTTACATGATAGGATATACTTTATTCGATCATATAAAATCCTGAAAACAGACTGAAATAAAAGCCTAAAAAGAATTATTTAAGAATAAAATATCTTAACTTCGATATTTCTCTTTCAATACCACAAACAACCTGCTTAATTTTGAATTTCGAAACCCCGCCAGATAGTTTGTCTGAGCTCGCATCTCCATTTCCCATCCCAATTCATGCTACGCCAAAGCCGCATACATCGCCAGTGTATTAAAAAATAATTGTGTGTGACGTTAACATTCGAACTGAAAAATTCGCATCCGCAACATTAATTCGCATCATTTTAAATTAACGCAAGTTTTTACATGATGGCGTTATTGGTGGTCGGTCGCAAGTGAGAAGCGCTTCGTACGAACTCTTCGAATTTAAAATTGTGAATAAAATTTGCCACCTGGCCCGCGGCTTAACGACACGTCATTGGGCGCTTGTCGATGCCGGATCCGGATGACCACACCTCACCTCTTGAAATGTAGGCTCGCGTTAAAATACATCAGTTTAATAATAATGAAAAAGTTCCTTCGCGGATGTCACTGTACCTAAGTCTGCCGCCAAGCAGTAACTGTGTTAGTGTTTTGAAGGGCAAAGGTGTTGAAGAAACTACAGTCATGAGCCTTGTAAACTATATGTTTCAGTGTTACGGGTGTACTTCGGAGCATTGCAATTAAAGCTCTAAATGGCACTGTTAAGGTTGTCACGTGTGTCTAAGCATGTCCTGTAGGCTGTAGTGTAGCTTGAAGAGCCCTGATGATGTCCTTGTAGAGGTTTATCATAAAATTTCTTAACGTATTAGGAACTGTTTAATACGGTAGTTTCGATATTTTGAAGGAGTTTTGTAAGGAGTTAGGACTACGTGATTGAAGGACACGTCTTTTCTCCTCGAGAATTTGGATAAAAGTAACGACGGAACGAAGCAAAGCAAAAAGACGAAGAAAAAGAATTAGAGAACGATTCAAAATTCCAAAAGTAAGTGGCCAGGAACCAGGAAAAGGTGAGGGTGATAAAAAGGTGGGATGAACATGGAGGAGATCGCATCGTCACAAGGTTTTGGTTAATAAGCAACACGCCTATTACCAGGCACACGACTTGCTCGTCTCGAAAAAAGAGAACTGGTCGAATATATACGACCTTCTCAAATTGAATCCCAGCTTGTTACGTTGCACAATAAGATATGTTATATTTTTTAATACAAAGATCGAAAACAAAGAAAACCCCGTCGAACAGACAGGACAGAAATCTGTGTAGGTGCCTACAAATTGAGTCGCCAAATCATTTGTTTTTGGTAGAATATACAAGAGTTCGTCCAGGGAAGCACTGCCACTTAACCTATTTCTGCCGCCAACCAGTAATGTGAGCATTACTGCGTTCCGCTTTTAGAAGGTAAGGCTCATGGGACTTGTTAAGACATAAGTCAGGGTGACAGGCGCAGTGGGAATGTCCCTCGGATCTTTGTGTTTGTGGACAGGCGTCAGGTTCACGACTTGCTCGACCCGTCCTTGATTTCATTAATAGTATAATATATTTCAAGCTACTGTTACCTTGCCTTAGTACCTCATCTTAATGGTACACTAATTAACTGGTCCAAGCATTAACGCTTTAGTGCAATTAAAATAATTCTTCTTTTGTACAAAATGATCATTGACGACTGAAGACGCTGTTGGAGATCTCGGGCTTGATTCCCGTTAGCATCAATTTGGGAAATGAACTTTTCTAAATTGATTCTGATCTGGGTGTTCTGGTTCTCATGGTACAGGGAATTTGAGATCAGGTTTAATTAGTTTGATTGTCTGGCACCTGGCATATTAAAATTAAATTAACTCTTTTTTTTGTTGCAGACTCTCGTAAGTACTTTTTGGAATTGTTCGTTAGTAATAAAATCACTACAGCACAAAGAAAAATAGTGACATTTTAAGGTGCAGTACTATTAAGTGTACAAGCCGCCACAGAGATTCGAACCGCCGACTTCCCAATTGAGAGGCTAGGCGTTCTCCTAACGGCTACTAACGCCGCCACCGCTTCTAGGCACATTAACATAATTGGTAAAATATTTAGACATACATACAATGAATTGAAGATTAAAGCACTATAAAGAAGATATTTGAGAACTTTGATGCAGCACAAACAAAACTGCGAGAGTGAATAGGCATTATTTAGGTGTGCATGCTCCATTTTCGACCTAATCGCAACTTTCTATCAGGTAAGATGGAAGTCAAATGTGTATTTAATTTTTTTATAAAAAAACGTACTAATCTTTTTTAATAACATTGTAGACTTTAGTAAGTAAAATAATTTTAAATAATAACTGACTACCACAGTATGTTCACCTAAACTATAGCTTACAGTGGCTAGGCGTAAAAATGTTCGTGCGTAAAGCTGGAACAAAAATAAAATACCCACTAATACACTACGCTATAACTTGGACCTTTTCATTGCGAGAGTGAATAGGCATTATATAGAATGTGCTCCTTCGATAAAATAGGACACTGTCAATGTGGCATGTCGTCGATTTATGAAACTTTCGTTATAACGACCAATTGATGTAACGTTTTCGATACAAAGACCGTCGATATTGCGACTTTCGATGTTAGGCTCTTCGTCGTTGACCTTTTTACCAGGTGAGATGGAGGTCAAAAGCGCACTTGTTATATTATAAAAAAAGAATAATACTACTTCATATTAAAAAGAGTCTTCTTCTTCTTTTAAATGTCACAGAATTTATTGAGAGGAGAATCTACAAATTTACAATGACACGAACCTACGCACTGACACGAACATATACGAGAGAACCTACACAGTTAATAATCTCAGTACAGAGTACTAAAAAACCGACCTCAAAAGTACGTGAAATTTCATATAATTACCAAGTTTTATTGAAATCGGTTACCGGAAAGTGCGCAAACCCGGATTCATCCCCTAGTTCGTTACTATGCGGGACTTGACACAGGAGATAATAAAAATCGGTTCTCACTACTCAAAGTATATTGAGAGAAAAACGCCTTGAATTAAAGAATAGCAAAATAAACCATTAAAACCGTTGCTCCTTACACTCAAATTTAGGCGCTATTCATAAAAATGAATCTTCATGCGTGAACAGCCACCCTTCGAGGTGGATGATTTTCTTCAAAATTAAATTGGACCACTATGGAGATTTCTTTAGACTTTCCAACAAAAAAAGAATCATGAAAATCGGTTCACAAATACCGGAGTTATCGCGTAACATACATACAAAAAAAACATACAGTCGAATTGAGAACCGCCTCCTTTTTTTGAATTCGGTTAAAAATGATATAAAGTAAACTTAATTTCAATTGTCAAGACATTTTACGTATACATTTGAGTCAATTGCTTTAATAACTATAGTAAATTAACTTTTGTATTGCGACGGGTGAACGCAAGCGTTGAAGTTAACATTTTTAATTGCCTACATGTGTGTGGACCACACACACACACACACACACACACACACACACACACACACACACACACACACACA
>NW_020653749.1:416664-444429 GCF_003589595.1 Hyposmocoma kahamanoa | reverse complement strand
ACACACACACACACACGTGTCAGCTACTTTAAGTTAACGGATTTATATTTTGTTCTTTTATTATTACTTTTTGTCACACCTACACCCTACACATGTGTTGTCATTTTTAACCTACGGATCGTGGTCGTCGTGATCTGTTTATAATAAGATCCTAATATCAAGATCCTATAGAAAAGCCTATGCAATCACGATACCATTTCCCCTGATTTTTTTTCAATTTATTTACTTATATCCTGATTATAAAGACCCATACATACATACATTGTACACTAACATACATAGCAATATGATACAACAGTAATTATTAACTTTACACGTATTGTCTGCGACGTGTGACGCAACGTGGTTGTCTGGTAGCCGGCCTTGGAAACGTTAGTCTCGTACTGACACTCGTACACTTTTCGACCAATACTTCTCCTTCATGAAGGTTGACAGATGTTAAGTTGTTATTCTCACTACAAATGAATTAAAATTCACATTGTTTTGTAGACGCCTCGCCACTGATAGCTTACTTATTAGCGAAAACCGAGGAAAAAACTATCATTTATCCAATCACGTTTCATTGATTCACGAGGCGCAATTTGTGAACAAGTGTCAAGTACGTTCGGACATAGTATAACAAGAAAAGTAATGCAACTTCTGCCTGTTCGATAAATGCCTACACGTCCGAAGCGTAGGGTTGTCACGTTTGTATTTTAGTTGTACCTACAGGTTGTAAAACATAAATTGAAAATGCTAAGATATCCATTACTGTATTCTCGTACTAATTGAAATAATCTTTGTCAAACGTGGTACTTATGTATATATTTCTATTTTTATATTACTATCGCTTATGGTAGTATGTTTATACTCCCAAAACCAAGTAAAGTATAATGGGAAAAGTGATAATCGCCCAAATATAATTACATGCTTCAGGCCCAAGCTTACCCTCAGTTTGGTATAAAGAACGATTTTTGTACATACCTTATGGTCATATAGAATTTAGAGCGCTAAATTTCAAAGCGACATTTTCATTATAATGTTGACTGGACGATTACCTGATCACAGGAATAATATTGTCTGGGTCTGAAACACTGCACATGTTATGTACATTTTGATGTATAGTCAATGCTCTAATATACCTGACATTTTGGTTCCAGTCTAGGTTTCAGAGAAATATAGAGAAATGCAAGCTTTTTGGTTGAAATTTATGAATATATTTTATTTATTTTATTGAGAGATAAATAGTTACTCATGTGAGAAAAAAAATACATATTTAAAATTGACAATATTTAAACCTATAGTCCTCTAAATATACTTTAAACAAAACAAAAAGATAACCCGGCAAATTGATACAATATTATACACATATTCTATAGGTACAACAACGAAACTAAAAACAATATAATTCAGCAACGTCCGTATCCCAAACAATGCAACAAAGCACACACACAGCCCCCCGGCAACTCGCTGCGTTCGGGAGTGGTCGTGTTCTCCGTGAAGTAATATTATTCTGTGGTCGTATTACGTAATAAATATTTATGTATCGAGTCTAAATGAACCAGAGAAATGTTAAAAAAGAAGTAACGATTGTCCAATCCGTCAGTGGACCAACACGCAGTACTCCCATCCAGTATTCCTTGTGTTTTATATTCATGTAATTAAAAATTAAATTGGCTTAAAATTTTCTTAAAACGTCATTCACTAATAATCAGAGGTTGGAATTAGGTAGAGTTATTTATGTACTTGCATCGAAATGTAGATATTAATATGGACCTTCCCGGGATTTCTTATGTGTGGCGATCAATATGACACATAAATAATAATAAAAACTTCAGAGATAGATAAGACAAATAAAACAAAGTTAATTAGCATAAAACTTTTATTAGTGTTTACATTAATTCACAATACAAATAATTAATACATTATTCACACTGCCCATCAGAATCATTTTCCTTGTCCGATTCATTCAAAGTACCACTAAGATTTGAAGTGTTCGCTCCCGATATTACTGAATAAATTTTATGAGAATTAAAGTATATAACCATTAGCTTTTCAATATTTTCTGGCTTCAATGAATTTCTTCGAACGTCTAAAATCCATTTGTACATTGAAAAAGAACGCTCTACGTCAACTGAGGTGAGGTTGGCAAATTTTAATACTTCCTCCTCCTCGTCATTATTGCAAGAAGAAATGTTTTCTGCTACGTTTCTAATAGTGTCCAAATCAGGATTTCTATCCATGATTTTTTCCATTTTATCTTCTAAGCTCTCGCAATTTGCCCATCTCAAATGTAATCTTACTGTATCGAATATTTGAAAAGATTCCATTAGAGAAAGATCGGGTTTCTGAAGTGCTGTCAAAGCTGTTGGTATTATTGCAAAATTTTCGTAAATGCGATTTAAATCATCTTCTATGTTGTTATTATTATTAAAAATGTGTAAAGCATTTTCTATTGACTTTGCCTCCTGACTATTCAGCACAGACAATACAGACTTAATTTCATGAAAATGCTTAGCGTAATAAAATGCTGCATGAAGCCAAGTACCCCATCTAGTAATTACAGGTGCAGGAGGTAAAGATAAATGCGGACAAATTTCTTTAAAGATTTTAATTCTTTTTGGTGACTTCAAAAAAACTTTTTTCAAATTTGAAATTAAACTGTCAACAGTAGGGTTCTCCTTTCTAATCTGCCTTGCAACAAGATTTAGAGCATGGGCTAAACATGTGAAATGCAACATTTTTGGAAAAGTTGATTTTAACATTCTACCTGCTGATATCATGTATGCCACACTGTCTGTACATAACATTCTGACATTATCCACTTTGCTCTCAAATGAACTTCCCCACATATTTTTCAAAGAATCTTAAACAAACTGTGATATAGTTGTTCCATTTACAGTATCTATCATTTTACATGCCAATAAGTACGGCCGTTGGCACCCACTAGATTCTAATGGTCTCACCAACAAATTTACGACAGCTCTTCCTAGGTAATCCACAGTTTCGTCTACGGAAAGCCATAGTTTTTTATCTGCAATCTTACTTTGCATCTCTTGGACTCTGATTTTAAAAAGCTGATCCAGGTACACTTTTCTCAGTAAGGATTCACTAGGAAGTTTAATATTTTTGCAATTGCAACACATGTATTTTTCGGGGCGAGTCGTAAAACCACCTGTGCGCTTCGCTTGAGGAGGAGCCCTGTAGCTGCGCATACGACATGCCATCGCAGCGCTCTGGCCGCACTGAATAGGAACGCGACGTGTCCGCATATTTTTGTATACAAGCGTTACTCAGCAGCGCCACCGCGCCGCCACGGCACCACTGTCGATGCATGTCGTTGACTAGTCAGAGTATGTACTATATGCGATTAGATATAAGGTACTTCTGTAGGGTAATAAACATGAAATATATGCAGTCATCAAATCAACCAACTCGGAGTTTTCCTGCTTACCTGCTCAGCTCCCCTAAAAATGATTTAAATGCATTGTTGGACAGTTGGGACCATGGTATGTTACAAAGAATCAAAAATTCGATTAAGTCGAAGTAAAATTCTAAAGGGGTATGGTGTTCTTTCTTCGTGCCTTTATGTACTGCTCCTTCTAGATGTCTTTTTACGTTACTTCGGCGAGTTGCTCTCAAATGTGCTTCACATTTAGAGCAGTAAATTAATCCACTTGCATGGTCATAAAGAAGCTCCGGATTATTTTCGATCCATTTGTTGACGGTAGCCTCTTTGATTGAACTCTGCGCCATAGTAATACTTTTAATCAAAGTATTAATCTGGAGCAAAAAAAGAGTTTCTTAGAAAACCATTTGAGGGTGTTTGTAAGTATAAGATAGCGCAAATAAGTTAAAGAAATTCTTAGATAACCATTTGAGGGTGTTTGTAAGTATGGGATAGGGCAAATAAGTTGATGAGCATAGATGGTGGGAAGTGACCTATGTATAGATTCACTGTTAAAGCAACTATAGTAATACACATTATTTATATATTTGAAGTATGTATATATCTATTGCTTAGTAAGCGCAAGAAATCTAGAAAAACACCGTGAATATTTAATAATTCACTTTACACCCTTTTTCACTCGGTCTTTGTTAAAAGAAGCTAATTTGGGCGTGAACCTGAGTAACGTTAAGCTTCTTCAGTAGCATTTAAAATCAGTGCTACTTTATTGTGATTGTATCAAAGGACCTCTTAAGTAAAACAATACCGATTTACATAACAATACAAGAAACAATCTACATTGGGAAAATCTAATATAAATGAAATAAAAATATTACCAAGAAACTTACCAAGTATATCAACAACTTCAAATATCCAATCATCCAATACGGTAAGGTCAAATCAAAGTCCGTTAATGGGTGCCAAAATAGTCGTATTAGTAGAAGTCCAGAATCCGAATAACAAGCCAGGGTCAAACAAAATTCACCACACAAAACACAGGAGTAAACAAACGAGCGCATTCTACGAACCGAGGTAAGTGAATGAGCTCTGTGAATGAGTCAACCGATTTTTTTAAATAAAAAGCTTAAAAGCTTAGAAAGAGACAAAATCTAGTACATTTCGTTGAACGGGGAGTGCTCCGCATTTCCTTTATTGTTTTCTTTTGTTCTCTTAAGCCATGTTGTGTGCGCACACGCGCGACGTTGCCACATTTCTATTGGAATTTTGCAACTACGGACATTCAATATCGTTGATGTAAGTTTGGCAACGTCGGCGTCACGCGTGCAGTGGTTATAATGGGGTAAGAGAGAATACCTTCTTTATTAAATAAATCTCTTCAAAATTAATCTTGGGATTTGAGGCATATCCACTTTATTCTTTCGTAACATGGAACCAGTGTAAGTACGTAAATAACTCTACCAAATTCCGACCTCTGCTAATAATGCAATACGGAAGTCATAACAAAATGAATTTCACTGCTCTTAAGTTCAAGGTTAAGTTTTAGTTAACACCTTTCGTCTCACTGGTCTACTCAGAACCAAATAAACTGCTAGTGGGTTTTAGAGCATCGACTGTACACGTGGCCTTAGGATGTTATGAAATAGAAATGAAATGCTGAACAATTTCCAATTTGAGGTATTCCTGTTCAGCAGCCATAAACACGTTCATTGTTTAATGCATTTTTTAAATACTTCTTTGATCAATGGCGCGTGCGATGACCCACGTTGTACAATTCGAGTGTACTGCGAGATTATGCGAATGTGTGCATCCGTACATGGCGCGCGGCGATAGCGCATACATACAAGCCGCGCTGCTACGCTTGTATGGAGTTACAATACTTATCTTGTGATACTACTGCTCCGATCCGATAGGATCCCCTCTGCGTCTCGTAAAATATGTGATGGATAATGATAGCGTCAGGCTTATTTGTTTTTGCACTACGTCATTCAAATTACTTTGAAACTCAGATTTTATCAAAGCAACACGGTGAGGCCACCGCCATTTTGTGTATTAGGAAATTATCACACACGCTAACACGGAAAGGTAAGCCGGTTAGAAAATCTTTATGTCCATGGACAAGACCGAAAAAACATATTTCACGAACATTTTTCTGACCAGCTCAAGCCGATTAAAAGTCTATACAACCTCAAATGGCTTTGGTTGATACAGCATAACAGTGAAAGTGTTGAAGCAATCGCTTTGGAAAAAATATATAATAAAATTGAGGTTGACTATACGATGTGAAAATATTCTAAAAATTTTCACGATAGAAATAAAAAACAAAAACTTACCTCGTATTCAATAGGTACTTTACATATACCAATGATTTTTTAATAATAACTGAACTATATAGCATACGTTACAAATGGCTTCAGTTTCGTTTGTAACAAAATAAATTCTGAAATAAAGCCAGTGCCGCTCCATCAAAGTAAAATGAACTATATTAGTACGGGAAAAATTGGAATTGGAGCTGAGATAGTATAGACGGTTGATGAGCGTGGTGACACTCTTAATGAAGAAGTAGTCGAATCCTTTTTGGAACAATTTTGGGTTAATGATTAAACTTTGAATCCACTTGAACACTTACTTTTTAAGCAATGGCATTGTATTCTTTGTCAAACCAAACGCAAAGCAGCGTACAACATCTTGATACTTGATATTTTATTTTCTTTGGGAGTTTAGTTTTAGACATTTGTAAATTTCAAATTTTAATTTGTTTTTTATTTCATCGGAAAAGATAAAAGAACGCTATTTATGCATACAAAATCTTAGTAGTGGAGTCATTGCTCTACACAAAATATTGAGACTCTAGCGAAACATATTTCACAGTATAGGTAAGCACTACTTACACATAGCAATGATCGATGGCATACACACGCAACGTCGGCGGGCGGTATATACACGTTAACGTTTATTGACGTCATTATCAATATTCGTTACATTCATTTAATAAGTCGTAGAAGAAACCTTTAAAAACGTTTGCATTGATGTGTGAGGAAAATTTCAGCCACAGCGCATCAATCTGCTGCCTCTGTGGCCGAACGATTATCATGCTGGACTGCCACGCAGAGGTCTCGGGGTCGATTCCTGGCCGGGAGAAATATTTGTATGACCTACATTTATTTCTCTCGTGAGTTGGGTGTAATTTGTCTAAGTGTGTGTCTATGGCACCTGGGATATGGGGTTTCCCTATGAGCGTTCAAAAAAATCGACAAAAGTACGATACTCGCGCGTATGTATAAGTTATCTGGGGACTAACAGGTTAACAAAAGAATCTATTCTCATCAGGCATTATGCGAACAACCCCTGTCGCACCGTAAAATGAAAGAAAAATAAAATTTGTGCGTCATTATACTCTAACAACAACCCAGCTGTTACTTTCAATTCCAAACGTAATTTAAATGACCAATGGTTGCAAATTGAACTAAGTAGCGTTGGCTGTAAGGTTGCTATTCGAATTATCGAAATATTGTTTTGTTTCCTTTTTTTGTTCGGTTTAACAATGAATCCAATGTTACTGTTTGAAAAATAAGCGCTCAAGTGGATTCGGTCATTTTAAATAATTCCTACTATACCAGTATAACCTGGTCTTGTCAAAGTTAATTTTGCTATGGCCATTTATAGCGCCCTTCGTACTTGTTAGTGGAAATTGAGTCCGTTTTATCCTGGGACTAGGCGATTGGTGGGATTTACACAGGTTGGTTAGAGGTATGGTCAAATCAACGAATAGTTAGTAAGTACTTTTTTTTACTACATATTTATTGTTTTACAGGACGAAGTAAGTCTTAGATTAAAAAGATATTTTTAAAAAAGTTTTGAATTTATTTTAAATGTTTGGTTTCTGTTTAGGGTGTACCCACACGAGCTGTATTCTAACTGCACTGTAGTTGCAAAATAACGGTGTGCTGTTCATTGTAACTTCCTTAGATTGTTTGTTTTTCTTGAATATGAGGGAAGTCTTTAGTAATAATTTACGTCATTTGTTACGGAAGAATGACGGACATATTAAGGTAACGTGATGTTAATGTGTTCCGATATCGATTACTAGTCGATGTGAAAACATTAAGGTGCTACGTCGAAAATAAATCGTAAGAGAAGAGGAAGAATGCACAAATAGATGATCCCTTGTATTCGTTAAATTCACTATGTTTTACAATGCATTTGTGAGAAAATGTATTTTTTTTATACCTAAGCTTCACTCAAAAGTTAACTCCACAATATCACTAAACACTCAAAATTTAAATGTGTGACAGAGAAAAACTAATGTGCAGCGTTATTTGCAAAATAATAACATAGTAATTTTACTTTACTAACATCGCAAACAAACAACAGCTTTTGTTCTCGGATTTTTAATAATTCATCGCATACAGTCGCTCTAAACGATCTATGATATTTAAATTAAATATTGAAATGGTAAATGTATTCAAATGTATATTTACAGAGAGCGACCCTAGACTTTCTTGCTCATTCTTCTCAGGTTAATTAGCCTTACGAATGAGCAGTAGAGTTTAATCAGTATGACGATTTGTAATTTGTGTGTGTACGAGTGTAATTTCATTTCCTATGAAAGAAAGATTATTTGACTTTGACTTTGATGGTGATAACTCTATGCGGTAACAAAGGCAGGGACCGATGTAAAACGCAGGAGCAGGGTCGGCGGGGAACTTGGTATCTAACTACAAACCAAAAAAGTGTCAAGTTTTTTGGTAAATTTAGTATGTTTTGTAAAATAATCATGGAACAAAAGTTGTAGTTTATATTGTCAGTAATACAATCTTGCGAGATTGATAGTTTTTACAATAACCCGTTGTAACATTGTGTACGAAAACTTTTGTAATTATGCATTTGTGAAAGCATGCTTTGATCATAATTGAAAAAGAGACTTGGACATATTCGGCCTTACAATTTAATTTTGCTAATTTACATTAAAAAAAATTAAATCTGTCGTAAAATGCATGTAATTTATACATATTTATAATTTCATTATTTATTTTTTTTTGTTTAAATAAAATTTATAACAACATAAATATATTGTTAGTATTTAAATCTTATGCTAACATTGTAACATACGTTTCATGACTATAGAAAGTACAATTATTCGGACGATTATTTTCAAAACAAAATCGCGAATAATAAATGTTGTTTTGGTGCTGTTGCAATGTGATCGTACCTTTATTTTAGATCCTTATTAATTTAGTACAAATTAATTTGATATATTTACTCTGGTCACTTTTAAATCTAACCATTTCGTGAATATTCCAAAGATCGGCCCGAAGCGTTACGCTTCTACATCTGGAGACTTATACCCGTAATAACTTGGGCGTTTTTAGGGCGAGAGTGAATAGGCATTATTTAAGTGTACGTGCTCTATCGCCGATGTCATTTTCCATCAGGTGAGATGGAGGTCAAATGTGCACATAAATAAAAAACAGATTTATCTGAATATTGTAACTGTTTTTAACAATATTATCTATCTATAACTAATATATTATTACTAATTCATAACCACGTTAAAGGAACTAATTGCTGTTGTTGTCAAACAAGTGTTGTAGTGACGTGCTGTAAAATGTATGGATGTCTAATTATACGACACAACTCGGCATTTAATTTTCGAAAGTCGATATTTTTAAAAATGAAATGTAATACAATCGTCACTTATGCATTGATGGCGTCAAAAAGCTAATGCAAAAAGCTGTTTCGAATAATATATATATATATATATATATATATATATATATATATATATATTGCAATACTAGTTATAAATCTTAAAACTCATAGATGCGACTCGCATTTGATTATATTTTTTTCGATAATGAATTGAGAATTGACCTCACTATTGTAATCTGTCAAAATGGCCACCATAGCGTGCCGGTACTGTAAAAACATTATAGCTGGCCAGTGAAACCAGATCTACAGGTTTTTGAATTAAATCAATCAATTGTTGAAGTATAACAGGATTCACATGGTATATATGTAAAATATTTCTAATATTTTTATTACATTTCAGTTAAAAGAGCTAACGGATCAGGTTAGTTCTTTACTGTAACGACTTACTTATTCAGTAGCAGTAGAGCTTCTTGTGATAGAGTTCGTCCAGGGAAGTGCCACCTTACCTTTTTCTGCCGCCAAACCGTAATGCGAGCATTACTGCGTTTTTTGAAAGGTAAGGGAGCTGGTGAAATTACAAGCACATGAGACTTGTCAAGTTATGTTTCGTGATTTGTGATTTAAAGCTCTGAGTGGCACAGTAACTGTTATGGACAGGCGTGTCGCTTATAATCAGGCGCACCTTACCCGTCACCTTAGTTTTGATTAAAAGAAAATCATTATTGACATAAAGATCAAACAACTTTGATTGATTGACGACTTCGGTGGCTCAACTGTTTGTAATGTGGGTGCTGGATGAGGAGATCCCGGGTTCGATTCCTGGTAGGACGAAAATGGGAAATTAACTTTTATAATTGATAAGATAAGGAAATGGCGTGATTGTCTGGCATATTATCGTTATTACAAACACAAAGAAAAATTCCTTTGATCCAGTTGGACTCGAACTAGCTACAGTAACCCAAACCGGGAGTACTGCTCTCCCAACTGAGCCATGGAACAAGTCAGCAGACGTCTTATTATGACGTCTCAGACGCCTTCTTTCTCAAACTCGTATCTTATAAAGAGTGACTATCCAGAAGATGGCAAAACTTTCTATTTACTTTAAAATTCTTATTCAGGTTGTTAATTTGGGTGAATCGCTTTAAGAATAGGTAAGGTGAAATCAGCCTGCAAAATTCGTATATCCGCTCACGCGATGCGCTTCTCCTACCGCAAAATGGCGGCTATTTGGTTTCGCAAATTAGAAAAGTATTCAGTTTAAATACAAGTTTTTATAAATAAAAATTATTATTCTGCATTGTTAACTAAATACCCTCCGTACTACTAACAAAAACATCTCAAATAAAATGCAGTAATACACCACAAAGCCGGCACTTAAAAAGCACTAATGAAATTTTTGGTGTACTTGGGTAAATATGATAATATTCCGTTTGAGTGGTTCTAACGTTTACCATGAAGTTACTCCTTAAAGTATAGTTTATAAACATTTATATTCAGGGTAAACTTAAAAAACGCTACTTACGGTATGTTTTCAATAAATAAACACCGAAATCACCAGCCCAAACAATAACACACACGATTGTCGTGACGTATTTTTGAAGTTGTTTTTTTTTTTTAAATGACAGACCCAGGCGTTAAAAACTATAAAAACTTTATGGTTTGCTGGAGTAGTTACCGAAATAGCAATTAATATTAGTTCTTTTACCTGTTATAACTTCGATATCCGATAAATAGGTATAAAATCATCACCGGCACCTCTAGGTGTGGTATGCTTCTACGGCTGCATGTATCGCGTGAGCGGATAAACAATTATTTTTTTGCATTTCAGTAAATTTGTGCTTTAAGATACGTGTTTGAGAGAGTAAGACATCGGTATTTGAATAATATTACTAGGAAAAAACTTCTTATATTTCGTATTAAAGAGGAATTATTTGATATCCACGGCCATTTACATAATGTACTTACTTATATACTACCAGGCTATTGGTGAGCGCTATCTAAATAAAACACGGATTTTTGACCTTTTTCAGAGTTCCGATCTGTAGAATAGAGATTAGGTGTCCTCTCGGCTTGTTGGTCCATGGTTAAGCCTAAAGATTAAGTATCCTATGCGTTTAATCAGTCAATAATTTGCATCATGTTTTCATTACAGGGAAATGCCGTACGTAGAAAACGAAGAATTTAACTGTTGTTTTTGAATTTAACTGAACTTCGTAAATATCATTAAGTTGAAACTCATTAACGTAAATGTTTTTCTTTTTAAAGGCCGCAGTAAGTCTACATTAAAAACACTAAAGAATACAAGGTTATATTTCAATAATAGATTGTCTCTACGTTTGAGTTTAAATTTTAATACACGGTAACATTTTTGGTCACAATGTTTGAAAGAGTGCATTCACATATGTGAATATAAAAAAACCCTGTTTATAAAAAATCCATGTTTATATAAAAAAACCCTGAGGAGTGTGCAAAGGGTGCAGAACGCATGCATGAGATTCTGTTATGTGATACCTATAAGAAGTAGAATTACACCACATCTTATTCAGAGACGGCAACTCAATATGTCAAACACTTGTACGCTCAAATATGCATGTTTTCTGTTCAGGTTGCTACACGACGGGTGTCCGTTGTATTTGTACGATAAATTGAGCCCAAAAGAAAAAAAAAAGGTCCCATGTTATGTGTGCCAAGGATGAGATTGGCTGGCGCAAGAGGTTGCTTTAAGTACGCATCCGCTAAAATTTGGAATGATATACCGCCACCCATCCGTAAAATCCAATTTAATTGTACACTTCCAACTTTTCGTAAGTACTGTCGCGAATGGCTACTTACACAGCAGGTTCTTGCGCTTGCAACATACAGATACTGATAGGATTGATTTTTTTATTTTTTTATTTTAAGTCTCGATGTCCTGAAATAACTGTTTATAATATTTAAATAAGGTTATGGCAGAATAACAGAGGCCGTGGGACCCCCGCGACCGCTGAGTCATAGACCGTTTTGTCGGATTATTTTGTACCACTGTATTCTTTATAAAATGTATCAATGTACCATGTACCTATTCCGACAAATAAATGAGTTTATTATTATTATTATTATATGTCGGTGAATTTGTAGACGATGTATACGTTCGCATCGCGCGTTTGTTCGATCGGATCAAGAATGCGAATGTGTCAATACTAAACGTTAGTAATTAAAGCTCCAAAAAGTAAATGAAAAATGAGCTTATTCAAATTATGAAATGTTACTGCGTTATTTACGTAGCCACCGAAAACATTTGTATAAATAAAATACGAAAAAAACCACTTAAAGAAATAATGAAGAGAGAAGAGAGGCATATTCAACTCAATTAACTTATTGCTTCAAATACGGTAAGTACTATACTTGATGCTAATGTTTACAGAACGCTGTTTCACATTTAGCCATTTCTGTCTAACATGCAATATAAGAAAGCTCCTATGTACGAGCTGCTTGTCCCGTCTAGTAAGTGTCAGAATATTTGTGGTGATATCAGTGAGATGATGCAGGGAGATCTTAGTATATGCTGCTCCTTTTCGCTATCATCATCATCATCATCATCATATCAGCCGGAAGACGTCCATTGCTGAACATAGATTGCCAGACCAGCCGGTCGGAGGCAACGTGCATACATAGATTACCCGCCGCCCTTACCAGGTCATCCGTCCATCTAGTAGAGGGCCGTCCCACTGAACACCTTTCGGTTCGTGGTCCCCATTCGAGAACATTTCTGCCCTAACAGCCGTCAGTTCCACTCTGTGCCCTGTTCACTGCCACTTCAACTTACTAATCCTTTGGGCTATGTCGATGACTTTCGTTCTTCTACGGATCTCCTCATTTCTGATTCGATCACGTCTTCGCTCATCATATTCACACTTCATCACATTTTCGCTGTACTTCACAAAAATGACAAAAACATAAGGTAGAGCCACAAGCGTGGGCATTATCCGCTTACGCGATGCGCTCATCCTACCGCAAAATGGCGGCTATTTAGTTTCGCAAATTAGAAAAGCATTCAGTTTAAATACAAGTTTTTATAAATAAAAATTATTATTCTGCATTGCTAAATAAATACCCTCCGTACTACAAGAAAAACATCTCAAATAAAATGCAGTAATAGACCGCAAATCCTGCATTTAAAAAGCACTAACGAAAATTTTGGTGTACTTGGGTAAATATGATAATATTCCTTTTGAGTGGTTCTAACGTTTACCATGAAATTACTCCTTAAAATATAGTTTATAAACATTTATATTCAGGGTATACTTAAAAAACGTTACTTACGGTATGTTTTCAATAAATAAACACCGAAATCACCAGCCCAAACAATAACACACACGATTGTCGTGACGTATTTTTGAAGTTGTTTATTTTTTTTAAATGACAGATCCAGGCATTAAAAACTTTATGGTTTGCTAGAGTAGTTACCGAAATAGCAACTAGTGTTAATTCTTTTACCTGTTATAACTTCGATATCCGATAAATCGGTATAAAATCATCACCGGCACCTCTAGGTGTGGTATGCGTCTACGGCTGCATGTATCGCGTGAGTGGTTAACAAGCGTTAAATAGTAAGGGCTCGTGCATAAGTTATTGAAAAAAAAACATTTTCAAGAAAGTCAAAAGAGTCCCAGATGAGTGCCGAATAGAGAAAATAACACGCGGCCGCACCGCACAGATATAAAAGCCAACTAATTAGCTTACCGTTACTAATGCGGCTTTAGTGGTTTATCTCCAACCAATCACGTGCGGCTGTGCCTTCTCAGTACTAGGTCACTAACTTAAATAAGGTATAGTGTACCCCAACAAAAGCGACAGTCCACGCTGTAGGCAGCAGTCGCGAGTCACTTCCAAACTCCAAGCCTTAGGTGTTCGTTATTCTTGCAAATGTGTAAACGCAGTATTAGAATTCGTGTGTTCCACAACCTTAGATTGTTTTGGTTATCTGGTAATGAAGCTTTTATGTAGCACTAAACGTATTTTGAATAAAATTTTGTACACCATTTCAGGCAGAGAATTTGAATCATAAAGGCGTGCGTGTAAGTATAACAACTTCTGTTTCTTGATGTACTGACCTTATGTCCTTCTTTATATACGTATACAGGGAAATTAGATCTGAAGGGGAACTGCTTTAAATACTCAAATATATATTATAGATAGCTAATTTTACTCAAAAGATACATTTTTTATTTTTCCTAATATGAATAACTGCATTCACTTTTTCTTAATGTTTACCTGAGCCGGAAATTGAACGAACTATTAATTAACCATTTTGTATTAGGCGATAGTATCAATCATAGGGATAAAATATCTTCAACAAGTATTCTGCCCTGCTAGGCTGAAAGGTGTTGGGAGCCTTACGTGGACTGTATATTTTTAAATAATAAATAGGTTTTGCACTTGTATTAATTTTATTGTCACCAGTTGTACGGAGCACACACACACGGTACGGTTAGCAGGAAGTAACAGTAAAAGTAAAAACTAACCTAGTGTTGCCATAATAAATTTGTGTTGCCAACATGCTGCGGCCTTACAAGGCAAATTTTGCTTACGTATACAATCGTAACGTACTACTTATAACATAACCGTGATTAAAATTAAGTACGTTACGTAATTTACTTAAAATATTTTTAATTTACATAGTGTTAATTACAAAGAAACTCTATGTTTACATTGATGTAAGAGCATAATCTAATTGATAGGTAAAATACAAACGCCGCTCAACGAACGTTTATATTTCTTGCCATTGGGTACAATTACTTCTAAGGCTCGCACATGGCCATCACTGCCAGGGAAAACATTTATAATGCGAGCCATAGGCCAAAACAACGGCGGAGCGTTTGGTTGTCTTAATAATACTAACATACCTATTTTAACATTTGGTAATTGATCACGCCACTTGGGACGACATTGCAAACCATTCAAATAATGTCTGTGCCAAGATTTCCAAAATTGCTGTTTCATACTTTCTACTATTTGCCAGAATTTCAACCTATTTACAGGGGTATTTGAAATATTAGGTTCTGGATAAAATGTTAGTGGCCCACCACGAGGAAATGACCAGGAGTTAGGTAACTAAAATCTATATCTGAGGAAGACAGTGCTATTAACGGCCTCGAATTTAATATTGCCTCGATTTGACATAGTACAGTTTGTAATTGCTCGTAGGTGAGTATACACTTTTGTATGACCTTCTTTAAGTGGGTTTTCATACTTTTTACAGCGGCCTCGGCCAGGCCACCAAATAGAGGTGAATAGCTTGGTGTAAAGTAAAATTTTATTCCTTGCTGTGATGAAAAGTTTTGCACCAGTGTTTGATGATCCGCCGAAGCGCAAAGCTTGTACAATTCAACTAATTGGTTCGCCGCACCACGAAAGGCGCCTCCGTTGTCGCAGTAGACGTCCGTGGGCAGTGCTCTTTGCGCAATAAAGCGTTTGAAACAAGCCAGGAACGTTTCCGTGGATAAGTCTGAAGCCAATTCTAAATGGATGGCCTTCGTAACAAAGCAGACAAAGACGCAAACATACCCTTTTGAAACTAAAGCTCGTCTTACACGAGAATTTTTTACTTGAACTGGCCCACAGTAGTCTATCGCGACAACTTGGAAAGCTCTGGAGGCTGTCACGCGCTGTCGTGGCAACGAACCCATCAGCTGCTTAGCCGCCTCTGCTTTCATTCTAAAACATGTTAAGCATTTGTGAGTAACCTTCTTGACCTGTCTAATACCATTCACGAGCCAGTAATTTTGATTTAAAATTGACAGTAACAATTTAGGCCCAGCATGAAGCAGACGCAGATGCTCTCGACTTATAATAAGCTCTGTAATTCTAGAGCCTTTTGGAAGGATTATGGGATGTTTTTGTGCGTATGGAAGGTCTGACTTTTGAAGTCGTCCTCCTACTCTTAGTAAGCCTTTCTCATCAATGAACGGATGTAAAGGTTTAAGAGGACCTTTTATAGGCTCAACTTTTCTCAAAGCATGAATTTCGTCAATGAAATATTTATATTGTTCATATTTAATTCTGAGAGATAAGGCCTGCTGCAATTCTGCACAGGATATAAAATGCGTTGTAACTTTAATTTTACTTGGATTTACGTTATTACAAAATCTCAAAATATATACTACAATTCTCACCATTTTGTTCAAATCTGAAATATTCTCTGTGAATTGTAACCACTCGAGCTGTTTAATAGTCACTAGCGACACATTTCGTGGAGGTATCGAATTCAACTCGGGTAAGTTATCAGGTAAAGGTGGCTTGTCAGTAAAGGTATACTCCCGTTCCAAAAGGAAAGGGGCCCGTTCCACCACATGGAGCAGCAGGAAAGTTCTTGCGGACCTAGGCCTCTGCTTATATAGTCAGCTGGGTTTTCTGCTGAGCTGACATACAACCAGCGGAAGCTATTGGTGAGTTGCTGTATCACCCTTACTCTGTTCGATACATACGGTTGTAATTTAATGACTTCTGTATTTATCCACGCCAATGCAACCTTTGAATCACTAAATAAATAAACTCCATTTATTTTAATTTTTGTTTAAGTGTATTGTACACTTTATACATCAGTTTTGCTAACAATAAATTGGCATTGAGTTCGAGCCTCGGAATTGTTAGAGGTTTTGTGCGCGGGTTAATTCGCGATTTCGAACAGAGTAACGATGATACAACTTTACTTGTTTTTTCGACCACACGCAGATATATACAGCACCCGTAGCCTATCGTGCTTGATGCGTCTGCAAAGCCGACGAGTTGCACGTTTTCTGCATTTACGGGAACCTGTATGTTTCTTGCTAAGTTAATTGGCTTCATGGACGTTAAATTATTAGCAAATCGCATCCACTCATCCTTCAACTCTTGCGACGGGGTAGCATCCCAGTCGATTTTTTCAAGCCATAACCTTTGCATGATAACTTTAGCCTTCACCACGATCGGGCTAACGTATCCCAAGGGATCATAAAGCTCTGATATCTTGCTCAATATATTACGTTTAGTAACTGATGAACAGAAGGCCTTTTCAGGACCTTTAATTAAAAAGCAATCTTTTTTCGCATCAATTGTTAGTCCTAGCGCCTTAACACTGCAACTCCGCCCTTCAAACTCAAGCTCACCCACCTGCTGTTTCTCAACAGGGATGTCGGAGAGAATGTAAGGATGGTTTGAAGACCATTTGTGAGTCTCAAAACTAGCTAAGTCAAGCAACTTTCTTAATTGTATTTTAGCTTCAAGCAGCGTGTTCAGATCTGAATTTGAATAAAGTACATCGTCGACGTACGTGCAGTTCTTTAAAATAAATGAAGCTAAAGGAAGGTTAGTTTCATGCTTGTTTGCAAGTTCAAGTAAGCACCGCGTAGCAAGGCAGCTTGAGCTTTTCAAGCCATAAGTCACAGTATCCAAGCGAATGCACTTAATTGCCTCATCCTGCCTATTGCGCCATAAGATATTTTGCAGTGATGTATGTAAAGGGTTGAGAGACACACTTCGAAACATTTTTTTTAAATCTGTGCTAAATGTATAATCTCCTATTCGGTACAGTAATATAATATCAAAAAGTTCTCGCTGTACTGGAGGTCCATTGAGCAAAATGCCATTCAAAGATATTTTATTGGTTGTTTTCATTGAACCATCAAATACTGCTCGCAAGCGAGTTGTTTTACTGTTTTCATTAATCACTGCATGGTGAGGCAGGAAATATAAGGGATCTTTTTTAAAGTTAATTGACTTGAAATCAATGAAATGTGCATGCCCAAGTTCAACATATTCATGTATAAAGTTCTGATACTCGGCAAGCAAGTTTACATTTTTTTGTAATTTTTTTTTAAGATTTAAAAAACGATACAAGGCTAAGTCGAAAGAATTACCTAAAGTTTCATTGACATTGTCAAGTGGTATTTTCAATGGCAAATCCACTTGAAATTTGTTATTAAGTAATTGTGTTGACTGAAATTTGCTCTCAACTAAATCATGTTCCGTTGTCTCGCAGAGTATTTCAGGAACCTTTTCGGTTTCCCAAAATTCTGAAATTTTTTGATTGATTTCTGTTTCACATTTTGTGCACACAAGCGAAACTACTTTTGTTACCTCATTTTGCAGTGGTAGACCACCGGCTATGATATGACCTAACTTTGTATTGATGATACGTGGGACCTCCTTCTCCGGAACCGGCTGTGCTGATTTTTGATGTGACCGTTCAGGCTGCCTTGCCTGGCTGCGCTCCGATGATGAGCACGTTTCGTGGCTTGGTTGTATCACCTGAAAAAACACATCCGCACCAATGAGCATATTTATTTCAGAAGGTTTATAGAACTCTTTATCTGCTAGCTCCGTATTAGGGGGTATTTGTATGGTAGACGGGTCAATCATAGTTTGAGGCAAATTGCATGTTATTTGGTCGACTACATGGCAGTTGACAGAAGTGCTAAATGGGGTCTTTAGTGAATAAATGTCTAGTGGTATAGAAAATTTAGCTTTATTTGGGTTGTTTGTGACACCAATGATATTAGTAAAATCTTGCTTCGGTGTCAGGTTTAAAACTTTTACCAGTTTAGTCGTCACTAAAGAAGCTTGAGAGGCAGAGTCCAAAATAGCCTTTACATGTACCTCTCTGTTGTCTTGTGTGTAAAGTTTAATTCGGGCTGTGGGTAATAAAATATTGTTATTTGCACCCGATAACAACACTACTGGTTTTGGGTCAGTTGGATGGATCAACGTATTGTGACTTTTTTTGCACTGACCACATCTAAAGTGGAACTTACACTTTCCAGCGTGTGAATTTAAGCAAACATTGCACAGACCTTTTTTGTTAACAAAGGTTATTCGCTGCCCTGTTGGCAGGAGTTTGAATGAATTACAAGCATAAATCTTATGTTCAAAGGACTTACAGTATTGACATCCTCTGGCATTCTCAGCAAGTACTGCATTGACAACACGACCCTGCTTGTTACCGCATACCATTGCCTGATCTGCATTCTCCATTGCAAGCGCACGCTTCTCCAAGAATTCCATGAACAGGACTACAGAAGGCTCTAGCTTTATATCACGCTCTAATTGATACGCTCGTGCAGTTTGTGTATCTATTTTTCGGGTAAGAATACAAATTAAGATGGGATCCCATGTCTCCACACTTGCTTCCAAGTTTTTTAGGGCAGCTAAATTTTGTCTAATGACCGATATGAACTCCCTAATATTGTAGGAAGTAGGCTTAGAAATACATTGCAAATCTAAAAGTGTGTTGATGTGCTCATTAATAATTAAATATTTATTGAAATACCTATCGTCGAGCATCTGCATTGCGTTGGTATAGCTGCTGGGTACTAATGGAAGGTTTTTAACTAAATCAAATGCTTCATCCCGTAAGAATGAGCGCAGATAGTGGAGCTTTTGTAAACTATCCAATGAGGGATCATTTTGTATGACAGATTTAAATAAGCTTACGAATTGTACGTAATCGCTGTACTTACCAGAAAAAGGTTCTATGTTTATTACAGGTAAGTTTACAGTAGCCTTTACATTCTGATGCCGAGAACGTTCATTCAATTGCTGGCAAATTATTTCCAGTATTTGATAGTATTTTTTTTCGAATTCAGAGACATCTTCTTTTTCAACGTCGGTGGGTTCGAGAAAGAGAATTTCTTTATTTAGAGTCTCATACTCTTCAAAAGCGCGTGTAATGCGATCCCGACGTGCTAATAATACTTCTTGAGAAATCTCTTGCAATTCCGATTTTGACAAACTAAACATTTGTTTGTGCATACGCGTTAAATTCGATTTAACGTAGCCGCGTGCCGCGATTAATTTCTTAACTTTCTCGGAGTCAGACATGTTTTGCTTTTTCTTAACTTTTTTACTTTTAAATACGTAATACTTAAACTATAGCACAGAATTTACGCGTTTTTGCCGTGAAATACAGCACAATTTAGTTACTTTGTACAATTTTATGGCACGTTGCACAAAGTGACAATCAAAATGGCGTACAATGAAATTACGAAATATGTGAAATTATAGAACTAAAATTATTGTCCCTGGTAAAAAATCTCGCCACTCTTCACACTATTTGTCCTTTTCTCACTTGCGTAGGATTTGTATTGCTTCGCTCGCTCCCACGTTGACCTTATCGCTGCGCTGGCGACACTAGCCTCTTCCGTTTGTTTGCTCGCTCGCTCCAATGCGAATTGACGTTTCCGTAATCGCGCCGAAACAGAGATGAAAGGAGGAAATTGCGTCACGGGTAGTGACGTACAGTGTCTATGTTCAAGACACGCAGACACAGAATAAAAGGTTATAATTATTCTGTTTTTGCTGCTTCAGGTCTTTTTCGTCTTCTTGTTGTACCTTGAGTTGTTGGTGTGCTGCTGGCTGGACTTGCCGTGAAGGATTGTTGTACAGGCAGCCAAATTTCGCAGCCACTCGCCGTACACGTCACTAGCTCACACTCGTTTAAAATAGCTTTTCACTACTCGTTTTTCAAGGCTCTGTAGGACCAATGTTGGGAGCCTTACGTGGACTGTATATTTTTAAATAATAAATAGGTTTTGCACTTGTATTAATTTTATTGTCACCAGTTGTACGGAGCACACACACACGGTACGGTTAGCAGGAAGTAACAGTAAAAGTAAAAACTAACCTAGTGTTGCCATAATAAATTTGTGTTGCCAACAAAAGGTGCTATCTCTAATATCCCTTTTAGTTTTTTTATACCATTCAATAGCTACAGTAATGTCCTATAGATAGTACTAACATCTAATGGTACAATATAGATAGTACTAACTTAAAACTTTAAAAAACCACTAAGAAATACTGTTATATCTCAATTTTTAAACCTTTCTTTATAATCAATATAGCGACATCTCACAAAATAGGTATACCGGTACAATTTATGGATAATTTAGGTATGTTAATAAATGTGTTAGTCAAAAATACGTATGAATAAGTTTTAACATCTTCAAAAAGATTTTTTTTTTATTTTAATACAATTTACAAAAAGTCGATTTTCTCAAAACTTACTCCGATTGAGACAAGGCTTTTCGGCTTATCAGGGCAGTATAGGGTCTAAATTAAAACGCCCATTAATCTTATTAGTAACTAATTACTCTAATCAACATTACATAACTTAGACTGTTTATTTTTAACAAATAAAGGGCATTTTTTAACTCCAACCAATAGCATTTAATTACTGTTATTTTATATATATTCCCCCTTAGCTCACCCACACGCACGTCCACGTCTTTTCTTTGAAACTTCCGGCATAAACTGCCCCCTCTACTACACCGAGCGCCATATGCCGACAGTGTTTCGCTTCTCTTTATACGTATTAAATATATATTGCCGATGAAATGTAATTAGTAACACTACATCCTTAAGGTAGTTCTTCTTCATGTTCCATTGATTTTTTTCACCCTGTATAATTCGAGGATCAAAGTGGCCCAATAGTTCGCACACTATGGGTGCTGTACGAAGAGATTTCAGGTGTAATTCTCGGTAGGAGGAAGTTGGAAAATGCACGTTTCTAAATTAGTTCTGGTCTAAGTATTCTGGATAATGGCCTGGAGTTGATTTAGGTCGTTCTGCGTCTCATAGTACAACGAATTTCATAGTTTGAGATCAATTCAATTGACAAAACACAATTATAACATTTTTATTAAAAAAAACCGACTACAAAAGTTTACTCATCCGCTTTCGCTATATTCGTTACCGCTGTCTCTTAATAACAGAAATACACGCGACGAATCATTATGAGCCCAAAACAGGGTTCAGTCACTCGTTCAAGGTTTCGCGATAAGTGCATGCTGAGTGTACCGACGTCGGCACAAACGCTCGTACATGTCTTTTATTTACGAGCATTTGCCTCCGCACGACAGCACACGGCGGGAAACGTCATTTTCACCTCTCTGAGCGCGAGCTTAGGTTCCTTTTTCCTTGTTATTAGTCAGATTTAGTAAGTTATTATAGCGTAGGTATTTTCGATTTTGCAAGACAGTGATTGTATATGTTACGTAGTAACTAATAAGTAATCTTTGCCCAAAACACGGTGTATCATGGTGGTGTAAGGTAGCTAATGAATTACACGCTGTTTGGTAGATAACTAATTGTATAGAAGTTGGGAAATTTATACGTAGATTGATTGTATGTAGTGGCTTAAAAATTAGACGTACGAATATAACTATTGCGTAATTTCATTAATAGGTCACGTTCATTTCTGAAATAGCTTTCGGGACAACGGGGGACAATTTTTCGTTAAACCTAAATTTCAGCTTGTTAAACATTTTTAAAATTCACTGAATCTAGCGACTAGGTCGACTAGGAAAAAAATCAAAGTGGAAATATTTTTAAATGTTGTTACTATACTGCTCGCGCACGCGCACTTCGCTCGCCCCTCGCTACTCTAAGGTTACCTACCCATCTTGCGGACGCTTCGCCGCACTGTAGTTAGGTACCCGAGTTCCTAGGATATAGTTAGCAATTATTTATCATTGTTAATCCCGATACGATGATGTTATGAGTTACGAATTTACGTTTTAATAGTTTTAACACAATACCGAAAATTCCGAAAAACCCGGGTTTTCCTTGGCTGAAAACCGGGTTTCAAAATGGACGTTTACTCATTTTTTGCATGCAAACCGGTCAACCGGTTAACCAACCGGTTGACCGGTTTGCATGCTCTATTATTTTATAGTTGTGTAGCTCTGGTCATCTCACGCACTTTTACACAGCGCGGCAGTCGTGCACACGTACATATTTGTATGAAGTTGTCATACTTATCTAATTATACTATCCAAATAGTTTTAGACAGATTGGATATACTTTCTATACCTACTTGCCTAAGTGCGTGTTTTGTATGATGTTTTATCAACACGCTTGACTTTGAAGTGTGCGGATAATATCCATATAAAATATAATTGTTCAGTATGGACGCGGTTTTAAAACGTACTGGAGAGTGAGGTCCAACCTTTAATTGCAAATAATTTTACAGGTGCACTACGACGAAGTAAGTGTTGAGCTTTAATTCAAAAATGAGAGCATTTTTAGTGGAGTATTTGCTCTGTATGGCATTGGTCCTTTGTTTTTGCTGCGGGGCTTGCACTAATTATGTGCATTTTATATACAGGGTACCATTTTAATATCGCTATGTTTTAGGGAGTGTTTATCTTCAATACGAATAGCGTTAATTATGATGAAATAAATCACGATAAAAGCCATATATTTTGGTTGAATAAGTGTTTTTTATGCAAATACCTATTCATTAAAGCTTTGAATAGATCTAATTTGTATTGTAGATTTCGGGAAGCATAGATTTTATCTTTCTGTTGTACGCATCAGGAAGAATCAAAGCACTTTGTGCCAATGGCATATATAACAAGTGTATTAGGTATGAACTAAAGTTTTCAGACGCGCTTGTTGCGAAAATACAGGAAAAAACGAGACTGCCGAGACTATTTCAAAAGTGGGTCTCCATACTTATAGGTTAAGCATTTAGGCTGCCATTAATATGATGTTTGATCAAGTCTTTCATTAATTCTATAAAATAATAAAAATATTTATGATTCATAGTAACATTAATACTAAAAAAATATTTAATATTATAGTTGGTATGAAAGAAATGAACAGGTGTTTAATGTTTAATTTCCGATAGAGAGGTCTCCACAGATTATACAGAACTCTACAGTGTTGTTATGTCCATGTGATCCGAATGAAAAAAAAATTAAGTAGATATTTTATTTTCAGTTTAATTAAGTGACTTAAATCAAAGGTTTCGATAATCGCAATTCCGAAAATATCAATCACCAGTCTCGGAAATGGCAAAAAATCGTCGATATTCCTTATATTTATTTGAAATTTAACTAGTGAATAAAATTTTACCCTGTTTACAAGGCCCAAACTTTATGCCTTACTATGCCAAGCGGTGGAATCACTCGAATTCTTGAAGCTATCTCCATTGTTTCTCATGTTGCAGGATGATGCGTCTGACGATAGCGTAAATATTTATATTTTAATAATCTTAGAGCGAAATTCTATTCCTTAGAAAGCTAAGAACTTATATTCAAATGTGCAATCAGATATTGCGTTAACTAAACAACAATTGACGCTTGTTTCGAACTATTGACCTACCAATGGACGTTGGAACCGCGTTTCAAAGTGTCTGAGCCAAAAGAGCAACAAATCGCAAAAAGAGAAACAATCATTGTTAATAGATCAATATTTCGAGCGCATTTACATCACGACATCCGCGAAGTGGGAGATAGTCAGTAACTACACTGCATGCAGATAGATATTTCAGCTCTAACTGCACTCATTATGTTATATAATATTAGATTAAATATAACATTTTTACTCGTATAAATTTCTGACACATTTGTTGTATTTTGCAAACCACCTGTGTTAGACTATACTAGGATTCCTTAAACTCTCGAGGTTGTTTACATTGTTTTTGTATTTGTTTAAAAATAAATTACTTTACAGGTCCATGGATACGTACATGTTTTTATAGGATTGATCAAATTCTATTTCGCAGAAAGCAAAGACTATTCCCATTTAAAAATGCAGTTTCTACCGGGATATTACAGCGGACAATCGTTCATAGCAAATATGGGCGGTAGTTAGGTGTAATGTGGTAAATGAAGTGCTATCACTAACACCATGCAAATAAGTTTTATTTATCGAGTGTTATACTATGCTTCGTATTCACGATGACAACATTAGCAAAAAAATAATAATTTACAAAAATGTTGGCTTCCCCTGCACCTCGCACATTTTGCATGGGTTTCAAACATTTTGTTTGTGTGCTTTTAATTATCTTTTCATTTGTGATCCATCTCAGTGAATTTAAAGGAGATTATTTACAATGCATAGACAAAAAAATAATAATAACAATTTACCATAATAATGAGATTGAGCGGTGGTAGCTTAGTATGAGAACGGTTTCTTCATTCAATTGAGAGTCCCCATTAGGCCTGCGTGGCGGACTATAGCCTCCTATAGTGGATCAAAACTCCCATAGCAGAGATCTGCCCAACAGTGTGACGTACGGTGATGAAGATCAGGGCTCAATTTATTATCATGTCTATTTTAGACTTACGTTTCTCTCAATGGATTAGGCGGTGTTCCCAGGCACAGTCGGCCGGGATCAAGGTTTCAGTTTTGAAAGAGACGTGCCGTGTCGATTAGTACCGCTTTTTGCATTTGTACCAAAAGCAAGGACGGAAGGAATTATTACAATTACTCAAAATTATAGTAATTATTATGTTAGTAATTTGTTTTTATTATGTCTTTTCATCCAATCATGGTTAGTCCGGAGGAGGCGGCGGAGGCGGCGGAGGCGGCGGAGGCGGCGGAGGCTCGGGTACAATCTGTATGTTGACACAAACCACGGAGTACTGCTTGGGGCCCAATGATGCGGCAAGTATCTTTTTTTTATAATATTAAGTGACGGGATGAACGAGTTGTGTGTCTGATGTAAACTACACGCTTTTCCATAACAGTTACAGTGCCATTCCAAGCTTTAAATCGAAAAGTACTGAGGGGCACTACCACTGCGCCGTCACCCTGAGACATAAGTTGACAAGTCCTAATTAAATGGAGGCATGTATTTATATAATCATTTTAAATTTGCAAAAGCAACAGGTAAATAAATCTAAACGGTCATCCTTTCTCTCTAAGACCTTAGATAAATGAAATCGGTGTATATATTAATCTGTTTGATTTGTATAAATTAACTTTGATAGTTTCATGTTTAGCCTCAAAACTAAGACTAATGAGTATTAAAGAACGTGACCATGTTCGGAAACGCAAGCAAATTCCCTTCTGGCACTCGCCGGCCGCTGCCGCGGCACGCTCGTTTCCCTCGCTCGGCCGAGCTGCTTTTTCATATTGACCTACCCTAAACTACTAAATGGAGGGCGCAATCTCGATTTGACCTACCTACCTACAACCTAGATTAGTATATTTACCATGGCGCAGGTGAAAGGGTGTTGGTGGTCACCACTTTGCCATGGTAGTTTAGTGGGTTGGTAAAAGACTGTCAATGACTGTGTATGAACTGACTATAATTTGCTTGAGCTACTTATTTATACTAATTTGGTACGTGTGTCTTATGCTGATTCACAAGGCATGATTGTTACTTTTGCTTGCACCAAGACGTGCCTGAATGTCGGAAGAGGGTTAGACGTTCTGGCACGTCTGTGACTGCTACAGTACATAAAATAAACTAGTACAGTATATAAAATAAAAATAATATTGCGTATAAAATATTGTTTATTTAAAAAAGTGCACATTTACGATAGATCAATTATATCTTTGAGGATTAAATAATATATAATTAACAAAAAAATAATAACAAATAATGATATTGACGTCAATAAACGCTGACATATATCATCGAGTATATAACCAGAAATAGATACGAATATCATTTCATTTGTTAGCTATTCTGTCAAATCATTCGTCATTCATGACATCATCAGGAGGACGACGTGTTTACGTATCGTTCTTCATTTAAAATTTATTTTGAATATTAAAAGTCAAGTATTTGGTTCTATCTGTGAGTATGTAGTTTCCTTTCGACCACCTTGATCGTTTGGTACATGGTTAAGGCTTATAAGTGTTCTGTGTTAAGTGTAATGACAAATTAAAAATCTTAAACGGCACTTAATTTTTGACGGTGAACTGTGCGCTTTGTATCGATCGACCTGTACCCGCCCGATAACCGGTTCGAATGTGCATATGAGTGATTATAGTCTCACTGGCGGTTTTCTACTGTCCGCATATTCCGTCAACTCTGTGCGGTGGGGTTGCTAGTGCAGCGACTATACGGACTAAAGTGCAGTGGGTTCGAATTCAGCTAAACTATAATTTTTTTTTTCTGTTTTTGTTTCCTCTTCATCTTGTTTGTTTGATATTAAAATGTCTGGCACAAATAAATTTAAGATTGGTAGCAGATGGATGTGGCGGGCAAAATAAAAATGCTATGCTAATAACAATGACTATAAAATGGTTGGTTGAAGTCAAGCATCGCTACCCAGATTTGACAGAAATACAAATAATTTTTCCTGTCACTGGACATTCATTTATACCTCCGGACAGAGCTTTTGCACTAACTGAACAAGTAATTAAACGAAGGGAATCCATCATTGAGCCAAGAGAATACACCGATATTATAGCGGAACACGCCACTATTCACAAAGTCAGCAGCGACATCCCGGTTTTAGACTGGAAGACTCAACGTGCAGAAAATCTGAAATCTTCCATGCATTTCCAAATTAGCAAATGCAAGCGCATTATATTGACTCGGCAAGCTAGGAATAAAATAAAAGTGAGAGGTGAAATTTCATATCGGAATGATTTGGGCCAGGATACCTCAATATTCAAAAAAGGGAGAAAAGTTTCCCAAATCACACCAAGTGTTGTGGCACCTGGTCACTTGGTTAAGCCCGACAAATTGCAAGATGTGAAAAATCTTCTGCAAAAACACTTTGGGCAAGAATGGGAAAATGTCCCGCAACTGGGATATTATAAAAGAGTCTTAGCAGGAGTTATTCCGGTAGATCATGAAGAAGAAAACGACGAGCAAGTTACCAATTTGCCTGAGTACGAAATGGAGCAGGTGTTAGACTTTGTCTGAATCGTTGTTTTAACCTTTACTTACTTTATGTTTAATTTAGTCATTAAGTTGAAAATATTAGGGGTTAAAGTATGAAATTGCCGTTTTATTGCAATAGGTT